>NW_004443940.1:909336-938408 GCF_000243295.1 Trichechus manatus latirostris | reverse complement strand
ACCCATGGAAGCAGCAGTCAAGAAATAAAACGATGTATTGCAGTGGGCAAATCTGCTGCAAAAGACCTCTTTAAAGTGTTGAAAAGCAAAGATGTCACTTTAAGGACAAAGTTGCTCCTGACCCAAGCCATGGTGTTTTCAGCCGCCTCATATGCATGCGAAAGCTGGACAATGAACAAGGAAGACTGAAGAAGAGTTGATGCCTTTGAATTATGGTGTTAGTGAAGAATGTTGAGTAGACCATGAACTTCCAAGAGAATGAACAAATCTATCTTGGAAGAGATACAGCCAGAATGCTACTTAGAAGTAAAGATGGTGACACTTTGTCTCACATGCTTTGGATATGTTATCAGGAGGGACCAGTCCCTGGAGAAAGATATCATGCTTGGTAAAGTAGAGTGTCAGTGAAAAAGAGGAAGACTTTCAACAAGAAGGATTGACACAGTGGCTGCAACAATGGGCTCAAGCATAACAATTATGAGGATGGCTCAGGACATGGCAATGTTTTTTTTCTGTTGTACATAGGGTTGCTATTAGTCAGAATTGACTCCATGGCACCTAAGAACACAACAACAACAACAACAATGGTTAATGATCTGTAGCGTTTCCTCATGTGTCTGATAGCCACCTGAATATCTTCTTTTGTGGAATGTTTGTTCATATCTTTTGCCCATTTTTTAATTGGATTATTTGTGTTTTTATTGTTGAGGTATTGCAGAATCTTATAGATTTTAGAGATTAGACCATTGTCTGATATGTTGTAACCAAATCTTTTTCCCAATCTGTAGGTTCTCTTTTCAGTCTTTTGATGAAGTATTTTGATGAGCAAAAGTGTTCAATTTTTAGAAGCTCCCAGTTATCTAGTTTATCTTCTGGTGCTTGTGCATTATTAGTTATGTTTTATATCCTATTTATGCCACATATTAGGGCACCTAGCATTGTCCTTATTTTTCTTCCATTATCTTTATAGTTTTAGGTTTTATATTTAGGTCTTTGATCCATTTTGAATTAGTTTTTGTTTATGGTGTGAAGTATGGGTCCTGTTTCATTTTTTTTAGAGATGGACATCCAGTTTCACCAGCACCATTTGCTAAAGAGATTTTCTTATCCCCATTTAATAGATTTTGGGCCTTTGTCAAAGTTCAACTGACCAAAGATGGATGGATTTATGCCTGGGTTCTCAGTTCTCTTCCACTGGTCTTTGCATTGTTGCTCGAATCTATCTCTTTTCCGTCTTCCCCACCAGCATCCCAGTTAGGGATCAGATACTTTTCTCCTAGACTACTGTAATAGATTTCTAACTTTCCTCTGTGCATCCTGTCTTTTTCAACTCCAATTGATTCTATGCAAACTGCCTGGCTGCTCTTCTTAGCCACCCTCCAATTATCCACTGCCTAAAATCCACAGGGTTCTTCTTGATTTACCAAATGAAACCAAAATATTTTAGTTTGACTTTCCAAACCCTCCAAAAACATTTAAACTCATAACTCCCATATGTGTGGCCTGTATTCTGGGCAAACTGGAATCTGGTTGTGCTTACTAAACACATCACGCATTTTTCTCAGCTCTGGGCTTATGCTCTATTCTCCAACTACAGCACTCCCTGCCTCCATCTTTTTACTACAAAAGTAGTATGTACCTTTGAGGCCCAATGCAAACACAAGCTCTTTCATGAATTTTTCATAATCCACCCTACTCTCTCCTTTTTGAATATTTGTAGCAATTTGTGCCAATCTCTTGTAATATTACTTGCAACTCCAGTCATCTGTGTACCAAGCTTATCCATTTCTTTCCACCAGGCTAGGATCCTTCAAGAAAATAGTTGTGCCTTATTCAATTTTATATGCTTAATGACTTGCACAGGGCCTGGCACACTGTAGAAACTTCATAATGTTTGTTAACTTGGAGTACGCCAGAGTTAAGTGGCCCACATGGGGATCAATTCCATGACCTTCCTCTCATTATCACTGAAGCCTGGCCACAGGAAAAGTACAAAAAGTGGCAAAAATTCTTGTTATATTTAAGCTTTAATTAAAGTTCATTTAATTCTCAAGACAAGTTCCAGTTTAGTGACCCTGAAGAAGAAAAGAGAATGCCCTGTATTCATTAACTGAGCAGGAATAAATGCAAGTTCCTCCAGGAATTTCCATTTTAAAACAGTTAATCTTGGCTTAGACAAACCGAGAACAGAGATAAATGCCTAGAGATAAACAGAGGTAGATGGTAATTCTCTTGGATTTTTGAAGGTAAATCCATTTGGTTAATCTGTTGCATTGTTACCTCCTGTGTTCTTAGAATTGTGTTAAGTAATGGGAAAGATAATAAATAAATAAATAAAACTAAGTTCACTGTTCTCAAAGATAAGACTTCTCCCTTCACTTATCTCAGGTTTATGCCTTTGCATAATTTTTAAATTGTTTACTTACTATAGTTTATAATCTGCTTGCTGTTTATTGTACGTAATTTGTTTATATTTGATTCTCTGCTATGAAGCTTCTATTCCTTTATATCTAGAGTATCATTCAATTCTCTTTATGATAATCTAGGTCAAGGGGCATCAAATTTTTCTGTAAAAGAGGTCTGAGTAAATAATTTAAGCTTTGGGGGACAGGAAGCCGTGAATGGTCTCTGTCACAATATTCAAATCTGCCACTGTAGTATGAAAGCATCCATAGACCATAAATGTAAGGGCCCGACTGTGTTCATGAAACTGGACCAATGGGTCCATGCCCAGCGTATAAGAAGCCAATTTCTCAGATGCTGTTTTTGAGAAGAGGAAAGAGTTTATTTCACAGGCTACCAAGTGGAAACTCAGGGCTGTCAACCTCAGATTGAATTCCTTGATTTGAGGAAGCATTCACATTTTATAATTATACGTGTTCTTATAGAGGTGGAGGAAGGCAGTGGGCAGGATCAGGAAGTTCTAACTATTCATAGTTTCTATTGGTTATTCATTACGAGGTAGGGCTAAGACTCAGCACGGAGGTGGCCGGCGGACTCTTCCCTTTTGAAATGGGCTCGGCTACTGCAGATGACGTACGTCTGGTGATTTTGGTTTCTTGACATGAGTCTTTTCGTTTCTTGACATGAGTTCTTTTGTGTTATTGAGCATGCGTGGTGGCCCGGGGTCATCTGTCGGTCATCTTTGTTGTGCGCATGTCTGCCCATTCTGAGCTGATTAGATCTGGACCTGTCCGGGGCTCTCCAGAGGGTCTGCAAAACAACTTAGAGGAAGTGAGTGATGTGGTGGGGAAGGTGACTAGACGTAGCCTGATAACCGATGGAGTACTAATTAATTAGGTATCTTCAGCCTCTAGTGTCCCCTAACATTCATGAAGGTGCAAAAGAAGCAGAGGGTTCGATTTGGCCTACAGGCTGTAGTTTGCTGACCCCTGGTCTAGATTATTTATGGGATCCAAAGCTATCTCCATCCAGAACTCTTCCCTACCTGCTTGTATCTTATTCAAATACCTCGTTGATTTTGTATTCCTTTGGCAAAGGTGTAAATTTCATTGATATAAAACTGGAGGAGGTAGGGGAGAGGAATTGGAGACTAAAGATGATGAGAAAGATGTTTGGTCCAGTGCATTATGACAAAAGAATGTGAATACCTAGGGATAGGACCATGTCTGCTGAATAGAAATATTCCTGGTAATTATTTCTTTGGAAATGAGGGAGAGTTAGGTCAAATCTAAGGTGCTTCCTAACACAGTGTGACTTTCTTACTCATTATGGACAAAATAACCAAGCAACAGAGCTAATTAAACGACCCCTGAACCACCAGTGCTAGTTGAAAAGTAAAACCCTTAGTAAAAGAAGGAGGAAGGCAGCTGAGGAAGAGGTCATGACATGTAAATTTCTTCACAATGTTGTGAACTTCCTGCTCCAAGTTGGCTAAATCTCCCAGGACACTGATAACATTAGGAAGAATCTAAGAAGCAGAATATGTAGACTGTTCCCAACTGCAGGGAGACTGAGTATAAGTCCCCTAGTTCAGGATTCCTGTTATGGGGCATTTACTTTCCAAGAACTATGCTAGATTTGACCAGGCAAAACAAGGTATATTCAGTTAAACGTTGTTATCACTGAACATTTACCGTGACCAAAGTCAGCAGTCCCCAAACATTCTCTAAAGCATTTGGTACCCATTTAATCTATAATACCTGAGTCTGAATTTTCCTTGTCATGAAATAATTTTTTTTTTCATCTGTGGAATAAACTCCTCCTAAATTACTATACAGAATTCCTCCAAGGTAGCACTAACTAGGTAACATTAGCCCCTATCACTAATTGATTTTTTACTTGTGTTAGGGTTTTTTTATTTGAATGTTGATATTAGATAGTGAAGCTTTGAATGAGATCTTGAATTCTAGTTGTTCAGATATCTTCTGAGTTCTTGGTTACCTTCACACTTGTGGTTAAAGGAATGTACAGCATTCCTAGCTCTGCATCTAGTCTATTCCAATTTTGTTTCCCTTAGTTCATTAGGCCTCACTTTCTCTTTTTGAGGCCCCAATAACCTGTATGTCTTTTTCTAAATTTAATAATTCACTTGGTATCTGTACACCTTCCTTCATACACCAGACTCCTCTGCTGATCAGTATTTACTACTTGCGGCAGAAATTGCTGTTTGCCACATCCATTTCCTCTTCTTTCTGGGCACAGAGCTAGACTATATTTCCCAGTTTTTCTCATTGTTTAGTGTGACCATATGCGTGAGGCCATTGAAATGTGTTGGAAGTGATGGACTCCACTTTTAGGACTGGATGGCCTGAAACCAAACATCCCCTGCCATCCTCACTCTTTCCTGCCCACTGGCTTGAATTGAAGGACTCAGGTGGCCTGAAAGATGGTGGGACTGTAAGACGGAAGGAAAGTGGGTTCCTAAACCACCATGTGGAAGGCCTTTTACTGAACATGCTCATTGGATTATTAGGTGAGCAAGACAGTAACTTTTAGGATGTTGAACTACTGAGATTTCTTAATTATGGTTGTTAGCATTACCTACTTTATATACCACTCAACATTACTAACCAATACTCTCATGATACTTTCTAAGATTTCATTGTTTCCTCTTCTGTAGCCCTCTTCTCTTAAAAGCTGGAGCCACTTGACCCCAAATGAACAGGATTTTGAAATACAAAGTATTAAAACATCACAATCACTTTCATTCCATGTAATTTTGACAATGAACCTGAAATGCTGTTATTGTTTATCCCTATTCTACAGATGAACACAAGGAGGCTCAAGGACCATAGTGGTTCTTTTCAAAATTGCACAGCTAATGACTCAAAGGGGCCAGTATTAAAACACAATTTGGTCTGATGCCAGACCTCAGGCTCTTTACTTTGTCACCTTTTGTATCATATCCAAAAACCTCTAAAGAGTCTTGAATGTTATTACAACTCCAACAATCTCTTTCTCAACCTGCAATGAATATTAAGCTGCTGGGGATCCCTTTACGCCCTGCAATATCAGTAAGGCATGTAAAGATTAAAGAATAATAAAAGTTCCAAGGAAAATGTTTTCCTAAACTTTATTGATAATTTCCCTTCGACAGGGTCCAAGAAGTCAGGTTATGCTGTATTCTGTACTGCAAAGAGCTTGTTGGAATTCCACTACAGCACCTCAGTCAATGAGAACATCGTAAAGCTTCTAAACCCAGAATGCAGAAATTAAAACAAACCTTCAGTGATTTAAAAGAAGTTGTGAAATATTCTTCTTGAATGCGTGGTCTTAATAAATCATGAGTTCAAGGAGGTGAAGAGACACTTGACATTGTGATGCACATCATCATTACATTTATAAATAGGACAAGCGTGACATATCTCTTATTGGTAGAATACCTCTTTGCCCTAGCTGACAGCTTTCTTGTGAGCTTTTCTTTTGCTCTCACCTTCCATAAGCCTCATGATGCTCACGGAGGAAGCCGTTGTTATTCCCATTACAGTGAACAATAAAAAACAAAACAAACAAAAACACCTGTTGCCGTTGAGTTGACTTCCACTCATGGAGACCCCATTTGTGTCAGAGTAGAACTGCACTCCATAGGGTTTTCAATGGTTGTAATCTTATGGAAGTAGATTGCCAGATCTTTCTTCCAGGGTACTGCTGGGTGGATCTGAACCACCAATCTTTCTGTTAGAAGCCAAGTGCAAACTGTTTGCACCACCCCAGGGGCCTCTGTTACAGTGAAAGAGAGGTTTAAATCAACAAATTTCAGCGAAACTCAATGGTCAAGCCAATTAATTAATGAACAGTTTTAGGAATTGGGCATTTATTGAGTTTCTGCTATGTATACCTGACCCACTTCTTTCTACTGCATACCAGCTATAAACTTGATAAACATCATTTCATATTATCTTGACCACTATTTAAATATTTTTGATCATTAACTTTTACCAAGTGCTCTTTTTTGTGCTGGTATGAAGTAGTAAAGTAGATAGACCATGTTCTTGCGTTGGGGATGCTTCTAACAATCCTTTGAAAAAAGTTATGTTTGTCATCTTGCTACAGGTGACAGCTGAGGTTTACAAAAGTTAAAGAGCTTGTCCAAGCTTGCATAGCTAAATTTACAGAGGCCATAATTTATACTCATGATTGTTTGATGTAAAGTCAGTAATGTTAGCCATTCTATTTACTTTCCTATATTTTGCCAGGATGTGGGTAGGTGCAAAATATAGGAAAGCAAATAGAAAATTTCCTAATCTCATTGAAATCACAATCTAATTTAGGGGCAGTACTTATAATAAGTAAAAAACATTTGAAAATAACTCAAAAAAGAGTATAACTCAGAGAAACACTGTATTGGTCAAATGATAAGTGCTGTAGTAATTTGGTGATGAAGTATAAGAAAAAAGCATTAGGAAGTTCTTCATGAAGAACTTTGTGTACAATATAGCTACATGAAGGTGGAGAGAAGATTGACATGTCCAACATGTCAGAAGGCATAGACAGGGGGAGTGATTTGCATTTGGATCATGAGAATTAAGTACAAATACTGTAGAAAAACAAGTTTAGAGATATGGGTGGAATTTATTAGTAAATGGCTGTGAAAGGAGTTTAAAATTTTTTTTAGGAGGGTAATAGGAAACCAGTTGATTGATGATTGTTCAAAAGTAAAGTATAAAAAATATCTTCAGCATCTACTGAAGTGTGGTAGAATGGACAACCCAATTCTAATTCACCTTATGTAAATTACGTTTTGACTCACAGGAGAATCTCTAGTGATATCCTTTCAGACGCCAGACTAATGTCAACAACATTTTGGAACAATGTGTATTCTTTTTCTGAGCATTCCACATTCTCTTAATAATATCATGTTCTAGTGCTGTCCTGTTTTATAACTTGAGAGTTGATTTTTTCTTTAACATCTCTCAACTATCTCCAAAATGATGTGTTTCCCAAGATAAACAGTGGTATGGCAAAGAACAAGAAGAGGACAGCACTGAAATTAAATAGGAAGATAACTCTAAAGTTCAATAGTGAAGTTGGTAAGCTACATAAGTTAAATAGGTGGTTAACTTTGTAAGTTTAATAGAAAATCTATTTACAGTTACTATTTAAGGGGGTGTTTTCCAGTATGGTAATTATGTTAGATACAGCCCCATAACATAGTTAAGAAATTACTGGTTAGGAATATGAATTTGGACTGCCTGGATTCACATCTTGGCTCAGCTATTTGCTATGTGACCTTGGGCAAATTAAATTCTCCAAGCTTCTGCTTATTCTTCTGTGAAATGTCAACTGTATTAGAAACTACCTTGTAGGATGAGGATTAAATTTTAAAAATTCTTGTATAGAAATTAACACAATGCTTTGCACATAGTAAATGCTCAGCAAATGTTAGCTGTAATTATCACGAATATTAATGAAGTCAAGCCATGTTTTATCATTTTAATTTATGAAAAACTTATACCTCCTAAGGATCTTGATGTCTGCCTCTATCTACACAATGACCGTTTCCTATTGCCCAATCTTCTCTGCCTTAGGCTCTTGAATATAAGTGACCCTAGGCCAAATTTATGCCTGCTTCTACTCTAGCCTTGCATTCCTGTTCTAATTTTTGGATTTTTGCTTTGTTTCTGTAACCCAGACCCCACTAAGAATCCCAGTCCTCTAACAGAAGAGAGGAGCCTGACCTATTTGGACACTTACAGGATTTGGGCCCTGTCTCTAAATCCTAGGCCTTCTGGTTGCATCTGTGGATTCTGATCATGAGACCATTCTGAAAGCTTCTTCTGGGTAGTGAAATAGGAACCCCTGCCTACTGTTGGGGGTGCCAATATCCTGGGACACTGCATAGATCTCCTCTTCCTCAAGATTTCCCTCAAGAAAAAAACAAAAAAGAAGCCTGTTGTTGTTGAGTCTATTTCAACTCATAGTGACCTTATAAGACAGGGTAGAACTGTCCTATAGGATTTCTAAGGAGAGACTGGTGGATTTGAACTACTGTCCTTTTGGTTAGCAGTGGAGCTCTTAACTACTGTGCCACAAGGGCTCCTTCTCAAGACCAGGGGTCAACAAACCAGGACTTCGAACTTGTTCATTCTGGTTAGACCCCCTGTATACATAACAATCACCTGGGGATCTATGAGAAGAATCACCTAGGGATCTTGTTATAATGTAGATTCTGATTCAGTATATCTGGTATGGAAAGGCAAATTCTCAGAAGGGGGCTGAACTGGAATAAACTGGTTTGAAGCCCTGAAACAAAACTTCTTCTGTAAAGGTCTGCATGAATATTTCAGGCCATCCAACCCTGGGGTTTTTGTCACAACTACTCATCTCTGCCATTGTAACACAAAAACAGCCACAGAAAATACATAAATGAATGGGCATAGTTATGTTCCAATAAAACTTTATTCACAAAAAACAGGGGGAAGGCAGAGTTTTCTCATGGGCATAGTTTTTGGACTCTTGCTCTGGGTGACTGGAAGCCTCATCCTCTCACTCTATTCTTGTGGGACTCACATTATCTCAGGACTAACTCACTCATGCCACCGATTGTACCAAAGGTGTGATTTGGGCAACAAAGAGGAAATCAAACAAACAAACAAAATTTCATTTCCTGTTTTTATTTATTTATTTTTAGTGAATTTCAGAAGTAACACTCAGAATGTATCTCAGTCTCGTTTTCTCTCTTATTAAGTCGCTCAGGCTTCTGCTCCCAGGATTGGGATCTATGAGCAGTATAACCAGAAACTGTCACTGGTGGTTAGGGACACCCCACAGGGAATGTGCTGCATACTCTCAGGGTTTTCTCAAGTTTGTCTTCTTATCTGGCAGCAGGTGAAATTTCAGGCTTTTCATCACAGTAAAAGTAATGATATCCTCACCTCAAATTGGAAAAGGCTTCTATGAACAAACTTTGAATATGTTGTTGGTATTTCAGGAGAAAATGAGAACACCTCAACTTAAAGAATGGAATTACTGACCTCTGGGGCTCTTCTTGGAGCCCTGCTGGCGCAGTGATTAAGTTCTTGGCTGCTAACCAAAAGGTCGGCAGTTTGAATCCACCAGTTGCTCCTTGGAAGCCCTATGGGGCAGTTCTAACGTGTCCTGTAGGTCATATTAGTCGGAATTGACTTGACGGCAACAAGTTGGTATGTGTGTGTTTTGGTTGTGTTAAGAGTTAATAACAGGGCCAAAAGCTGTCCCTCTTCCAACCTAAGGCCAATCCTTGTACCTCTGCTTTGGACCCAAGAATGCTAACCTGCTCAGAAACCTTTCCCTGTTGCTCATCCCTTTTCTTTCTCCTGTATGGAGTCCTTGGGTGGTGCAAATGGTTACAACACTCAACTGCTAACCAACAGGTTGGAGGTTCAAGTCCACCTAGAGGTACCATTAAAGAAAGACCTAGCAATCTACTTCTAAACAACTAGCCATTGAAAACCCTATGAAGCACAGTTCTACTCTGACACACATAGGGTTGTCATGAGTTGGAATTCACTTGATAGCAACTGGGTTTTTTTGTTTTTTGTTTTTGCCTCTGGTGTATTCAGTGGAGATAACCAAAAAGGTCAGCAGTGTGAATCCCCCAGCCACTCCCTGGAAACCCTATGGGGCAGTTCTACTCTATTCTGTGGGGTCACTATAAGTCGGAACTGACTCAACGGCAAGGGGTTTGGATTTTTTGGTTTTGGTGTATTCAACCACTTCCCCTCATCTAAATTGTTGTTATTCTAAAACACACTTAAGTCTCTCCCAACTAAAAACCAAATGAACAAACCTTTCATCTCTCCCTCTTCCCCATGTATTTTATCTTCCCTTGATCAACTGTCTATACTAGTTATCTCCATTTCATGTCACCTACTCCTCAGCCTTCTAATCTGGTTTTTATCTTCATCTTTCCACTAAATCAGCTCTTGTTAAAGTCACCATTGACATCTAGGTTTTTTAAATTCAATGAGCATTTTTCTATTCTCGTTTCACTTGATTCTGATCTGTATTTGATATAGTTGACCTCTCCCTCTTTCTTAAAACACTCAACTTCTGATTTCCCATGACAAACTCTTTCCTGGGTTTCCTCTTTCTCTCTTACCACTCACACAGACCTCTTAAACATTTTCTCATCTTCGTTTCTTGAGTGTCATAAGGTTCTTACTTTAATTTATCCACTAGGCAAATCTTGGAATATAATCAGGTATAAACAAAAGTCTGTCATTTTGATGTATCAAGGAACTGTGTGGGTGGTCCTCAGACTTTTCTTCCTTCCTGCATTGCAGTTCTTAAAAAAACAGTGGAGTCTTATTTTAAAAATCCCGAGTCTGTGGTTGTTTTTCCATAATTGCAAATAGTGATTTCAGTGGACTCTAATCGAGAACTTATCTTCACTTAATCCTTAGCTGACTTGCCTTCACCTGAAACTTAAAGCGCTCTAACTTAGCTCATCTGTACCTCTGATCTCTGACAAATTTGTTGGGACCAGTTCCAAAGTATATAGCTCCTTCCTTCTTATCTTGACTTTATGACACTGAACTGGCAGTTGTAAAATGATTTTAAGCCAAAAGACTTTCATGGGAGCTAATCCTGCTAATGTCTCTAATGGATTCAATTGCTTAAAGACAGATTCCATGAGAGAATAGGACTCTTATTAAATCATTAGTATGAGGGGCAGAGGGGCCAAAGGATCCAGAACATGGGCTGTGGGAGGACTGACAGTGGATGGTGGGGGAAGACAAGTTCAAATACACCAGCATAAAGAAACCTAAGGATATGGTAGAAAATAATGCTAAAATTAATGGAAGTAAGTTCTGGAGAGGTCCCTGAGTGGTGCAAGTGATTTGCTCTTGGCTACTAATCTAAAGGTTCATGGTTGAACCCACCAAACAGTGCTATGGAAGAAAGCCCTGACAATCTACTTCTGAAAAGATTATAGCCGCGAAAACCTTATGGAACAGCTCTACTTTGTAACACATCAGGTCACCATGAGTCGGAATTGACTCGACAGCAATGTTTTGTTTTGTTTTTTCCCAAGCCCTGAGGAGGGAGGTGAAGTTAAGCTACCAAATACATCTACTCCATCATTTTACCTAAGGCTCTTCTTAGATTATGCTCGGAGAATCATTCATTCCATCCTAACCCTAGAGAATATTTACCATTTTTCCCCAGGGATACAATTTCAGCCTTCGTTTGAAGGTAATTGATGATCTGATAATTTTATGCCTTTGGGTCTCTGATGGGTTGTCTGGAAATTGTCCCATGGATCAAGAGTTATAAAATAGAAAAGGCAAACAATTGCACAGCCTCAATGAGACCCATAACAGTGCTCGAACTGGATGGTGGCATTTAAGATAGATGGCAAATGTCAATTCTGAGGCACTTCTGTAAGAATTTTGTGTTTCCCATTAGAGAAATAATGCAGCCTCTATCTAATTTACAAGTTTAGTATTGCAAATCCAACTCTTGGGAGAAAACTGGGTGAATCACAAGTGACTATTACTTAAGTTTCACACAAGTAAATATATTGGCTGTGTTAGTAGTATTCAAAACTCAAAGCCACAAAATACATTTTTGTATCATTTTATTTGTAAAAGAATGGCACAATTATTTTCAGAATAATTAACTCCTCAGTTTAGTGACAATTATGCTCCATTATAATAATTAAAATCACACCCTGCTATTTGGATGAACTCAATAGAATAATGATTTCTTAGGGGAAGATTTAATCGGATCATTATTTTTCTTTCCAGAACCAAAATTTCTGTAAATTATTTTAACTCGTTGTACTGCTGCTTAATTTTAAATTTACTTGCTGTCCTGTTAAAAGAAATATCATAAACAAGATGGCAGTCTCAACCTACCCTTGAACCATCTGCGTGCCACAACTGTTACTGGAGGCAGGCTGGGGCTTTGCAAGATGCAAAGTGGATGGGCAGGCATAGTAGCAGGGCTGCAGATGGTGAGAGTACCTAAGACAAGTAGGTTGAATCAGGTTGCGGCCAGAATAGTGGTGTTTCAGAGGAATGGTCCATTGAAAGCAGAGCCCTAGCAAGGAGTGAGAGGATGTGAGGAAGGGTTGGTAGCTCTCCTGTGAACAAAGTAGACAAGCACTTGGAAGGGTACTACGACTCCAGGAAAATGGGCTAGGGCTTAGGAAAGCACTCCTGGTTTAAGAAAGAATGCAAGTGTAAGGCATAAAACAAAGGGAAAAAGCACTACACCAGTAAGACAGTGTTGGGGAGGAGCTTAGGCTTTTTGAACCCTATGATGTTTGAGTTCAACTTGAAGTACGTAAGATACTGGAATAATAGCAGCAAGATTAATTATTAACCATACCAAGGCAGACGGTGTATCGGTAGTTACTGCTATTGCTATATGCCATGTCTCATGAATTATCTCAGATACTGGATACAGTAGGCGAGAAATGACCCTTTGAATTCACTTGAGACTTTGAGAGGTCTCAACATGGAAAGTGTAAACCTGGGACATCAAGGCAAAAGAGTGAGAAGCAATAAATGCCACAGGTGCACTCATTCCTTATGTAATGGTAGGTTGCTCTGTGGCCACCTTTGTATGACCTTCTGAGTATAAGTGACTTGGAACTAAGAGCCAGATAGAGCCCCCTAGACTGAAAGCTCTACAGATACAGGAACCAAGTACCTAACAATGTCTGCCACATAGCTGGGGTTTAACACATATTTGTTGAACGAAAATGAAAATTAATTAATGAAAGAAATGTAAATGAATCCCACCGCTTGCAGAATTCCCAGATTCTTTAGACATGAGAGCAGGGTCAGAAGTGATGGTTCATCAACTGCGTCTTTATTTCCTGACTCTTTTTCTTACCACTTTGGCTCTATTTTATAGTGAATATGCTTCTCATGAAACTCAAACATTCTAGCCTCTAAACCAAACCCATTGTCTTTGAGTCAATTCTGACTCTTAGCAACCCCATGTGTTACAGAGGAGAACTGATCCATAGGGTTTTCTTGGCTGTAATCTTAACGTAAGCAGATTGCCGGACCTTTCTTTCTCGGTAAGGCTTGATGGGTTTGACCCAGCAACCTTTAGGTTACTAGTCGAGTGCAAACAATTTGCACCACCTAGGGGCAGTGAAACTATGAATCCTGGGAGAGAGCTGCTTTCTTAAAGATAATAAGATAATAAAATAAGAACAGAATGTGTGAGATTTACTAAGGAAGACTAAAATTTACCTTGTGGCTGGGGTAAGACAGAGGACACTATGAGTAAGAATTCCTCATTAGGTTAGGACAGTAAAGAACATGGAGGAATTTCTTGTGCCTTGGACTTGATTCCTTCATCTGCCCTCTTGGTGCAAATGAGCTCACTCCTATCAAATGGACTCCATAGTAACATGGCCTGGGAAGGAGAAGGTTACTGATCTTCTCAGGCTATAAAAGCTATATAACCTGCTGTCAGCTCAGTGCTAAGATGAGTTTACCAACTTTTTTTGTTTTTTGATTTTGACAATGTCTAGAGGGTCTGGGGACTGATGCACACATCTGGGGGAGGGGAGAAAGCTGCATCCTGGAAGAAAGATACTTTTAACAACAGGGACCAGAATCTCCCATAAATACAAGGGCCAAGTCTCACTGATGCCAGGTGCAGGTGAGGTCATTGAAGGACACAGTGGTAAGTCCTGTTTCGGAATTTTAGATTTAGCACTACCTATAGCCTATATTTCAAGGAGCCCTGGTGGTGCGGTGGTTAAGGGCTGGGCTGCTGACCAAAAGGTCAATGCTTGAAGTCCACCAGCTGCTCCATGGGAGAAAGATGTGGCAGTCTGCTTCCATAAAGATGACGGCCTCGGAAACCCTAAGGGGCAGTTCTACTCTGTCCTTACAGGGTCACTATGAGTCGGAATTGACTTGATGATAATGGTTTGGTTTATATCATATTTCAGTCCATCCATAAAATCAAGCCATGTATGTCAGAAAACACTTATTTTTTAGTTAATCACCCTGTATCCTCTTTTGCTCTGAACACAATTCTTTCAATTTCTTGCACCACATTGAAGCCAAATACCTATTTCTGCACCTTCCTAATGCTTCAGAATTTTTTCTCTTGGTGACTTCTTGTCCTCACTTGTAACTCTTGGGTCATTTGCTTCTTACAATGTTGCTGACACCCTCTTCCCCAAACATTATACTGGCCCTACAAAATAAATTCTAGAGTAATATCTATAATAATTTCCATTTTACATCTTGCAAAGTGGCATTACACTTAACTGTAAGCCTCTTGAGGACATAAAACTTGCTTTATCATTGTTATATTCCTACCCTTTTACACAGTGGTAGATGGTAAGTACATATATGTTGAATGAATGAATTAAGGATTGAATGAGTTACAAGTTTGAATCCTCCTCATATTTTGAGCTATTGGGGTTTAAAACATGATGTGCTCATAATTTCTCAGCATTACCCTGGAATTTTGGAAATCCTCATTAGGTGGGGAAACTGGATACCTAAAGACTATCTATGAGGAGCTGTAGTAAAGATATACATAGTGTGCTGTGGGAAGGTGGTGGTGGGGGTAACTATGCAATCATTTAGGGCCAAAAATAGGAAAGGATACTTCATAGTAGTTTTAAATATTGAACAGGAATTGAATATTGAACAGGAATTAGGCAGATGAAGAGGTGTGGGGAGTCATTTCTGTGGGAAGACTGAGTAGGGAAAGGTACAGTGCCTTGCTGGCAGAGGTTCATTACAAGAAAAGGCAAGAAGTGTGATATATAACAATTATATGCAATTTGCTGTTAGCTGGGCACATAGTTCAAGGCAGAAAAGAACAGGGAAGAGGGTGGAGAAGTAGAAGGAATAAAATCAGATGGCTTTTTTATTTCTACAAGTGTTATTCTATGGGCAGTGGAGAATGGCATGAATATATTGTCAATTTGGACAGAAAACTCTGGAAACTGTGCAAAGGATTAATTTCAGGTGGGCAAATATCAAGGCAGGGAAAAGTATTAGATGATCTTAGGAATAATCTATAGAAAAGAAATATGAGAACCTGAGCAAGGCTGGAAATAGTTGGAATGCTTTTGGAGAGTTATATGTGAAAATAAAAGTATCTAAAGTTGGTACTTGAGTGGCAAGAGGTCTAAAAGTTATACGGAAGTCAAGAATAATTCCCAGGTTACTAATTAGGCTGAACAGTTGGTTGGTGGTAACGCTAACTGAAACAGAGACAGTTGGAGAGGAAAAGTGAGAAGTTCTGCTTTGAGTAAAGGTGTCTGCAGAACATCCATGTGAGTATGTCTGCTATACAATGGACTGCATGGATTTGAAGTTCCAGGGAAAAGGACTGAAAATAACAGTTTGGAAGTCATTAGCATATAGGCAGTTCAGATCATGAGACTACATGAGCTAATTCAGGGAGAGGATCTGGAGAAGAGCATATAACTAAGCACTGAGTTGGGCTAAATAAAAATAAGTAATGTATGAAGAAAGAAAAGCCTGTAAATTTGACTAATAAATATTAGACTGATCTTAAGTGACAGCATAATCTTTCTCTAGATCCAATTCCTCATATCATTAAGCTGTATAGCCCACTGAATATGGCTTCCACCATCAATACATTTTTTATTTCTTTTTTTTTTTTTTATTGTACTTTGGATGAAGGTTTACAGAACAAGCAAACTTCTCGTTTTATGACATTGGTTAACAACCCCATGACATGTCAATACTCTCCCTTCTTGACCTTGGGTGCCCTATTACCAACTTTCCTGTCCCCTCCTCCCTTCTAGTACTTGCGCCTGGGCTGGTGTGCCCCTTTAGTCTCGTTTTGTCGTATGGGCCTGTCTAATCTTTGGCTAAAAGGTGAATCTCAGGAGTGACTTAATTACTGAGATAAAAGGATGTCTGGGGGCCATACTCTTTGGGTTTCTTCAGTCTCTGTCAGGCCAGTAAGTCTGGTCTTTCTTTGAGTTAGAATTTTGTTCTACATTTTTCTCCAGTTTAGCCCGGGACCCTCTGTTGTGATCTCTATCAGAGCAGTCGGTGGTGGTAGCCAGGCACCATCTAGTTGTACTGGACTCAGTCTGGAGGAGGCCGTGGTAGTTGTGGTCTTTAAGCCCTTTGGACTAATCCTTCCCTTGTGTCTTTAGTTTTCTTTGTTTTCCCTTGCTCCTGAAGGGGTGAGACCACTGGAGTATCTTAGATGGCCTCTCACAGGCTTTGAAGACCCCAGATGCTACTCACCAAAGAATGTAGAACATTTTCTTTGTAAACTGTTATGCCAGTTGAGCTAGATATTCCCTGAAACCAGGGTCCCCACAGCCCTAAGCCCAGTAATTTGGTCCCTCGGGCAGTTTAGATTTGTCCATGGAGCTTCCATGACCTTACCCTGCACAAGATGTGCTGGCTTCCCCAGTATTGTGTACTGTTTCACCTTTCACCAAAGTTGCCACTTACCTATTTAGTGTTTTTCCACCCCCACCCCTCCCCTCCCTCGTAACCATCAAAGATTGTTTCTTTTTGTGTGTAAACCTTTTCATGAGTTTTTACAGTAGTGGTCTCTTACAATATTTGACCTTTTGTGATTGACTTATTTCACTCAGCATTATGCCCTCCAGATTCACCCATGTTGTGAGATGCTTCGCAGATTCATCATTGTTCTTTGTCGTTGTGTAGTACTCCATTGTGTGCATGCACCAGAGTTTATCCATTCATCTGTTGATGGGCATCTAGGTTGTTCCCATCTTTTCATCAACACATTTTTAAATTAAATTTTTATTTTGAGGTAATTGTATATTCACATGCAGTTGTAAGAAATTATACAGGTGTACCCTTTAAATAAGAAACGCTGGTGATGCAAAGGTTTAGGGATTTACAGCTAACCAAAAGGTTGGTCGTTCGAACCCACCAAGCAACTCTGGAGGAAAAAAAACTGGCATTCTGCTTCCATAAAGATTACAGTTCTACTCTGTCACATGGGGGCGCTACGAGTTGGAATTGACTCAATGGCACTCAACAACAACTCTTTAAACAGTTTTTCTCAATGGAAACATCTCGTGAAACGCTATCAGACAGGATATTTCCTTCATCATAAGATTCTCTCCTGTTGTGCTTTTATAGCCAAACCCACTTTCTTCCTGTCCCAATCCCTCTCTATCCCTTGGCAACCACTAATCTGTTCCCCATTTGTGTGTGTGTGTGTGTATGTATATATCTTTTCTCATTTCAAGAGTGTTATAGAAGTGGAATCTTACACTATGTGATCTTATAGGATTGGCTTATTTCACACAACATAATTCTCTGGAGAGAATTGTGGTTGTGTGTATCAATCTTTAATTCCTTTTTATTGTTGAATAGTATTACATAGTATGGATGTACCACTGATTAACCATTCACATTTTGAAAAGTCTGCGTTGTTTCCAGTTTTTGGATACTATAAATAAACCTGCTATAAACATTCAGGTTAAAGTTTTGTGTGAACATGGGCTTTCACTTGTCTGGGACAGATGCTCAGGAGTGCAATTGCTAGGTTGTATGTCAGTTACATGCTGAGTTTTCTAAGAAACCGTCCAACTATTCTCTAGAGTTTGGGTATCATTTTACTTTCCAACCAACAATGTTTGTGTGATCCAGTCTCTGTGCATCCTTGCCAGCATTTAGTTTTATCACTATTTTTTATTTTAGCCATTGTTATAGGTGTGTAATGAAAATATTGTGGTTTTAATTTGCATCTTCCTAGGGCTAATTATTTTGATTGTATTTCATGTGATTGTTTAATATCTGTATATCCTCTTGGGTGAAATGTCTCTTTATGTCTTTTCCCTATTCTCTAACTGGATTGTTTCTTTAATTTTTGAGTTTTATAGTTCTTTACATATTTAGAAACTACTCTTTTGTTGGCTATGTGGTTTGTAAATACTTTCTCCCACTCTATATCTTCTCTTTTCATTCTCTTAACAGATTCTCTTTTTATGTTGTGAAGTTCACTTCATCAAGTTTTCCTTTTATGGACTGTACTTTTGGTGCTAAATTTAAGTATACCTAGCCCTATATCGCAAAGGTTTTCTCTTATTTTTTTTCTAAAAGATTTATAGCTTTAACTTTTACATCAAGTCTGTGATCCATTTTTCAGTCAATTTTTATGTAAAATGTTAAAATTAGGTAGAATTTTTCTTTTCTTTTTTTTGCCTCTAGATGTCCAAATGATCCAGTACCATTCTTGAGAAGGCAATGTTTCCTACACTGAATTGCTTTTGAACATTTGTCAAAAATAATTTCATATGGGACAATATTTGTATAGGTCTATTTCTGTAATCTCTGTTCTGTTCCATTGATCCATGTGTCTATCTCTCTGCCATAACACACACTCTTGATTATTGTAGTTGTATAGGAAGTCTTGAAATTCGGTGGATGAATTTCTCCCATTTTAGTCTTCTTTTAAAAAAATGTTATATCTATATTAGTTACTTTGCTTTTCCATATAAATTTTAGATTATTATAAAATAATCTTTAAATCTATGAAAAATCTTGCTGACATTTTGATACTAATTGTTTTGAATAGAAAATTGACATACTTACTTTGTTGAGTCTTACAGTCTATGGACATAACATGTCTCTCCATTTATTTACATCTTCTTTGATTTCTTTCATCAAAGTTAAATAGTTTTCATCATACAAGTCTTAGAACGCTTTAGTAGATTTACAGCTAAGAATTCTTTAAAACTATATTTTATTGTGTTTTCAGTGAAAGTTTACACAACAGATTAGGATCCCAAACAACAATTTATACACAAATTTTTCAGTGACATTGGCTACATTCTTCATAATGCATGAATATTCTCATTATTTCAGTTCTGGTTGTTCCATTTCCAGTAATCTAGTCTTGTTGATTCTTTCTATTGTTTTCCTGTTTTCTATTTCATTTATTTCTGCTCTGAGTTTTATTATTTCATTTCTTCTTGTAGCTTTGGGCTTCTTTTGCTTTTCCCTTTCTATTTGTTCAAGTTGTCAAGTTAAGTTATTGATTTTAGATCTTTCTTCTTTTTTAATGTATTTATTGCTATGAATTTTCCTTTGCGTACTGCTTTTGCTGTGTCCCAAAGGTTTTTGTGTGTTGTGTGTTCAGTTTTGTTTGATTCTAAGTATATTTTAATTTCACTTTTTATTTCTTCTATGACCCAATAGTTTTTTAGTAGTGTGTATATTTATTTTCCACTTGTTCATTTATTTTTTCCTTATCCTCCCTGCTATTGATTTCTAGCTTCATATCATTATTATCAGAGAAAATGCTTGTATGATTTTAATCTTTTTAAATTTATTGAGCTTTTCTTTGTGGCCTAAAATATGATCAATTCTGTAGAATGTTCCATGTGCATTGGAGAAGAATGTGTATTGTGCTGCTGTCAGGTGGTATATTCTATATACATACATCTCTTAGGTCCACTTGGTTGCCGCGGAGTTGATTATGACTCATAGCGACCTTATAGGACAAAGTAGAACTCCCTCATAGGGCTTCCAAGGAGAGCCTGGTGGATTTGAACTGCCAACCTCTTGGTTATCAGCTGAGCTCTTAACCACTGCACCACCAGGACTCCCTGTTGATTAATAGTGGTTTCCTTTTTTCAGTCTTCTATTTCTTTATTGATTTTCTTTCTAACTGTTCTATCTATTATCAAAAGTGTTGTATTGAAATCTCTTACTATTATGGTAGATCAATCTATTCCTTGCTTTTATTCTGTTAAAATTTGCTTTATAAATTTTGGGGCTCTGACATTGGGTGCATAGATATTTATAACTGTTACGTGTTCTTGGTGAATTGTCCCTTTTATCATTATATAATGTCCTTCTTTGTTATAATGGATTTTGACTTAAAGTTTATTTTGTCAGATATTAATATTGCTACTCCTTCTCTCTTTTGGTTATTGTTTGCTTGTTTGTTTGTTTTTTTCCCCATCCTTTGATTTTTAACATATTTATGTCTTTGTGCCTAAGGTGTGTCCCTTGTAGGTAATATATTGATGGGTCATTTTTTTTATCCATTCTGGCACTCTCTGTCTCTTTACTGGTGCATTTATGGATAGGGAAGAATATACTGCAGCCATTTTGTTACACTTTTTTTTGGTGGTGTTAATAGTTTCTTTTTCTTCTTTAGTTTCTGTGCTGAGTTCTTTCTATACATGATTTTTTTCTCCCTCTGTTTATTATTATTGTTTTTTGTGTTTATGGGGTCCTTTTGTTTTTCTTGTTCTCTATTTTGGTGAGTAGATTTATTAATTTTCTTTGTTATTACTGCAAGGTTAACATTTAATATCCTACATTAGAAACAGTCTTTTATATCTTGAAATTGCCTTAATTTCTTCACCATATGGAAGTTCTATAACTACACCAATAATTCCTCCTTTTATTTTGATGTTATTGTTGATTACAACTTTGTATCCCAGATTCCCTGTAATCATGTTTTAACTTTATTTTGCTGTTGTGATGTCTTCACTTGGTATCAGGGTGATGCTGTCATGTATCTTTACCTCAGGTGTTGTTTGCTGTTGTTGATTTTCTATCTTAAGGTCTCCCTTTAATATTTCTTGTAGGGCTAGTCTGGTGGTTACAAATTCCCTTAATTCCTGCTTATCTGAGAATGTCATAATTTCTTCCTCATTTTTAAATGACAGTTTTTCTGCATATATAAGTCTTGTTTGACAGTTCTTCTCTTTCAGGGCTCAGTAGGGCTGCAGAGTTTCTGATGAAAAATCAGTGTTTAGTCTCATTGGGCCCCCTTTGTAGATGATGTTTCTCTTTTCACATGCTGCTTTCAAAATTCTTTCTTTGTCTTTGGACCTGGAAAGTTTGATTATGATATGATTCGGTGAATTTTTCTTGAGGTCTATTCTATATAGAGTTTGTTGAGCTTCTTGGATGAAAATCTTGTCTTTCATGATGTTTGAGAAGTTTTCTGCCATTATTTCTTCAAAAATTCTTTCTGTACTTTTTTTTTTTTCCCTCTTCCTTCTCTGGGATTCCTAATATGCATGTATTATTCTTCTTGATGGTATTCCACATAACCTGTGGGCTTTATTCATTTTTCTTCAATCTCTTTTCTGTTTGTCCCGCATATGGAATAGTATCAAGGGTTTTGTCCTCTATTTTGCTTATTCTTCCTTCCACTATTTCTGTTTTACTTTTGTGTTCTTCTATTGAGTTATTTTTTCTGTTATTTTACTGTTAAGCTCCTGAATTTCTGGTTGTTTTATTAAGGATTCTATGTATATCTATATATATATATTTTATTGATTTTGCCTTTTTGTTCTTATATTTTTTTTCCCAAATTCATCTACAATTTCTTCCTCGTTTTCCTTGATCTCTTAGGGGAGACTTAATGCTAGTATTTTGAAATCTTTGTCAGGTAGTTCCATTATTTTTTCTTCCTCGGAGAACTTTTCTGTCCCTTTATTTTGTTCATTTGCTTGAGCTGTCTTTTCCCATTTCTTTTTATGATTTTTAAATAACTTCTGTCTTTCAGACGTTAAGGTTTTATTTATTTATTTATTTCTTTATTGATTGTAAGTTTGTCTTTATTTATTTTGTTTTGATATATCAGGAGCTTAGCTTCTTCCCTTTCTCTTTATATTGCCTACCTTCCTTATATTATTTTAACTGTTGTGGCTTTATGATGTTGGTCTGTGTATGACTTTGTGGATGCTTATTGGCTGGGTGTGATTTCCTGTCACTGGGGTTATGGTGGGTCTCACATACACAGGCATCCTCTGTTGTTAGGTACATATATCTTCCCTTAGAGGACTGCATGGAAGTGCGAGGGCAGGTCCTTTTCCTGATGTGAAGTGCCAGGTGTTGGGTGGTCAGAATTGCTCCACAGTCTTGAGGGACAGTGTGATTCTTCAGCATTGGTCTGAGCAGTAGGTGCAGCCCCTGAAGAGCAGAACAGATTGTCTTTGTAGTCACAGGGTGGCAGAGATACCCAAATGTGAGAGGCAGCTCTTCCACAAAGGCACAGATTGGCGTCACTGTTCTGGGGGCAAGGGACCTCTGTGTATGTGTGGATGGCCTGTGAGAACAAGTAGGGTAGGAGACATGTGTTTCTGAGGCTGTTTGGGGTTGGGTTGGGTGAGGCATGGGAGCGCAAAAGCGCGGGCCTACATGGTAGTCAGGGCGGGGCCTGCTCAGATGGGAGGGAAAAGGGGGTAGCACGTGGCTGGTTTGGGGGACTTCTAATTATTACTCTGTGATTATACTATTCAGCGGACATCTCCTTTCCATTTGGACAGACACCACCACTGATAACTAGTCTTGTCACTGGTTCCTATCTCCCTCACTTCTAGACACTCACCCAGGACACTGGAGTTCTCTCCTGCCTTCCTGTACTTTTCCTTTACCCTTCTGCAGTTGTGTACTCCCTGTCTTATTGATTACCCATTCTGAGGTTCTGCCAAATCAGTACTCCTCACTTTGCTCTAGTAGCACTTCCCTGTGTATCCTTATCCCTAGTTTCAGAGCTATGGTACTGCCACTCATTGTCCTCTCGGACCTATTCAGAACCAGCATGTATTCTGCCCACCTCATTTCTTTTGAGGTTTATTTACACAGTTACTCTGCCTCTGGCTGTGTTTTCCATGAAGTTGCTCTCTTGGGCTCCTCATCCAAGGATGTTGCTTGCTGCTGTCCCAAAATGTCTGTCCTGCACCAGGTCAGCAGGCAGGGCACAGATGATCCATTAATCTCCATGCTCCCACTGTTTTTGTTCTAACTCTCTTTCCAGTTGTTGCTTGGTCCAATTCTTTAAACTTCTGCTTGATGTTCAGGAATCCAAGGTCATTATTTGCATCTGTTTGACTTAGTTTCTTGAGTCTTTGCTATGTTTGAATGTTACGGTTTGCCTGTCTAAGCCACCATCTTAACCAAAAGCCGGAACAATTTTTGAGTGTTTATAGATGCTATTACATTTTTAATTTTATTGTCCACATATTCATTGCTAGTGTGTTGAAGTACAATTGATTTTACTAAATTTATCTTGTATTCTGACATTGTTTCAAACCCACTTGTTATGTCTAGAAGGCGAAGCAGGTGGTTAGGAAAGAACACTAAAGATAGTCTCAATTGCTTAGTGAAGCTGCAGTAAGGTATTTTCCTGAAATGAAAATAATGATGTGTTTATATGAGGTAAAATGAATAGTAAAATTTTAGAAAAGTTTTGATAGAAATGGAGATGAAGCTTACCAAGTGCAGTGATTGACAGGATGGAAACCAAGGGTTTTCTTGTCCTATTTTATGTCTTTTTTTTTTTTTTCATACCCCATGACAATTAATTAAACCCAGATTTAGGGTTAGTTAAGATAGTTTGCATTTTTGATCCAAGATTAAGATATATAATTGACTGGGAATAAAGATAGGTGCACAAGGATAGTTTCTCCAGCGAGAGAATCATTCAAATGAAAGCATTGGATCCAAGCTAAATAAGGAAAGAAGAGTGTCCAGGAAAAATGCAGAAATATTGGAAGAAATATAGGAAGTATGGAAATTTGTGAGGTCAGTGAATGGCTTTATAAGAGGAAGGAAGCAATAGATGGAAGGATAAGAAGCTGGGCAGGTAACAGGGGAGTGGTAGAGATGTCTACCTGTCACAAAAGCATTGTACCCTCCTCTATCAGTGGGAACACTGAGGCTTGTGCCCTGAATGACTCCATACAACACTATTCCTAGCCAATCACAACCATGTTTTTGGACTTTTTTATAAGTAAAAAATAAACTAATATTGTATTAAGTAAATGAGCTTTACAATATCTCTTAGAATAGCTAGCAAAATATCCTAAATAACAAAGATATTAGAGATTAGTATTTCTGAAGTAGAACAGATGTGAATGATGACTGCTTCCTTAGGTTGGAAAGATTTGAGAATCTCTTGTGATTCTTTAAAACCGTGACTTAAATTTAAGGTTTGGTATGGGGTCAAAATTTATCTCCTGAATTTTCTACACGTTGACCCTAGTTTTAACACTTGGGGTCACATATAAAAATTCTGTTCCACTCTTGCCAGTGCAGCTCTTCAAATATTTGAAGAAACTTACTATGTATTCCCCAATTGGATGGAATAAGTCATCTATAAATTGAAGGCTTCCAGTTTCTCCAACTATTATTTATAAGGAATTCTTAACTGAGTAAAACACTAGGCACCTACTCATGGCCTTAATCTATAAAGGACATTAAAAAGATACCAAATATGCAATGGGATAGGGGAAATTTTGTTTACTAGGCTCTCTCTCCCAGAATAATACTCTGTGTAATTCAATGTAATGCTTTGATAAACTTCTTGGGATTGAGTAATGAGGCAGAGTAAGCAATTGTCATTAGGGACATTCTTGAGCAAAAATATATTATTTTTAGATTGTCTTCAAAGGAAGCTGTGTCTGGTTATCCATATGGCTTTTGTTTGGCTGATGGTATCAGTAAATTGGAGGCTAATGTTTAGTTGCTTAGGAAAATGGAATACTGGTAAATAACCATCACTAGAGGGACTGGTTCTTTATCTCTTCTCCATATAGTACTCAGACTCAGCTCTGAATTAAGATTAAACAAATATTTAATAGAAGTTCCTTCAAAGGGCCAGAAAATTATTACCTAGCTTACTCAATCTTCATAACTCAGTCTAGCCACATGATTTGTTGACTTCTCAATGTCCTGACTTCACTCGTGAATAAATCTTCCGTTTGAATATATCCTACTGAAAGGAGAAACAAAAAAGGGAACACAATTACCTGGGTATGGTCGTGACAGAAAATTAATAAAATAGGATTATCACCTTCTTTCAAAGGACACAAATGTTCATGAAAATGGCACAGCACTGGGAAACATTTTGTTCTGTTATATATAAAGTTGTCTTCAGTCAGAGCCTACTTGATAACTAACAAAGATAACACAAGAATTACCTTCCTTATTCTAGATATTTTATTTCTATTAATTCAATGTAAGGTTTTTTTTTTGATGATTGCATACACAATTGACCCATATTTAGTTTGCTACTCTTAACCTACTCTTACATATGTCTCTGTATTAAGTTTAGGCAATTTGATTTGAGATTTTTCTGCCAACTAACACTTAGGCCAATTCACTTCAAATATACCCATACCCGTTTGTCAGGGGAGGCTTGTGTGTTGTTATGATGCTGAACAGATTTCTGTGGCGCTTCCAGGCTAAGACAGAGTAGGAAGAAAGGTGTGGTGATCTACTTCTGAAAAATCAGCCAATGAAAAACATATGAATTACAAAGGTCTAGTTCCATTGTGCATGGGTTTCCCATGAGTCATGGAACCGACTTGATGGCAGTGGTTATGGATTAAATTGTATCAGTTTAGCCAGGCCATGATTCCCAGTATTGTGTGGTTGCCCACCATTTTGTGATCTGATGTGATTATCCTATGCGTTGTAAATCCTAACCTCTCTGATGATAATGATGCAAGATTAGAGGCAGTTATGTTAATGAGGCAGGACTCAATCTACAGGATTAGGTTATTTCTTGAGTTAATCTCTTTTGAGATATAAAATAATTGAGCAGAGAGGAAGAGAACTCATACCACCAAGAAAGAAGTTCTGGGAGTGGAGCTTGTCTTTTACACCTGGAGTCCTTGCACTGATAAGTTCCTAGACCAGGGGAAGATTGATTACAAGGACCTTCCCCAAGAACTGCCAGTCAGGGAAAGAATTCCCCAGGAACGGGCACCCTGAATTCAGACTTCCAGCCTCCTAGACTGTGAGAGAATAAGTTTCTGTTTGTTAAAGCCATCCACTTGTTGTATTTCTGTTACAGCAGGACTAGATAACTAAGACAGTAGCTAACAACAGCAATAACAACAATACTTAGGCAGTTAGTTCTGTGATTATAGGATGGGATCTTTTAAATAAAAATATAACATGTAGATCTGTTACAAATTATACAACATATTTAAACTTGATATAGGAGTATACAATCTTAGTATGCACTGGAGCAACAAGCTGTAGAATACTTGACACAACAGATTTATATTTTAGTATACCTGGTTTGTCTCAAGTTCTGTTTCAGAGGGTCTTTGTATAAATAGGTGACAAAATGATATATTGTATTCCTGGCTGTATGTATGTCTTATACCTCTTTTGTAAGTACTGGTTAAGCACATCAGTAAGCACAGAATACCTTACAAGTACAAGGAGTACGAATCTTGAACGTATATGTGCAAAATCACTGACGCTTCAGACCTTGCCTACTGATTTTTTTTCACTTAATCACGTAATCCCATTATATCTGTCCAAGACTATACAGATGCTTTCATTCTGGACTATACTGCAGTTAAAAAAACATTCTCACTGAGTTTTCAGAAATACTTATCCACAGTGGTGTTCTACAGATAAAATCCAAAAATAGCCCTCTCACAAATATAATTAAATATTAATAGAAAAAAACACTGGAGAAAGATGGTATTTGGAATAAGTTTTTTAAATGATCATTAGACATTTCCATTATGCTATCGTGGGATAACTGATATAGAACTTTCTTTTCTATTTTAAACAAGTTAAAACTGGATAAAATCAGTGAAACAAATAAAGTAGACTTGGGACAATTGGCAGCTCAGGATTACAATCCATGAGAGAAGTAAAACAAAAGGAATGAGCCTTATGATTGCTCTGGCTTTATGTGTGGCAGCTCTTTCTGAATTTTGACACAGGGAGAGGTGATGCAATCAGAGCAGAACACAGTGATCTTGATGAATTGAGGACACAAATTTTCAGTTTTAAGGAGACTGATGCAGCTCAATATTGGAGAAGAGATGACTATACAGTAAAAGAACTCTGGAAATCTACATATAGTTCCCATTGAGTCTTTGCTAAATAATATGCAAAAAATAAATAAATAAACTGAGAGAATTTGTTACCAGAAGAACTCCACCACAAGAATGTTAAAAACAGAAAAAAACTTCAGTATGAAGGAAATGATAGCTGATGAAAACTCAGATCTTCACAAAAGAAGGAAGAACACCACAAATAACATAGGTGTAAAGAATACAAAGTCTAGATGCAGTCCAAAAAATACCCTCGTTTCTGACAACAATTGCTAGTTCAGGGTCCTCAAGAATATTCTCATTTTGATAATTTTCCAGAAGAAATCCCTGAAATCTGTTACACTCATGCTTACGGTTTATACAGTGAAAGTGTACACATTAAAATCCGCCAAGGGAAGAGATGCTTGGGGCAGGGTCCAGGAAAGTTTCACATACAGAGCTTCCAGTTGTCCCCTCTCAGTGGAGTGGTAGACAGCATTAAATTCTCCTAGTAATAATGTATGACAATACACATGGAGTATTGGCAACCAGGAAAGCTCACCAAGACTTGATGTCACAAATTCTGTTGGGGCTCAGTCAGTGGACATGGTTGGCTTTCCTCATGGCTGACCTCAGTATACAGACTCTGGAGGTTGAGCTGGTACTGTGTGATCCAAGTCTCCCACTATAAATCTAATACTATCTGTTGCCTAATGTTCCCAGTAAACAAAGACACCCTTATCAGGCAAGATATTTCAAGAGCTTAAAAATTATCTCCCAGGATCTAAGGCCAGAGGCTAGAACTCTCTTTGGTCAAGGTTAAATTCTCCACCACATAGTATAAATATA
Organism: Trichechus manatus latirostris; assembly: GCF_000243295.1. NCBI lineage: Eukaryota > Metazoa > Chordata > Mammalia > Sirenia > Trichechidae > Trichechus > Trichechus manatus. The sequence goes on along the minus strand of NW_004443940.1, from coordinate 910,339 downwards.
AGATATATATGTATTATATAATCATTTAAAAATATTCTTAAACATAGAACTATTTAAAGCAAAAATAATAACAATGTAATATGGGGTTTATCAAACATGTACAAGTAATATTTTCCACAACCAGAGGAAAAAGTGTGGAAGCAATGGAAATATACTTAATAAGTTTCTTAAATTTAGTAATGTCCTAACATTATTAAAGGTAGATTGTGATAAGTTTAAAGGTGCTATTTTGTAGATCAAGAGCAACCTATATATATATTATATACATATATAAATATATGATTATATATAATATATATTAATATATACTTATTTATATATATATATTAAAGTATAGCTAGTAAACCTGTAAAGGACATAAAATGAGATATTGAAAATAATAAAAAAAACAGAATATAAAAGAAGCAAAAACATATGACATACATAGAACTAAAACATAAAGATGATAGGCTTATACCCAACCATATCAGTAATTATGTAAAATGTAAATACTCTACATATTCCAAGTAAAAGGCCAAAACTGTTAGACTGGAGGGAAAACACAACGAGCCATGATGAAAAATGGGCTCGTAGAGGGCTATCACTCACAGTAAGTAACTGACATTACCCAGTGTTGTTTGACAAGCTTTTATTTACTTACATAGAGATTAGGGTGCAGATGAATGGGGTAAGGTTCATCCTGGGCTTGGGGGGCTCCTTTAGACCACCATCCTAGGGTGAGTTGACACAGGAAACTCTTCTGCACACGTAAGGCTCCAAGTTTATGGTGCAGATGAAAGAGGCAAAGGACTCTCGCGGTTTTATACCTCAGAGTGAATGGGGACAGGGAAAGGTGGTAAGAGGAGGGGGCCTTTGTTCAGCTGCACCTTGGTTGACCATCCATCCTGTTGCCAAGCTTTGTTCAAACTCAAGCAGAACAGTAGTCCTGTGACCATGGGTGCATGACCAGAAAGAACATTTCTTCCCCTCTTCTAGCTACAAAATTAATTGTGAAAGCCTACAT
>NW_004443940.1:870704-909236 GCF_000243295.1 Trichechus manatus latirostris | reverse complement strand
GGATTTGAACTGCTGACCTTTTAGCAGCCATAGCTCTTAACCACTGTACCACCAGGGCTCCAAATAGGGGGTTAAAATCTCCAGGAGAAACTCCCTACCCTGGGGTGCATTCTTTAGTACAATTAAGTGGTGTTGGATAGTCATGGAGATGGTGGGAAGAGAATCTCATGCTAGAAAGCTGCCACCTTCCTTCAGAAAACAAACAAAGAAAAACAAGATAAAACTATATGCTATATATCAGAAATTCACTTTAAATATAAAGACATAGAATAAAAGTAAAAGGATTAGAAAAAAAGATTTACCGTACTGACACCAATAAAAAGAAAAAGTTGTCTGTTATTCAGTCAATTCCTACTCATAAGCAATCTATATGGCAGAGTAGAACTGCCCCCGCAGGGTTTTCTAGGCTGTATCTTTACAGGAGCAAATTGCCAGGTCTTTTATCCTGCAGATCCATAGGTCAGTTCTAACCACTGACCTTTCAGTTAGCAACCGAGCACTTAGCCATTGCACCACCAGAACTTTTAAAAAGAAAGCTAGAAGGGCTATATTGATAACAGAAAATGTAAATGTCAAAAAAAAAAAAAAAAATGCTACCAGGGATAAAGAAGGCCATTTAGCCATAATGGAAGTATCAACTCAAGAAAAAGAAAAATGGTACATGTGCTCTTAATTACAGAGTTCCAAACTACATGAAAAAAAACTGATAGAACTGAAAAAAGAAATAGATAAACCTACAAGTATAGTTAGATACGTCAACGTTTCTTTCAATAATTTATTAAAGAAAAAAAAGATGGAAAATCAGTAAGAACATAGAACAATTAAACAACGGTATCAATCAACCTTACCTAGTTGACATCTATAGAGAATTCTAGCAAACAACTATAGAATATTCTTTTTTTTTAAAGTGTACATGGAACGCTCATCAAAGTAAGTCATATTCTGGATCATAAAACAAGACTCAAAAAATTAGAAGTAAAATAAAGTATGTTTTCTAATCACAAGCACATTAATCCAGAAATGAATAATAGAAAGATATCTCGAAAATCACCAAATACTTAGGAATGAAATAACACACTTCCAAATCATTTACGTGCCAAAGGGGGAAAAAAATTACAGGGGAAATAAAATTATTTTTTCTACTGAATGCTAATGAAAATATAATATGTAAACACCTGTGTGGTAGAGTTAAAACAGTACACAGAAGAAAATTTATACCTGTACATACTTATTTTGAAAAGAAAAAAGTTTTAAAATTATTGATCTAAGTTCTGATCTTAATAAGTTAGAAAAAGTTGAGACTGTTTAACCCAAAGTAAGCAGGTGAAAGGAAATAATAAACATAAAATCAGTGATCAATGAAATTAAACACACACGCAAATAAAGAATAGGTAAATAAAGTAAAAGAAAAGCTGACTCTTTCAAAAGGTCAACACAATAGATGAAACTATAGTTAGACTGATAAAGAATAAAAGAAAAGGCACAAATTACTAATATCAGAAATGAAAAATGAGTATCATCACAGATCCTACAACTGTCACAATGATAATAGGCCAATATTATGAACAAGTTTATGCTAATAAATTCAACGCTTTCTGAAATACACAAATCACTGGAACTGAGATGAAAACGTTTTTATAAAAAATCTGAATACCCTTATATCTACTAAAGTATGTGAATTTATAATTAAAGAAACAAATAAATAAAACTTTCCAAAAGGAATACTCCAGGCCCACAAACCTTCACTGGTGAATTCTATTGAACAGTTAAGAATGAAATAATACTAATCTCACACAAATTATTTAAGAAAATAGAGGAGAAGGGAACACTTATTAACTCATTTTAGCAGACCAGCAATACATTGATACTGCAATCTGTAAAACACATTAAAGAAAAAAACTAAAAACAAAAAAAACTATGAACCAATATTCTTCTATAAAACACACACAAAATTCTTAAGAAATTAGCTAATCAAATTCTATAACATATAAAAAGAAAAATGTATCATAAATCATCTACCTAGAAAAATAGTAAGCCAAAAGCAGTACCATATTCCTGGAGGGATTGCAAACATAAGTGCCACCATCAAGAATTTGAAGGATGCAGGGGTGGCGATTCCCTCCACATTCCCATTCAACTTACCTATTTGGCCTCTATAGAAAATAGGATTATTTTAAACCTAATAAGATGACGATTCCAGTTGCAGCTGCTCTTCTAGATACGGTTTCATTGCTTCAGAAAATTAACACATTTCCTGGTACCTGGTATACAGCTATTGATCCGGCAAATGCTTTTTTTCTTGATAGCTGCTACTGAAGAATCATGACCGCTGAGGTGGTGGCTGAGAGCAAAGGGAAATGGAATGGGAAGTGACAAAGGTAGTTACAAATATGACAACATGATTGGTTACAGAAATGAGCACTGTAGTTGTTATGAGTATTTCTTCCTTTTTTTGTTATGAATAGATTTGTGTGTGCGTGTGTGTGCGTGCGTGTATTAGTGTGTGTATAAAACAATTGTCTTTTCTTCTCCCTCTTATTCCATTACTTTATGAGATTCAGTGTGGTTTAAGAAGATGCGTATGGGTGCCAGGTTAACAAGGGGTAGACTGTGATGGTTAATCTTACATGTCAACTTGGCTATGCTATGGTGTCCAGTTGTTTGGTCAAACACTAGTCTAGATGTTGTTATAAAGTATAACACGTGACCAAATCAGTTGACTTTAAGTAAAGCAATTTACCCTTCTATTGGTGGGCCTCATCCAATCAGTTGAAGGCCTTAAGAGTAAAAAAGGAAGCTTCTCAAGGGAGTATTATGCCAAGGCTATAAATAGACATCTTGCCAGAATTCCCTCTTATCCACCACTCCCTGACCTATAGATTTTGGGACACAAGACTGCCTGAATGGCCAACCTTCACTTGACCTACAGATTTTGGTCTTGCCAGCACCCACAATTGCATGACTCAATTCCTCAATATAAATCATTCACTCTATATATACATTACTGTTGCTGTGTCTCTAGAGAGCCCTAAGACAATTAGAAACTCATATACCTCAACAATGAGAGACAAACTTTTAAGAATTGGCAAAATATTTAAACAGGTATTTTACAAAAGAACACATAAGAAAGGCCAATGTTCACAAGAAAAGATGGTCAGTGTCTTTAATCATAGGAAAATGTAAATTAAAACTATATTTACATTTTTCTAATTCCCACTAAACCCAAACCAAACCAAACCCATTGCTGTCAAGTAGATTCTGACTCATAATGACCCTGCAGGACAGAGTAGAACTGCCCCATAGAGTTTCCAAGGAGCAGCTGGTGGATTTGAACTGCAAAACCTTTTGGTTTGTAGCCGTACCTCTTAACCATTGTGACAGCTAAAATTTAAAAAAAAAGATCAATTATGCTAAAAGTGTTGGCAAGGATATAGAGCAACTCTGAATACATTGCTGATGGGAGTGTAAAATCAGACAACCATTGTAGAAATCAGACATTTTCTTAAAAGTTAATCATATGACCTAACACTTTCACTTATAGATATATTCCCAAGAGATTGCTGTTGTTGTTGTTAGGTGCCATTGAGTCGGTTCTGACTCATAGTGGCCCTATGTACAACAGAACGAAACACTGCTTGGTCCTGTGCCATCCTCACAATCATCGTTATGCTTGAGCCTATTGTTGCAGCCACTGTGTCAATCCATCTTGTTGAAGATCTTCCTCTTTTTTGCTGACCCTCTGCTTTACCAAGCATGATCTCCTTCTCCAGGGACTGGTCCCTCCTGATAGCATATCCAAAGTATGTGAGCCAAAGTTCTTGCTTCTAAGGATCATTCTGGCTGTACTTCTACCAAGACACATCTGTTCATTCTTTTAGCAGTCCATGGTATATTCAATATTTTTTGCCAACACCATCAAAGGCATTGATTCTTCTTCCCTCTTCCTTATTCATTGTCTAGCTTTCGTATGGCTATGAGGCGATTGAAAATACCATGGCTTGGGTCAGGTGCACCTTAGTCCTTAAATGACATCTTTGCTTTTTAACACTTTAAAGAGGCCTTTTGTAGAAGATTTGCCCAATGCAATGCATCGTTTGATTTCCTGACTGCTGCTTCCATGGGTGTTGATTGTGGATCCAAGCAAAATGAAACCCTGACAACCTCAGTCTTTTCTCCGTTTATCATGATGTTACTTATTGATCCAGTTGTGAGGATTTTTGTTATCGTTATGTTGAAGTGTATGTAATCCATACTGAAGGCTGTGGTCTTTGATCTTCATCAGTAAGGGCTTCAAGTCTTCTTCACTTTCAGCAAGCAAGGTTGTGTCATTTGCATATCGCAGGTTGTTAATGAATCTTCCTCCAATCCTGATGCCCTGTTCTTCTTCATATAGTCCAGCTTCTCAGATTATTTGCTCAGCCTACAGACTGAATAAGTATGGTGAACAGATACACACCTTTCCTGACTTTAAACCACACAGTATCCCCTTATTCTGTACGAATGACTGCCTCTTGATCTATGTACAGGTTCCTCATGAGCACAATTAAGTGATTTGGAATTCCCATTCTTCATAATGTTATTCTTAATTTGTTATGATCTACACAGTGGATCTCTTCCAGTCGGCTGGCCAGGTAGCTGTCTTCCAAATTGCTTAGCATAGACAAGTGAGCACTTCCAGCTCTGCATCTGTTTGTTGAATCATCTCAACTGGTATTCCATCAATTCCTGGAGCCTTGCTTTTTGCCAATGCCTTCAGTGCAGATTGGACCTCTTCTTCAATACCATCAGTTCTTGATCATATGCTACCTCCTGAAATGGTTGAATGTTGACCAATTCTTTTTGGTACAGTGACTGTGTATTCCTTCCATCTTCTTTTGATGCTTCCTGCACCAGCAGTATTTTCCCAGTAGAATCCTTCAATATTGCAACTGGAGGCTTCAACTTTTTCTTCAGTTCTTTCAGCTTGAGAAATGCCGAGCATGTTCTTCCCTTTTGGTTTTCTATCTCCAGGTCTTTGCTCATTTCATTGTAATACTTTGCTTTGTCTTTCCGAGCTGCCCTTTGAAATCTTCTGTTCAGCTCTTTTACTTCATCATTTCTTCCTTTTGCTTTAGCTACTCTATGTTCAAGAGCAAATTTCAGAGTCTCTCCTGACATCCATTTTGGTCTTTTCTGTCTTTTTATGACCTCTTGCTTTCTTCATGTATGATATCCTTGACCTCATCCTACATCTTGTCTGGTCTTTGGTCTTTAGTGTTCAATGTGTCGAATCTATTCTTGAGACGGTCTCCAAATTCAGGTGGGATACACTCAAGATTGTACTTCAGCTGTCATGGACTTGTTCTAATTTTCTTCAACTTCAGCTCGAACTTGCATATAAGCAATTGATGCAGTCTGAAACTGATCAAACATGCAATCAAGATGCACTGATAATTATTGGTGATTGGAATGTGAAAGTTGGAAACAAAGAAGGAGTGGTATTTGGAAAATATGGCCTTGGTGATAGAAATGATGCTGGAGATAATATGATAGAATTTCGCAAGACCAACAACTTCATTGCAAATACCTTTTTTCAACAACATAAACGGTGACTCTACACGTGGACCTCACCAGATGGAATACACAGGAATCAAATCAACTACATCTGTGGAAAGAGAAGATGGAAAAGCTCAATATCATTAGTTAGAACAAGGCCAAGGGCTGACTGTGGAACAGACCATCAATTGCTCATATGCAAGTGGTTATATAGTTATATTTATTTGTGAATATACTCAAACTGTTCACTTAAAGTAGATTAACTTTAACATATATAAAATACCTTAATAAAGTTGATTCAAAATATTAAAAAAATCTATAGAATATTTACAGTGAATAAAAGAAGGGAACAAAAAGTATGAGATACGTTGTTAGAGAAATAAAAGATTATGTTCAGATAAGGTCATTAGTAAAGTGTAGTGCACACACACACACACACATTTATTCAATTAAATGACTAATAAGTTAACTTGGTTGTATAGAGGATTATTCTTATCAGAAGACTGTTTTTCTTTCTGACTTGAAAAAGAGTAAAACAACAACAGCAGCAGCAAGAAAAACAACCATATTACAGTTAACTACATTTCCCATTCCTCTGGAGTAACTTACGCCAGCACTCCATAAGCTTGTATAAATAAATATAGATGCCATTCAACCTGGCTAAATTAGTACTTGTATAAGATACTGGGGAAAAAAGAAAGATTTATTACAAGATGAAGAAAGTGTCGAGAGAAGTGATATACAATAAAAATATAATGTAAGCCACATATGTAATTTTAAGCATTCAGGTAGCCACATTATAAAAAAGATCAGAAAAAAAACAGATAAAATTAATTTTAACAATATGCATTTTAATCACTATATCCAGAATGTTATAATTTGAACATCTAATCAATATAGAACTTAAGGAGCTATTTATATATTCCTTTTTTTCATACTAAACCATTGCAATTCTATATTGCTAAATGGTAAGTTTATATTTTACAATTACAGCACATCTCAATTAAAACTTCATTTCTTTAGTTGCACTGGCTACATTTGAACTGCTCAATAGCCACAGGCTACCATACTGGTGTAGAGCAAGTGTTGGCAAACCCTTTCTGTAAAAGGGCAGAATGTAAATATTTTAGGCTTTGTAGGCCATATGGTCTCTGTTGCAACTACTCAACTTTGCTACTGCAGCCAGGAAACAGCACAGACAATGCGTAAATGAATGGGCTTGGCACTATCCCAATACAACTTTGTTTATAAAATTAGGCGGCAAGCCAAATTTATCTGTCCAGCTGTAGTTTGCCAGCTAATGGTCTAAAGGAATTGAAGTAACTTTGCGACTCTATAATTTTATGGCTTAACGACAACTTTTGCCTTTTGTTAAAGAAGTCATTTGCCCTGAAAAGTATCTCTTCAATTGACAAAGCAATTTTACCAGCTTTACCTCTTTTTGTCTAATAGCAAATAGATCAAGTGTTCACAAAGACTCAAGAAGTCCACTTATACATGGAGAAGTTGGAGTACTTAACATTTTAGTCAAGAATATTGTTTTGACTAAATTGACCTACTAATTTCATCAAGTGTTTGCATGTTGAAATGCCAAGCCAGAGAAACGGTTTTCAGACAAACTTAACAAAGTCTGGTAAGGACAAGAATACTTAGTAATGTGGACATGGTTTGTGTATTAAAGAAAGTAGAATTTAGAATATTATTGTATGTTTTACTTCCTTTTAGAAAAGTTTTCTATAAATAATATTTACATAGTAGCACTTCCCTTTTTAATATTAATTTACTTCCGGAATCCAAAGAATGTGACAAGGGCTGGGCTTCCTAGATTCATAAATGGTTCTAAATAGAAGTGGGGGAGGGTAAACACATATTACACTGGATGATTTTGAAATCTATGTATAATCTTTAAGCACGTACTTCCTCACATTCTGGCATGGAGACAGACTTGGATATTTTTGTCCTGCTCCAGTTCCCTCCTTGGAAGTGTACGTGGGAGCATGTGTGTATGGCAGTCGGTTCTAGATGGCTGTGAGCTCCTGCATCAGAAAATTAGCAGTCTGAATTTTCTGTCCCAGTGCTATAAATTCAGCCTAACTTTGGAATCTTTTGGCCAGGAATCGAGCCTAATGTCAATTGGGTACAAAAGAGCCAGCTGAGAAAAGTACAAATGATTGTTTTATCTTCAGGGCCACTGTGAACTCTGTGAATGCAAAGCACTGGGAATTTGCTTTGGGATGACTTCAGACAATGACCTTGACAAAATCAGGGAATGTCTAGATAGAACTACCACCCTGATTATTTTGTCTGAATGTATGGTGTTATGAATTGAACTATGTCCCTCCAAAAATATGTGTTATAAATTCTAACCTCTGTGTCTGTGGCTGTAATCCCATTTGAGAATGAGTTGTCTTTATTATGTTAATGAGGCAGATTTAGCATAGAGCGTATATCATATCTTGAGTCAATCTCTTTTGAGATATAAAAGAGATTAAATATGCAAGCAGAAGACAGATGGGGGAAGACACATGCCAAGCACATGACAATTGCTCAGGAGCAGAAGCCCAGAAGAGACAAGGGCCTTCCTCTAGAGCCAACAGAGATAGCCTTCTCCTAGAGCCGGCACCCTGAATATGGACTTCAAGCCTTCAAAATTGTGAGAAAATGAATTTCTGTTTCTTAAAGCCACCCACTTTTGGTACAGGCACTTTCGGGTTATGAACAAGATCCATTCCAAAGTGTGTCTTTAAGTGAGTCTTTAAGTCGAATTTGTAGGTAAGTTGGAACAGGTGCATATAGTTCTTAGTCTTACTGCAGTTCAAGAAAAGGCTCGAAGCCTTTTCAATGATTTAAAAGTTGCATGTGCAGCAAGTGAAGGTGATTGTGATGAAGAATTTGTTGCGGGTAGAGGTTGGTTCAATTGTTTTAAAGTGAGAGCAAATTTACGTAACATTCAAGGGCAACTACGAGTTGTCTGTAAGTCAGACTTTTGTAACCCTGGGACTACATGAATTTCTGTTACAGCATTGGATAACCAAGACAGATGGATAGGTCAAGTAATTGACTAATTAATTAGATATCCAATCAGTCTTTAAGTCATTTAATTAATTAACATGCTACTTAAAATGTGAGACATAGATGCTCCTAAGGATAAGACATTCATAAAATGTAGTCGCTATCCCCTAAGAGCTTTTTCTTGTTATCTGTTTGGCTCCTGGCTCTCTCTCTCTTCTTTCCTCCCTTCCTCCCTCACCTCACTCCCTTCTTTCCTTCCTTTCATTTGACAAATGTGTACTGTCTGTCTTCTAGTGTGCCAGGAATTCTTGGACCCTGGGGTTACTATGGTGAACAAATAAAATCTGCCTTAATGTAGCTTACCCATTGGAGGAGACAGACTATATATATATATTTGTTGTTGTTGTTATTAGGTACCTTCGAGACAGTTTAAGCTCATAGCTACCCTATGTACAACTGAAGGAAACACTGCCCAGTCCTGCGCCATCCCCACACAATCGTTACGATGCTTGAGCCCATTGTTAAAGCCACTGGGTCAATCCATATAGTTGAGGGTCTTCCTCTTTTTTCACTGGCACTCTACTTTACCAAGCATGATGTCCTTCTCCAGGGCCTGGTCCCTCCCGATAACATGTCCTAAGTATGTGAGACGAAGCCTCACCATCCTTGCATCCAAGGAGCACTCTCGCTGTATTTCTTCCAAGACAGACATGTTTGTTCTTCTGGTGGTCCATGGTATATTCAATATTCTTTCCCAATATCATATTTCAAAGACATCAATTCTTTGGTTTTCCTTATTCATTGTCCAGCTTTCACATGCATATGAGGTGATTGAAAATACAATGGCTTGGGTCAGGCACACCTTAGTCCTCAAAGTGACATTTTTGCTTTTGAACACTTTAAAGAGGTTTTTTGCAGCACATTTGCCCATGCAATATGTTGTTTGATTTCTTGACTGCTGCTTCCATGGGTGTTGATTGTGGATCCAGGTAAAATGAAATCCTTGACAACTTCAATCTTTTCTGTTTATTATGATGTTGCTTATTGATTCAGTTGTGAGAATTTTTGTTTTCTTTATGTTGAGGAGTCATCCATACTGAAGACTGTAGTCTTTGATCTTCATCAGTAAGTGCTTCAAGTCTTCTTCACTTTTAGCAAGTAAGGTTGTGTCATCTGCTTATCATAGGTTGTTTATGATTCTTCCACCAATCCTGATGCCACATTATTCTTCATATAGTCCAGAGTCTTGGATTATTTGCTCAATATAAAGACTGAATAAGTATGGTGAAAGGATACAATCTTGACAAACACCTTTCCTGATCTGAAATCACGCAATATCCTCTTGTTCCTTTTGAATTTTGCTTCTTGATCTATGTACAGGTTCCTCATGGGCACAATTAAGTGTTCTGGACTTCCCATTCTTTGCAATGTTTTCCAAAATTTGTTATGATCCACACAGTCAAATGCCTTTGCATAGTCAATAAAACAGAGGTAAACATCTTTCTGGTATTCTCTGCTTTCAGCCAAGATCTGTCTAACAGCAACAATGATCTCCCTCATTCTGCATCCTCTTCTGAATTTCTGGCAGTTCCCTGTCGATGGCACTGCTGCAACTACTTTTGAGTTATCTTCAGCCAAATTTTACTTGCATGTGATATTTACTAATATTGTTGGATAATTTCCACATTCTGTTGGATTGCCTTTCTTTGGTATGGGCACAAATATGGATCTCTTCCTGTCAGTTGGCCAGGTAGTTGTCTTCCAAATTTCTTGGCATAGACAAGTGAGCACCTCTAGCACTGCATCTGTTTGTTAAAACATCTCAATTGGCATATATATATATATATATGTATATATATATATATATATATGTTATATATATATACATGTATGTATAGCTACACCAATGTGTGCATGGATGTGTGTGTGTATATATATATAATAAATATATATATATTATATATATATATATATATATATATATATATGGAGCCCTGGTGGCTCAGTGGTTAAGAGCTACGGCTACTAACCCAAAAGTTGGCAGTTTGAATCCACCAGCCACTCCTTGGAAACACTATGGGGCAGTTCTACTCTGTCCTATAAGGTTGCTATGAGTCCGAATCGACTCGATGACAGTGGGTATATATATGTATATATACACGATAATATATATTAATATAAATAAGCAGGTGATTTTGAAGGGAAAGAAGAGAGGACAATGACAGGAGAGAGAGAAATGTATTTTCTGTTCTAATTTTGTTAAGTTCAGGGAAATCTCGGAATAATGTTTAACCAGAGAACTAACTAAAAGAAGAATTAAAAGCAGCTGGAGGAAGACAGAAGAGGTGGGAAGAATGACCAGATTTCCATGCAGAGGAAACATGTGTACAAATGCCCAGAGGAACAAAATAGCTAACACTTCTGGGAATCTGCAAGAAGGTCAGTGTGGTTAGAGTGCAGTATGAAAGAGCCAAGTTACAAAGGAGGTAAGACTGAGGATCTTGCAAGCAAAAAAATGGGACTGGGACTCAAATGCCATGGTAAAAATTTATTCTTAAATCTTCCTGGTATTCAGGTAGCACAGTCTTTATCTGAAAGGTCAGCCCTGAGGGAACACTGAGTATCATCCTATTCTGACTTGGGTAATTTAAGAAGCCTGGGCCAGTAGCCTAAAACGTAACTTTAATAAACAAGTTTTCCTTTCATCTCTAGACCTGCATATCTAACTGCTTTTTGGACATCTTCTCATAGATAATTAATAGCCTTTGATAATTACTGTGCTTCTAACTGAGCCCTTGATCATTCCCAGATTTCTGCTCTACCAGCAATATTCCCCATTTCTGTAAATCTCAAGTCAACTGTCCTGTTGTTCAGGTCAAAATTGTTGGGAATACCCTAACTTCCAGTATCTCACGTCCCATCCTTTACCAGATCCTTTTGGATCCATATTGAAAATATACCCAGAACCTGATCGTGTTTTATCACCTTCACTGTTGCCACTTAGGTTCAAACCTCCATAATCTCAGGCTTGAATTAATGCAATAGACTCCTAACATGTCTTTCTGCCTTGTACCCCTTCAGTCTGTTTTCAACATAGCAACTAGAATGGTTCTCTTAAAACCAAAGTCCTATTACATTATCCCTCAGGCTCAACACCCCTGAATAGTCTCCTAGCTTACTCAAAGTAAAGACGATCTTACAGTGGCCTCTAGGTTCCTACATAATGGGGCCTCCTTTGCCTCTCTGAAGTCTCATCTGACTCCCTCATTCTGCTCCAGCCACATTGGCCTCGTTGCTGTTTCTTGAACACCAAGAAAACCTCAACCTCAGGGCATTTGCCGTTGTAGCTACCTCTGCCTGAGACATCCTTCTACCATACAACCTCATGAAAATTCTCATGGCTTGTTGGCTCACCTTTAATCAACCCTCTTTTAAGATTTTATGCAAAAAATATTTTTTTTAAATTGTATCTTTTTCCACAACCACCTATAAGCTTCTTCTCCTTCCTTCTTGGCTTAATATTTTCCTCCATAACATTTATATTTTACTAATTGAGAACATTAACTTTTACATTCGTTTTATAGTTTTATAAAATTTGCAGAGTGAAATATATGGATTATAAATGTACAATTGATCAGTTGTGATAAATGTCTACATCCCTTTAGCTACCCTCTCAATCAAACTCTAGAGCATTTCCATGTCACAAGTGCCTTGTGTCCTCTTACAGGTAATTTCTCCTAAAGTCAACCACATTCTAATCTCTATCACCAGAGATAAATATATTGCCTGTTCTTCAACTTTTATATACATGGAATCATGCAGTATGCACTTTTTTGTGTTTGGTTTCTTTTATTCAACTTTATTTCTGTGAGATTCATCCATGTTTTTGCATGTATAAGTGGTTCTTTTTTATTGCTAAGTAGTATTCCATAGCTACAAATCATTTATTTATTCACCATTTAATGGACTTTTGGGTTGTTTCCAGTTTTGGGCTTCTATGAATAAAGCTGCAATGAACATTCTTGAAAGGTATTTTTCTGGCATATGTTTTAATTTCTTTTACATAGTATCTAGGATTGGGAATGTTGGATCATAGAGCACTGATACATCTAATTTTATAAGAAGCTGTCAAGCAGGAGCCTAAATGGTTGACCTATTTTACATTCCCACCAGCAATGTATGAGAATTGAAGTTTATTCCCTATTATCGCCAACGTTTGATGTTGTTACTCTTTTTAATTTTAGCTATTTTAGTGTTATCTCGTTGCGATTTTAACTGGCATTTTTTGGATGAGTAATGATTACAGTACATTTTCAAATTTTTATTGGCCATTCTAACGTCTTCTTTAGTAAAGTGTCTGTTCATGTTTTTTCCTATTGTTTAAAGTTTTTTATTGTTTGATAAGAGTTCTTTAAATATTCTAGATACAAGTCCTTTACAGATATACGTATTGTGAATAAGTATTCTCAGTCTATGGTTTATTGATTCATTTTTTAAATCATGTCTTTTAATGAAGGTTTTAATTTGGATGATATGGATAATCATTCTTTTTTGCTTAGTGGCTTTTCTGTTGTCTCTAAAGAATCTTTGTCTATCCAAAATTTATGAAATTACACTTCTGTTTTCTTCGAGAAGGTTTAGATATTTAACTTTACATTTATGTCTATGATCCATGTTGAATTAATTTTTGTATTAGTTGTGATTAAAAGTTGAGGTTAATTTTTTCATATGTTGATTCAGTTGTTCTACACCATTTGTTTAAAAACTATTCATTTCCTCACTGAATAGGCTTGACACATTTTTTTCAAAATGTGACATTACTATTCTGTTTTGTTTATCCCTATGCAATACATTTTCTTGATTTCTGTAACTTTATAATAATTCCAGTAATAAGTAGTGTAAGTCTTCAAACTTATTTTTCTTTTTTGTCAAGACTATTCAGGCTATTATTGTTATGTGCTGATGAGTTGATTCCAACTCATAGCAACCCTGTAGGACAGAGTAGAACTGCCCCATTAGAGTTCCTTTTCTTAATGTATATTTTAAAATCAGTTTGTCTATTGCTACCAAAAAAAAAGCCATTTAGGATTTTAATTATTATTCCAGTAAATCTACAGATCAATTTGGCACGATTGACATCTAAGTAAAATTAGGAACTCAAATACAAGAACTAGTTTCCTACTCTATTTGTGTAAATTTTCTTTTCCATCAAGATGATTTTGCATACATTTTATTAAAGTTTTTTCTAATTTAGTTTTTTACTATTTTAAGTGGATTTATTATTTTTATTTCCCTATTGCTTGCAGCTATTTAGAAATACAATTGACTTTTGACAGTACTACATTCACATATATATATATTTTTTAATGGTGAGAAGACATCCTTTTATCTTAATTTTATGGTTAAATCATTTGATTTTCACCGTTAATTATGGTGTAGGCAATACATTTTCTATAGATCCCCTTTTTCAGATTGAATATGTTCACTTTCATTTCTAGATAGCAGAAATTTTCAGCATGAACAGGTGCTGAATTTTGTGAAAGTTTTTTTTTTCTCTGAATCTGATGAGGTGACTATGTTTCTTTCTCTTTTATTTTGTTAAATGATAAAGTAGATTAATTGATTTTCAAATGTTGAATAAAACTTTCATTCTTATAGTAAGCCTGATTTCGTCATGATATATGTTTTTTTATATTGAAAATGAAATATAGATGATACATATATATACATATATATATATATATATAGAGAGAGAGAGATCCCTGGTGGCACAATGGTTAAGAGCTTGGCTGCTAATCAAAAAGTTGGCAGTTCAAACCCACCAGCTGTGCCACAGGAGAAAGATGTGGCAGTATGCTCCTGTAATGATTATAGCCTTGGAAAACCTATGGGGCAGTTCTACTGTGTCCTGTAGCGTTGCTATGAGTCAGAATCAACTCAAAAGAAATGGATTTTATATATATATATATACACATACATATATAGACACACATACACATATATATATACATTTGCCATTGAGTTTATTCCAACTCATAGCAATCCTATAGAACAGAGTAGAACTGCCCCCCATATGCACATATACATATATATATATACACTATAGATTTATATATTACTAGATTCAATTTTTTAAAGATATTTGTGTCTGTATCAATGATAGGTATAGCAGTGGTTAGTCCAACTGAAATATTTGATTCAAAGACTTTATTTCTTTTGCCCTCATTATATTCCCAGTCCCTGTTATAGTGCCTGTCACAAGTATGTGATCAATAAATATTTTGTGAATGAATGAATAATAATAATAACTAATATTTATTGGGAGCCCTGGTGGTACAGTGGTTAAGAGCTCAGCTCCAACCAAAATGTTGGCAGTTCAAATCCACCATCCGCTAATTGGAAACACTATACGGCAGTTCTGCTCAGTCCTATAGGGTCACTAATGAGTCAAAATCGACTTGATGGCAAAGGCAACGGCTTTTTAAAATATTTATTGAGCACTTATTTTGCAAAACTCTGAGAGCTGTTGGTGTCTGTACTCCCATAGTGGCATCTGTCTTATCTATTTCTGAAAATTTTCAAGTCAGCCACGGTGTGTCTAGACCCAATGGTAAGATATGCTTCGAAGAGGCAACCTTGTAGAAGACTTTTTTTTTTTCAGTTAGATACTGTATAACTTTATTTATGGTCTGAACATATAGCTGGTTAGAATCCATCTGGAATTCCAGTGAGCATAAGGAAAATAATAACAGCATCACATAATAAAAACAAATCTTTTATTTATGAGGAGTTTATTTGTTTGTTTTGTTTTTCCCAGAATGCTTAACTCGTCTCTGTTGAGTAGATTCTGACTCATGGTGACTCTATAGCACAGAGTAGAACTGCACCATAGGGTTCCCAAGGCTGTAATCTTTATGGCCCCCACGCATCTGTCAGTTTGTCATACTGTGGGCGATTGCATATTGCCGTGATGCTGGAAGCTCTGCCACTGGTACTCAAATACCAGCAGGGTCATTTATGGTTGACAAGTTTCAGTTGAGCTTCCAGACTAAGACAGATTAGGGGGAAGGACCTGGCAGTCTACTTCAGAAAAAAATTATCTAGTGAAAACCTTATGAATAGCAGAGGAACATTGTCTGATACAGTGCTGGAAAATGAGACTCTCAGGTTAGAAGGCACTCAGAGACCACAGAGGAAGAGCTGACTCCTCAAAGCAGCATCAACCTTAATGACGTGGATGGAGTCAAGCTTTCATTTGCTGATGTGGTATGACTCAAAATGAGAAGAAACAGTTGCAAACATCCATTAATAATAGGAATGTGGAATGTATGAAGTATGAATCTAGGAAAATTAGAAATCGTCAAAAATGAAATTAGAACACATAAACATTGATATCCTGGGCACTAGTGAGCTAAAAATGGACTGGTAATGGCCATTTTGAATCGGACAATCATATAGTCTGCTATGTTGGGAATGACAAATTGAAGTGGAACGGTGTTATACTCATCGTCAAAGAGAACATTTCAAGAAGTACAAGGTTGTCAGTTATAAGATAATATCCATATGCCTACAAGGAAGACCAGTTTAATACAACTATTATTCAAATTTATGCACCAAACACTAATGACCAAAGATGAATAAATTGAAGATTTTTATGAACTTCTGCAGTCTGAAATTGATATAACATGCATCAGGATGCATTGATAATTACTGCTGATTGGAATGTGAAAATTGGAAACAAAGAAGAAGGATCAGTGATTGGAAAATATGGCCTTGGTGATAGAAATGATGCCAGAGATCGAATGATAGAATTTTACAAGACCAACTATTTCTTCATTGTAAATACCTTTTTCTCAACAACATAAATGGCGACTATATATGTGGACCTCACCAAATGGAATACATAGGAATCAAATTGACTACATCTGTGGAAAGAGATAATGGAAAAGCTCAATATCATCAGTCAGAACAAGGCCAGGGACTGACTGAAACAGAACATCGATTGCGCATATGGAAGTTCAAGTTAAGCTGAAGAAAATTAGAATAAGTCCATGACACCAAAGTATGACTTTGAGTATATCTCATCTGAATTTAGAGACCATCTCAAGAATGGATTTGAGGCACTGAACACTAACAACCAAAGACCAGACGAGTTGTGGAATGACATCAAGGACATCATACATGAAGAAAGCAAGAGGTCATTAAAAAGAAAGAAAAGACCAAAATGGATGTCAAGAGACTCTGAAACTTACTCTTGAATGTCGAATACCTAAAGCGAAAGGAAGAAATGATGAAGTAAAAGAGCTGAACAGAAAACAAAGGATGGCTAGAGAAGACAAAGTAAAATATTATAATGAAATGTGTGAAGACCTGGAGTTAGACAACTAAAAGGGAAGAACACTCTTGGCATTTTTCAAGCTGAAAGAATTGAAGAAAAAATTCAAGCCTCAAGTTGCAATAGTGAAGGATTCTATGGGCAAAATACTGAATGATGCAGGGAACATCAAAAGAAGATGGAAAGAATACACAGAGTCACTGTACCAAAAAGAACTGGTTGATTTTCAATCATTTTAGGAGATAGCATATGATTAAGAACCAATGGTACTGAAGGAAGAAGTCCAAGCTGCACTGAAGACAGTGGCAAAAAACAAACTCCAGGAATTGACAGAATACCAGTTGAGATGTTCCAACAAACTGGTGCAGTGCTGGAAGTACTGACCAAGAAATTGGGAAGCCAGCTACCTGGCCAAGCAACAGGAAGAGATACATATTTATGCCTATTCCAAAGACAGGTGATCCAACAGAATGCAGAAATTATTGAACAATGTCACTAATATCACACACAAGTAAAATGTTGTGGAAGATCATTCAAAAGCAGTTGAAGCTGTACATTGACGGGGAACTGCCATAAATTCAAGTTGGATTCAGAAGAGGACGTGGAACAAAGGATATCATTACTGATGTCAAATGGATCCTGGCTGAAAGCAGAGAATACCAGAAAGATGTTTGTTTACCTCTGTTTTATTGACTAGGCAAAGGCATTCAACTGTGCAGACCATAAAAAGTTATGGATAACATTACAAAGAGTGGGGATCCCAGAACACTTAATTGCACTCATAAGGAACCTGTACATAGATCAAGAGGCAGTAATTTGAACACAACAAGGGAATACTGCATGGTTTAAAGTTAGGAAAGATGTGCATCAAGGTTGTATCCTTTCACCATACTTATTCAATCTGTATGCTGAGCAAATAATCCTACAAACTGGACTATATGAAGAAGAATGGAGCATAAGGATTGGAGGAAGACTTAATAAAAAGCTTCGTTATACAGATGACACAACCTTGCTTGCTGAAAATGAAGAGGACTTGAAGCACTTACCAGTGAAGATCAAAGACTACAGCCTTCAATATGGATTACACCTTAACATAAATACAACAAAAATCCCAGCAACTGGACCAATATGCAACATCATCATAAATGGAGCAAACACTGAAGTTGTCAAGATTTCATTTTACTTGGATCCACAATTAACACCCATGGAAGTAGCAGTCAAGAAATCAAACAACACATTGCAGTGGGTAAATCTGCAAAAGACCTCTTTAAAGTGTTAAAAAGTAACGATGTCACTTTAAAGACTAAGGTGTGCCTGATCCAAGCCATGATGTTTCAATCACCTTATATGCATGTGAAAGCTGGACAATAAATAAAGAAGACTGAAGAAGAATTGATGCCTTTGAATTATGGTGTTGGCAAAGAATATTGAATGTACAATGAATTGCCAGAAGGACGAGCAAATCTGTCTTGGAAGAAGTACAGCCAGAATGCTCCTTAGAAGCAAGGATGTTGAGACTTTGTCTCACATATTTTGGACATGTTATCAGGAGGGATCAGTCCCCGGAGAAGGACATCAGGCTTGTTAAAGCAGATGATCAGTGGAAAGGAGGAAGACCCTTGATGAGATGGATTAACGCAGTGACTGTAACACTGGGCTCAAGGATAAAAACAATCTTGAGGATGGCACAGGACCAAGCAGTGTTTCATTCTTTTGTACATATGAGTTAGAACCAGCTCAATGGCACCTAATAACAACAACAACAATCTTTATGGGGAGCCTTGGTTGTTGCCACATGGTAACTCTAGGTTCTGCCTGGCACAACTTCTCTCAGCCAATAAATGAGACACTAAGGTGGGAGATTGGAAAGGCAGGTGCCTTTATTTCGTTGTACAAGGAAAGGAACAGACAGGGCTGCTGCCTCCAAGACTGCTCAGTGATCGCAAGGAGGAAGATTATTTTTAATGGGTTTACCAGTAGGCAATTCATACAAGTTACATCAGCATCATTCTTAATCATACTATGCAGGTGCAATGGGGTTTACATATAACTTCATGCATTGCGTGTTCAGAAAATGGCGGTTGAACTCCACCCAGAGGCAGGGAAGGTACTATGTATGAAGTCTAAAAGGTTATCCTGAATGTCAACATGGTGCCTAAACCAGTTACTGCCAATTTCCTCTAGTTTTGGACAGCAGTTAAGGAGAGGGGAACCAGGATTTTAATGTAAAGCTTTGTGGCGTGCCAAGCAAGCTGCTTGAGGCAGTGGAATTTTCTGCAGCCTGGGGGCCTCTGTCTTATGGTGGAGCAGTGGTTACAAGCTTGGCTACTAACCAAAAGTTGGAAACACTATGAGGCCATTCTACTCTGTCCTATAGGGTCACTATGAGTCGGAATTGACTAGACGGCAATGGATTTGGGATTTTTGGGTTCTCTTTGGAAGCAGATTGCCACATCTTTCTCCTGCAGAGCTACTGGTGGGTTCAAACCATCAACTTTTTTGTTAGAAGCTGAGCGCTTAACCACTGTACCACCAGACTCCTCTAGAATGCCTGCACATCAATAATTTTTGATTTGTTAGAAATTGTACAAAAATTAATTTCATGAGTCCTGGATTCAAATCCATTCCCTCCCACTAGATCACTAGATATGAGAATTTGTACTTTTAATTAATTAATTAATTTTAATTGTAAGAGGATTGATAACAAGAATGCCTGGGAGGGTGTTCTGAATCATTTTTGTCTGACTGGTAAGGGATGGAAATAGATATTGGACTTCGAGACAGAATCCATTAATAGACAAGGATCTTAATTTTCTTCTCACATCTCTGCAAAATTATGTCTTGAAAATATTCAAATCTATAGAAAAGTTGGAAGATTAGTATAATGAACATATTAGACCCTTCACCTAGATACACAGATTACCAGTATCTTCCTATATTTTCTTTATCTCTTTAAATTTATGTATGTGAGCATATGAAGGTACACACTTAATTTTTTTGGGTGACCATTTGAAAATAAGTTGCATACATCATGACACCTTATCCCTAAATACTTTTGTTTATGTCACCTTAGAAAAAAGACTTTCTCCCCACATCATTAGCTTGACTCAAAATTAAAATTGTCAACTATCACAACTAAGAGGAACCTAAGGACACATGACAAATAAATGTAATGTGGTCTCCTGGGTGGGATCCTGGAACAGAAAAAGGCATTAGGTAAAAACTAAGGATATTTGAATAAAGTATGGACTTTAGTTAATAACAATGTATCAATATTGGTTGATTAGTTGAAAAAAATGTACCATACAGTAATGTGAGATGTTAATATTAGGGGAAAGTTGGTGTGGAGTTTACGAGAACTCTCTATGCTGTCTCAGCAATTTTTCTGTAAATTAAAGCTCTTCTAAAATAAAAAGTCAATTAAAAAATAAAATACTTTATATTTTTCCAAGACATTTCCAAATGTCTTTTATAGCTTGTTTATTTGTTTACTTTAATCCAGGATGTAATTAAGATTCACACATTGTCTTTGGTTGTTGTGTAAAGGAACCTACATTTTAGATGAGGTACTTTAGACTTAAGCCCTATGACTTTGTGAAAGAATTCTTGCAATTTTTTTCCTTTAGATCTTAGGCACTTTTAATATTCTTTAGCTCCTGTGCCCTTGGCAATGTAAATGTTTTGACCTTTCTTCCAATTCTTCTTTCAGAAACTGAGGTGAACCATATGGGAATCATTCTGCCTTCTTCTTTTTAATTTTTTCCTTGTCATATTGCTCATTATACAAGAGGTATCTGTTTAAAGATTTAAAACAAGTTGGAATATACACAATGATAAGTTTTGGATGATAATTAGTATCTGCTAAGTCATTATTTTCAGAATCAGTCCATTTCATTTTGGGCAGAGACTTAAACTTTAGGTGGTGTCTTAGTCATCTAGTGCTGCTACAACAGAAATACCACAAGTGGATGGCTTTAACAAAGAGAAGTTTATTTCCTCACAGCCAAACTAGGCTAAAAGTCCCAATTCAGGGCGTCAGCTCCAGGGGAAGGTGTTTTCTCTCTGTCAGCCTTCTTCTCTTCAGTGTTCCCCCTGACTAGGTGCTTCTCTGCGCAGGGACCCTGGTCCAAAGGACGCGCTCTGCTCCCGGCACTGCTTTCTTGATGGTATGAGGTCCCCCTGTCTCACTGCTCACTTCTGTCTTTTATATCTCAAGAGATTGCCTCAGGACACAATCCAGTCTTGTAGATCAGGTCCTGCCTTACTAACACAACTGCCACCCATCCTCCCTCATTGACATCATAGAGGCAGGTTTACAACATACAGGAAAATCACACAGTACCAGGAATCATGGCCTAGCCAAATTGATACACACATTTTTTGGGGGACATAATTCAAACCATGTCAGGTGGTGAATAATGTTTTTAACCTGGTTCTCCCTATTGGGACCCTGCCGAAGCCTGGGACAGCATGTCAGTGGTTCCCAGGTTCCGTAGCCAAAATAACTATTTCTTTCTTTAACTTTTTTTTTAAATTGTGCTTTAGGTGAAGGTTCACAGAGCAAATTGGTTTCTCATTAAACAGTTAATACACAAATTGTTTTATGAGATTGGTTGCCAACTCTGCGATGTGTCAATACTCTCCCCTTCTCTGCCCCGGGTTCCCTGTTTCCATTCATCCAGTTTTCCTGTCCCTTTTGCCTTCTCATCTTTGGTTGTGGGGTGGTGTGCCCATTAGTCTCCTACGCATGAATTGAACTACAAAACCCATTCCGCTCGTGTATTACAGTTGGCTCTTTGGATCTGTTTAATCTTTGGCTGAAGGATGAACCTTGGAGTGACTTCAGTACTTAGTTAAAAGGGTGTCGGGGGCCATACTCTCGGGGTTTCTCCAGTCTCTGTCAGACCAGCAGTCCTAGTCTTTTCTTCGTGTGTGTGAATTTGAATTTTGTTTTACGTTTTTCTTCTACTCTGTCCAGGACCTCTGTTGTGATCCCTGCTGTTTCAGCCAGGATGGGACCAGTAGATGTATCTTAGATGGCTGCTTGCAGGCTTTCAAGACCCCAGAAGCTATTCACCACAGTTGGCTGTAGAGCAATTTCTTTATAGACTATGTTATGCCAATTGAGCTAGATGTCCCCCAAGACCATGGTCCCCAGCCCTCAGCCCAGTAGCTTGGTCTCTCAGTGCGTTTGGGTTTGTCTGTGAAGCTTCTATGACTTTGCCCTGGTCAAATTGTGCTGACTTCCGCAGTATTGTGTACTGTCTTACTCTTCACCACAAAACAAACAAACAAACTCATTGCCGCCAAGTCGATTCCAACTCATAGTGACCCTATAGGACAGAGTAGAACTGCCCCACAGGGTTTCCAAGGCACAGTTGATGGATTTCAACTGCTGACCTTTTGGTTAGCAGCCAAATTCTTAACCACCGTGCCACCAGGGCTCCTCCTTCACCAAAGTTACCACTTATCTACTATCTAGTTAGTGTTTTTCCCTCCCCTCCCCTCACTTGTAACCGATACTATTTCTTAATCTCACCATTCATTCACAACCACTACACTTGTTAGAGCCATTTCTTTTTGAACCTTCACCTAGTTAACTTCTTTGTGAATAAATTTATTTACTGTGATAATGTTGCCTTCTATGCTTAATGGTTTCTGCTCAGCTACTAACCATAAGATTGGTGATTTGAATATACCCAGCTGAACTGCAAAAGAAAGTCCTGGTGACCTACTTTTGTAAGATTAACTAAAATCAAACCTGTCACCACTGAGTTGGCTCCAACTCATGGTGATCCCATGTGTTACAGAGTAGAACTGAGCTCTGTGGGGTTTCTTGACTATAATCTTTATGAAAGCAGATCACCAGGCCTTTCTTCTGCAGAACAGCTGGGTGGATTTTAACCACCAATCTTTTGATTAGTAGCTGAGCACAAACTGTTTGTGCCAGCCATTGAAAATCCGATGGAGTGCAGTTCTACTCTGACACACACGGGTTGTCATGAGTTGGAAATGACTCGACAGCAACAGGTTTATGCTTAAATAAGTAATACTTCCTGTAGCAGAAACTGTTAATGTTCTGTGTTCCCTCAGTCCACTTCTGGCTTGACCTGTAGCCAGAGTGACAGAGTCTGTACACGTGGACATCTTCCCTTTCAAGCCCTGTGTCTCTTTGAGGGCTTTGCTCTAGAATTCTGGGAGATGGTTAGCAAACATGGCAGTCCAGAATTACGGGGGATCTGAAAACCCCATGGGTAAATGTCAACAAATGAGGGACAGGAGTCAGTGGATAAATACCCCGGCTTCCCTACTCCTCATGAAAAAATCTTGAAACATTCTGCAGACACCTCAACGGGGCCCAGCAGGATCGAACTTCAACTGCCTACAGTAGAAACCGGTTCATTAGCCTACTCTTTGTAGATGTTCTTCTTTCCTTGGTTCACTTTCCCCATTCTGTTTCTTGAGTTTCCTGGGATCATATCTCATATAAATCACCTAGCTCCCCATTCCATTTGTCAGGAGAGATTGAGAGCAATCCTAACCAGGCCCTTTGCTGGGTGTGACAGCACACAGTGGCACTGTCTGTGCACGAATTCTGTAGTGTCGCGTGTGTAATCCGGGAGAGCATCAGGCTATAAATTCAGCTGCAGAGTTTACTTGTCTTCTCATACTTTTCACCATACAAGACATATAAGTACACACAGAGGGAGACTTCTCTTTTAATTTCTGTGGCAAGGTTGGAAATCACCTAATGGAATGGAGTTTTACATTTGGAAAAATACGTTCATATGATTCTCTCATTAATTCTTCACAACATTTTGAAAGCCTGGCATATTCAATCCCATTTACAGATGAAAATATTGAGGCTCAGATTAAATGACTATTAAAAGCACATGTCAGGTACAACAATTGGTCTGTATTTGCCTGGAGCAACCGAGGAAGAGGGAGAGTCAGGAATAGGAGGATGGTATGGAGTGTGTGGCTAATTGCCTTCATGAACAACTGCCCCCTTTGCCATTAAACCAGAAGAACTGGGTCGTGCCTGGCAATCACAAATGAACATTTCGATCAAAGATTCTCCAGAAGAATCCTGATCAAAAGAGGGGACAAGCAGAACAGAATTTAAAATTCTCTTGGAATCCAGATTTTCTGGAGCTATGGAAGCTGGACGAACCTCTGAAACTATTGACCTGAGATAATCTTTAAGCCTTAAACCTTCCACCAAAGATATTCCCTGAAGTCTTCTTAAAACAAAACAATAGTTCTTAGCTTAACTTGTAAAAAATGTCTGTCTTGAGCTTTTAACATCTATCTATAGGGGATGAAACTGACAACAACAACTTGAGAGATTAGATGGGGAAACTCAGGGGGCAGTGAGTTTATGTTAATGGAAGAGGAACAACTTAGAAAAGGAGGGTGAGAATGATTGCACATGAAGAATATAATCAGTGTAAGTGAATTGTGCATGTAGATATAGTTGAATAGGTGTATGTTCTGCTGTGTATATTATCGACAACAAAAGTAAAATAAATTATTTTTTTTAACAAAGTACATATCAGTAAGTGTCTTAGTCATCTAGAGCTGTTCGAACAGAAATACCACAAGTGGATGGCTTTCACAGAGAGAAATTTATTTTCTCACAGTCTGGTAGGCTATAAGTCCAAATTCAGGGCGTCAACGCCAGGGGAAGGCTTTCTCTCTCTGTTGGCCTTTTCATCAATGTTCCCCCGGACTAGGAACTTCTCTGAGCAGGGATCCTGGTCTAAAGGACACGCTCTGCTCCTGGCACTGCTTTCTTGATGGTATGAGGTCCCCAACTCTCTGCTTGCTTCCCTTTCCATTATCCCTCTTGAGAGATAAAAGGTGGTACAGGCCACACCCCAGGGAAACTCCATTTACATTGGATCAGGGATGTGACCTGTGTAAAGGTGGTGTTACAATCCCACCCTAATCTACTTTAACATAAAATTACAATCACAAAATGGAGGCCAACCACACAATTCTGGGAATCATGGCCCAGCTGAACTGATATAGACATTTTTGGGGGGGACATAATTCAAACCATGACAGTAAGAGAAGACACTTTCTAACTCCAAGGTCAATAGTCTTTCCCCTAGGCCGTTACTCCCAGGCACTATTTGCTGGATGAAGCAGTTACCTAGATACTGAAAATGCTAGAGAACACCTTGTTTTCATTAGGAGAACCACTCCTATGTCATTCCGGCCTAAAAAAAAAAAATTTGTATCTCGTGTTCAGTAGGGTGGTGATCCCACCATCTCCCTTGTCTTTAATAAAACAAAGAGTAGGAGGCTGGAAGCCCTTAATTTGGATCTAATTGCCATGTTTCCAGTACTCACAGAGGGCTACTTCTAACTATAAGCAACCATACTCATAATGTCACTGCTGTCTTCAAAATATTTCAACAATCTTTTCCTACTGCTTTGCCTGGATTTTTTTTTCAAGGTATAATTTAATGAATGTACATATGGAATGCTCTTATTTCTATATTTCTCCCCAGTATTGATGTCTTTATGAAATCATCAGTTGAAAGAACCTCTACTGATAGAAAAAAATAGAAGGAAAAAATTAAAAATGTTAGAGAGATATATACTAAACTCAAACAAGTAAGACACGATTATGGGCTTACAGTGCGCAAAACCAGATAAGCCACAAGCCCCTTTCTTCTAATAATGTTTATAAAGGCTTATGTGTGTGCCACATTTCTCACTAACACTTATTTCATCCTTATTCGTAGTCTATCTATTACCTATCTAGGATGATCCCATTTATATGAAATATCTAGAATAGGCGAATGCATACAGACCAAAGTTTATTAGTGGTTACCAGAGGTGGGTGGCAGGGAGAAGGAAGTGGAAAGTCACTGATTAGGGTACACTGAGTTTCTGTTAAAAGTGATGGAAAAATTTGGAAACAGAAAATGGTGATGGTCAAACAACATGATAAACTTAAGTGATGCCAGTGAATTGTACGTGTGTTGTTGTTGTTAGGAGCTGCTGAGTTGGCTACAAATCATAGTGACCCTATGTAAAACAGAACGAAACACTGCCCAATCTTGCACCATCGTCACAATCATTATGATGCTTGAGCCCATTGTTGCAGCCACAGTGTCAATCCATCACGTTGAGGGTCTTCCTCTTTTTCACTGACCTTCTACTTTACCAACCATGATGTCCTTCTCCAGGGACTGGTCCCTCCTGATAACATGTCCAAAGAATGTGAGACAAAGTCTCGCCATCCTTGCTTCTAAGGAGCATTCTGGCTGTACTTCTTCCAAGACAAATTTATTCATTCTTCGGGTAGTCTGTGGTATATTCAATATTCTTTGCCAATATCTTAATTCAAAGGCATCAATTCTTCTTCGGCATTCCTTATTCATTATCCAACTTTCACATGCATATGAGGTGATTGAAAATACCATGGCTTGGGTCAGGTGCACCTTAGTTCTCCAAGTGACATCTTTGCTTTTGAACACTTTAAAGAGGTCTTTTGCAGAAGATTTTCCAATGCAATACGTCATTTGATTTCTTGACTGCTGTCTCCATGGGCGTTGATTGTAGTTCCAATCAATGTACATGAGAAGAATGTTGTCTATATGAAGAATGTCGAAAGGCAAATATTTGCCTGCCTTTTGAAGTTATCCTGGATATATTGCCTTCTACCTATTAGAAATTATTGCATCGCCATTTTGTCCCAATACACACCCTTCCCTAGAGCCAGGCTAAACCCATCCCTGACTCCTTCTATTCAAATATCCATGCTTCATAGTCCAGCTGATATTCCCTCTACTCTGCTCCAAAATGACATTTCCCACTACCTTCGCCCATAGAGCCATCTTCCTTTCCTGAAATGTTCCCTAGGTGTACCGGTTTTCATCAATTTAGGGAAGGAATAAAGCCATTTTGTTCTCAAATTGCCCAAATCCTTAGTAGCATGCTGAACACAATGTAATTGCATCAAGCATATTTCAGTCATTTACAAGTAAAGCCGTGAGGAAAAGCTCCAAGGTGCAGGGACAACCAGTTACCATTCTGAGACTTCGTTTCTTCATCCATTGGATCATTAGCAACTCTATTGCTCTGGGATGTAAATGAAGGAAAGTGCTAAAGGAAAATTACTTTGAGGACCCCAAATATATTCTGTATTTTCACTAACAGAAGGGACATGTAAGAACTCACCTCCAAAGTACATAATGCTCATTTTTCACCTGCAGCATGATTCACCTCTATATTTCTGGGTTGGGGCTTTAGATTTCCACTGAGATGGATTACATGTAAGACCTTTGAGGCTTTATATAAAAAGAATATTGCAATTGTCTTGCAAGCTTTTGAGACCAAAGTGAGAGTGAACATTTTGTGTGGTTGTTTGAGTGAATAAGGGGAATTTCCCTGAAGCTGTTTAGGATGTGAATCTGGCCCAATTTGAAGAGCTCTCCTGCTCTGCCCTGCAACATCTCCAAGGAGCTTATCTAGAGAGTCATCTCAAAATAACTTGGAAGCAGCTCAGAGTTTGGGTCAGCTCTGTAGGGAGGGCAGATACAAAGAGAAATAGCAGCTGAACAGAATGGATTATTGACTAGAAATTCAAACAAAGAGGCATATGGGAGAGGAGGCAAGCATACCCTGAAGCTGTGTGTCTTGAAAGAGGGTGTAGAGGAGCTGTAGCAGGGCTAAAGATGATCTTTCTGCCAGGATTACCAGAAAACTGCTGCTATCACTGCTCTACTGTTTTTGCTTATGGAAGGATTGTGGCTGCTGATGTTGTTAGGATTTTCAAATAAAACTGTAAACAATTGTGTTTCTCAAAGTTTAGGAAAAGGTTAGCAGAGGGCAAGCTAGATGGACGGTAAACCGGTTGCCATTGAGTTAACTTCGATTCATTGTGACCGCATGTGTATCAGAGTAGAACAATGCTCTATAGAGTTTCCAATGGCTGATTTTTCAGAAGTAGATCTCTAGGACTTTCTTCCGAGGCACTTGTGGGTAGACTCAGACCTCCATCCTTTTGATTAGCAGCCAAGCCCATTAACCATTTGCAACACCCGGGGACTTAATGGAAGATAGGGAAAGTGATCAAGCAGATGTAAGCCCAGGGCTGTCAAGTGAGGAATCATCCTACCAATAACAAAATAAGGACTCTGTTCTGCAAAGTCAAAAGCTCAAGGAAAATGGCCAGTCAACAAATAATTGTAGCTACTGCATCCTAGGCACTTTGTCAGATGCTGGAACTAACATGGTGAGTGGCTAAGATCATAATATCCTGCTCTTCTAGTAATTTATGTTCCAGCAATAACTGGACAGGAAAGGATCTAAGAGATTATCTAGTTTAGAGGCAAAAAATGAAGGCCTACCGAGATGCACTGCTTAGCTCTAAAATTTAAATTTGAATGCTAAAAGCCTTTAGACCAGTTATGTACACTCCAGTTACTGTAGTTCTAGGTCCTTCTTGTGATCTGGAGCCAGTGAATATGCTGAAATGTTTTCCTGGCCCCCAAAGTATCTGAGTTTTCAATTCTCACACATCTCTTAATTTACTACCGAGGGAGGTGAGGATGAGACAGGTTAAGGGGTTTACTTCTGTTTTCACCCCCAACTAGGAGGACTAGGGCTTGACTTTCCTTACTCTCTGTCCAGTGCACTTTCATCAGGGCTACTACAATTCTGTCTGTGTAATCATGCAAGAAAGAGAGAGAGAGAAAGAGAGAGGGATGGAGTCCCAAAGGACTCTCTTGGGTTATTCAGAGTGTCAGAGTCAGAGCAGTGCCTGACTTCACGCTATTGCTCTGAACACTCAGCCCTCCAGTCTCCCCTTGCCTCTTTTCTCCTTTTCCCAGGTGAATAAGACAATGAAGCAATCTTAGACAAGCTTTAGAATGTGTGGAGCAAACTTAGATGGGCTGCTCCAAAAATCAATTACTGTTTCAGCTCCACTGAAGAGAGACGACACGGGTAGTGGCAGCTGCTCAAACTCATTTCTTCTTCCCCACCCTCTACTAAATTCCTCATCCTTGGTCTCTTCTAGCCCACAGATTCAGCTTCTACCTGCTCTTCAGTGTCCTTCTCACCAGAAGAGGCAATCTCCCTGATGTGGTCTAGAGATTACAGCTACCCTTCCTCCCAACATCATCAACCAGAAACAGTCAGCACATAATGATTTTCAGTTGCAACTGACTAGGATAAGGGTATTGTTTTAATTGTTATTGAATAACAGTAAATTCAGCGGGGGAACAGAGAAGACAGGAGGTGAAAGGGATGAGAATTGTACTTGTGTTTGGGCATAAATTTAGGACTACTGAAATTGTACTGTAACTTTGAAAACTGAGAATTTATGATTTTTTATTATATACTTGGAAAACTTCTAGAGTAGATTGCATTTTCTTTCTAATAGTAAGTTTAGTTTGTTCTCTACAGAAAAATGACAGGGCAATAAAAGAGGTCCTTGCTTTATGACACTGGAATATTTTAGATAAGACTCAGTGCTGAGACTTAATTGATTTTATGCTGATGGAGAGCAACAGCAAAGCAGAGAGGAAATGGAATGATGGTGTTACAGCCCCAAGCCAACTTAGTCACAATCTGAAGAAGAAAAAAAGAGTAAACTAACATTTTATGTGTAAGAAAAATCAATAGACTTTTCATTCATTGAGCGGCCATCATGTGCCTATCCACAGGCTGTGTGCTTTGGGAGATTAAATAACAACGACAAATCAGAAAGCTTATATTGAATGTGAAGTCCCTGGGAGGTACAAATGATGAACATGCTAGCTGTTAACTGAAACATCGGCAGTTTGAGTCTACACAGAGGTGCCTTGGAGGAAAGGCCTGGTGATCGACTTCCAAAAAAAAATCAGCCATTGAAAGACCTATGGAGCACAGTTGTACTTTGACACACATGGAGTCACCATGAGCCAGAGTGAACAGAGAGCAACTTTGTTTTTACTGTATGTAATTTAATTTGGGAAACAGAAAAGATGTTTACAGTCAAAGAAAAGACCTAAGTAGGTTAGAAGGATCTAGGAAAGTTTCTTGTACAAGATGGCCCTGGAAGAACTGAGGAGATGGAGAGAAGCAAAGAGGAGGTGCTCAGGAGGCAAGGCTAGTATGATGTAAGTGAGGTTGGAATAGTGGAATGGGCACTGAGGAGACTTACTAGTCTAAATCAGAGTGTCTGTGCTGGAACATTGGTGGTAGATGGTCTCAGAAGCTAGTCATTCAAAGACAGAGCTGCTGGAAGTTTTCTGAAGGACATCACCTCGGCTTACCAACAGAGGAAAAATCTCTCTCTTGGCAACAGGAAATAGGACTTATTGCATGATTGAAGCAGGGAACTACTTTTGTGGAATGACTTCAAAGCCCTAGATCTGTTCCCTGACCTGCTTGATGATGTCTGTGATCATTTGACCAGGAACAAAGCCTTTCCTTTCTCCGCAAGAAGTGAGGTTTCAAAGGCCAGAGACGTTGTGAGAGGAGACATAGAGACTGACAGTAAAGCTCAGTAGTAAGGGACCAAAGTCCAAGGCTTTTTGAGAAGGCAGTTTGGTGAGTGGAGAGGGAAAGAGTGACTGCCTGAAGATGATAGAGGAAGTGACACATGAGGGTAGGGGGTATGAAAAGAAAGGACACACAAAGAGAAGGTCTCATGGTGTGGTCAAAAGAGCAAGGCCTATAGGTTCAGGCAGAGCCTAATGTTTAAATCCTGACTTCCAGCTTCTTGAGATGGGCAAGTACCACTTTCAAATGAAGACGGCAAAATTTACATAAGATTTCAGAAGTAAGAGAACATGTAAGTAAGACACCTGGCACAATACCTAGCACCAGCAGGCACCCAATAAATGGTGGAAATTATTAATTTAAGTAATAATGCAGGGATATCACAAAGACACTTTACCAACTTGCCATTTTTGACAACTTTAGCTCTGATAAAAGAGGAATCGAGGCTTAGTTGAGAAATTATTAAAAGTCTGTTCTTGTTCTTCACACAGTGCTTCCAACCAGCATGAAACCTTGTCAGGTCTTCCTTCTCAGGACTATGGAATGTATCTGATGTTTTTATTTCCCTGGAGTCTATTTTCTTTTTTTCTGGTAACTACACCCCCATTTTCTTCAAAGAAACATTCTACTCTACTTTTAATGTGCAGAATTTGTGTGGAGTTGAGCCTACCTCCCAACTGCAGGATGGGTCATTGACCCAGGCAGAAGAAGTCGAAATGGTGCATCCTTCTGGCCATATTTCCCTCTAGGGATTTGAAAGTGACTGCTAAGTCAGTCCCATCGGAGTAAGTCAACTTTGTTATTGGAGCTACTGGGAAAAGGAAGCTGTCTTTCTGCTGGGGTTGCTGAGCGGACAATCTGAAAGTTGACAGATGGATACATAATGAGAAAAACCTTTCAGAGTGAAACCAACACAGAGGAACACAGAGAGGAGGGATGAAAGAGAAAGAGTCCTGATGTGAATATAGCAAATGTGCCAGGCACTATTCTAAGTGCTTTAGATATCTGTCTTAGGCTGGTTTCTCTCTCTAGAGAAACAAACCCAGTAAAGTGTATAGTATATACAGAGAGAGATTTATATAAAGGAAATAACTCGTGCGGTTGTAAAGGCTGGAACATCCCAAGTCCGTGGGTCAGGATGGAGGCTTCTCCTGATTCACATAACTGCAGGAGCTGACGAACCCCAGATAGGCATGTCAGAGAACAGGACTCTTGGTCACAGGCTGTGACGATCGACAAATTCCAAGACTGGCAGTCAAGATGGCAGGTAAGTTGCTAACTCAAGTCCCAGGAACCAGGGGTCAGAAGAACAGGAGCCAGCTGCAGGATCCAGAATGAGCAAAAGCCACAAGCCTTGCCAGAACATCCACTTATTTTTGATGCAGGACACACACCCAAGGGAATACCCTTTCAACTGACTGGCAACTCATAGCAGATCCCATCATGGAGGTGATCACATTATATCATATCTCATCATAGAAGTGATCACAACATCATACAACTGTCAAACCACTGAGAATCATGGCTCAGTCAAGCTGATACACAACTTTAACCATCACGATATATCAACTTTATTTAATCCTTTCCAAAACTCCATGAAGTAGTTACCATTATTCCCATTTTAGAGGAAACAAAACTTTGCCACTCACTGAAATGTTAAAAACTTGCTCCAAGTTACACAGCAAGTAAGTACCAGTACTGGGATTTAATCCCAGACCATCTGGCTTCACAATCCTTGCCTTAACCAGTATTCTGTGCTCTTTCTCCAAGAGATATTTTAACTTCTGGATACCCTACAATTTTCAGTTACATGAGCCAATACAGTTCCTTTTTGGCTTAAGCCAATTTGAGTTGGGATTGTACCACTGGTACCCTAAAGAGTTCTGAATATATCAGCTGTACACCCAGTGTTCTCTCTGTCTTTCCCATGGTCCCACTCTTAGCCTAGACTCTCCTCTTCGCTTGCTGATGTCATGGCCCAAATGTATATGCCTTTCATTCAAAGTCTTCCACGTCTGGTACAAACCTGAGTTTGGATCTTATTCCCATTCTTTCTACGTCCTACACACACAAAGAATTCCTTTCTGTTACCTGTCAATGATCCTCTAAACTTTACAACTATGCTAATTAATTACCTTCTATAAGTCATTGACACCTTTAAACCCATGTTCGATCATATTACTAGGGAAGAAGAAGCCTAAATCAGTATTTTGTAATTTTTTAAAAACACATCCTCACTGGATAAATATAGTAATATAGTAATCAAAAAAAAAAAACTCTTCTAATATAATTTAGAATTCCAAAATAAATTAAATTAGAACCTGGAGTTCTTAGGACTCACTTCTCTTTTCTCTTCTGGTAAATGGGAGTGAGAGACTGCTGACTTTCCCTAGGTCCAATGCTCCTTGTTAGCTTCCAAACAGTGGTTGAAATAAAACTTTAAACAAAATTCCCTTGCCATAATTTCCTCCTCCCTCAAGTACTGTCTTTTCAAAGTGCACACACTTCCCCCTCTATTCACCAGCCATCTCACACCACTTCTGCCACTTAAAAATGAAAGTTTGAGTATAGGCTCTGTGCGTGTTTGTGTGTGTGTATGAGTGTGTGCTTTCATAGACCTATAACAAAGGGAACACCAGATATTAGGTTTAACCGTGTGTCTTAGCCTACGTTCTCTAGAGAAGGAAAACCAACATATTTTATATATATATATATTTATATACACACATATATACATATATAGACACATATCTATGTGTCTATATATACACAGAATTGACTCGATGGCAATGGGTTTGAGTTTTTTTTGTATATATATATATATGTTGTTGTTAGGTGCTGTCAAGTCGGTTCTGAATCGTAGTGACCCTATAGACACAGTAGAACTACCCCATAGGGTTTCCAAAGAGCTGCTGGTGGATTTGAACTGCTGACCTTTTGGTTAGCAGCTGTAGCTCTTAACCACTGGTCACAAGGGCTCATATATATATATACATATATATATATATATACACACACACATATACATATAGATAGATAGATAGAGAGACAGAGAGACAAAGATTTATATCAAGGAAATGGCTCATGTGGCTGTAGAAGCCACCAAGTCCCAAGCCCGTGGTTCAGGTGTCAAGCTGGAGGCTTTTCCTGCCTCACCAAGCTACGGGGGCTGATGAACCCAAGATCGGCAGGTCAGATGTCAGGCTGCTGGCTCACAGGACGAATCCCAAGATCATCAGACAATATGGCAGACCACTGCCTCAAGTCCCAGGAACTAGAGGTTAGAGGATGGTGAGCTGGATGCAGGATCCAGAGCAAGCAAAAGCCAGCAAGCTTTGCCGAATGTCCATAAATATTGAATGCAGGTCACACCTCTGAGGAAACTCCTCTTACAACTGATGGGCTGCTCATAGAAGATCTTATCATGGAGGTGATTACATTATATCAGATCTCATCATGGAGGTGATTACATTATGGAAGAACAATCAGTCCAATGTCTGCCAAATTACGCCATTACATAACTGCCAAATAACTAAGAATCATGGCCCAGCCATGTTGACACATAATCTTAACCATCATACTGTGACATCCATTTTTACTGGCTACTCTGCTATTTTCCTCAGAATCTCTACACTTAGTTGTGCTCCAAGCTGTTTGGAATTGTTTGGATGCTGGTCTGTAATGAAAGGATGAGAAGAAGAATTAGTTAACACAAGAACCGAGGGAGGTATCTCAATACTGGAAGGAGTTAATTGGAGAAAACTGCTGCTTACATCTTTGGCTGGGAAATGTAGCATTTTCAAACTGAAAGGACTAAGCCTGAGTTTTTGAGAATGTTCATGATCCTGTGCTGGACAACATGAATTTGTTTGGGACTTTGCCCTGTCTCACAGGCAGTGACCTGTCAGCAACTGACATGTGACTTGTCTTCCCACCCATGTGTTCTGAAGTGAATCAAAATTTGCTGAAACAAGCTAACATTTTCCTTAGGGTGCTTGTTCCTTCCTGACAGGTTCTTAAGCTTTATTCACGGCCTCCCCATTTTCTGCTGACCCCATTCACTAATTTTTCCAGTCAAACAGATGTGTAAGCATGCAAACTGCAACCTCAAATTACTTCTAATTCCAAAGGAAGGAGCAATAGGCCAAGACAGGAAAAAACCAAACTATAAATGTAACAACATATCAGCATAACCCTAAATGTTTGTAACAGAGTAAGCTCCATTATCTTCTCGAGGGATCTGACTGTCCCCATACCCAGTCTCCAGAGAGGAAATAAATAGGTGTTGTTTCAGATGACTGAGGGGGATTACACTGGATTATCACAGTGCTGAATGTGATTTCTGCACAAGGCAGGACAAAAATCCTTCTTAAACATAGTCTTTCAGATGGAGGATTGTGGCAAGTTTCTTGCATCCTAACTGGTGAGAGTCTCTGTTGGGGAGCTTGATGTTGACGAAGACTCTGATGGACACATCTCTGAATCTGACCTTCAATAGCATGCAGTAGACCACAGATGTCCAGTTCAACAGCAGCTGGGAATGGTGGCCTCTAAGGATCACCATCAGCTCCAACAGCAGAGCCCATAAAGTGCTTGAAATTCTTGGGACAAATGTGAAGAGTTAAAAATAGACCTTAGATAGATAACTAATTTCTTCAATGGGCTTCTTGTAACTGAGTAAATGTGCCTTTATGAATTACTTGAATAACTCTTACACACAAATGGGACTTTATCTTGAACTTATGACAGGAATGGAACCAGAACTCATGTATCTTGGATGTTCAGCTCTATCTTGAGTCATAGTCTTAAAAATAAGTATATATTTTTAATTGCAGCAATCTCTGTGAACTGGCCAATTACGTTACTTTGATCGTGAACTATTTAATAAAATTTTCTAGTGTCCTGGCTCTATTACCATAAGGAAGTAATGTTTGTTCTTTTCAGTTCACTGCGTGAGTGATGTCCAATCACCTTCTGGGGGCATCATTGCTCACTGCAATTTTGGAGTTTTCTCCTCCAAGTTTCACTCCAGCTTTCCACTCTAGTTACCTTATCCCATTTCCCACTTGCTTGGCCAAATGAGGCTTCTAGGACATAATGCCATTCTCAAGGCACAGATCTGCATGGTCAGAAATGATGCACGTGGTTATTGTTTCACTTCATGATATAATAGTCGCCTACACTCTATCCTCTCAGCTATTACTTCTTTGACCCAAATATTCTATTGCTTAGATCCTTTGCCTTTACATTAATTAACCTTGCATCCAAACTCCCAGTTATTAATAACAGAGAAGACTTTTTGTACTTCAAGGAAAGAAGAGTATCACCTAAGTATACCTGGGAATTGGGCAATTAATTAATGCAATATTTTTCACTGTAAACACCTTTCAAAGCCTCCCTGGTCTTGTTTCTTCCCCACTTCTTCTGAAATACAATGAGTTCAACTCTAGAAAACAACTTTAATTACTTGAAAAGAAATATAGTGTGATCCCTATACTATTTTAAACAACAGTTTTACCAGAGATATGAAAAATATTTTAAAAATCGTATTATTTAGTGATGCAGCTTAAACTATATCAACCTACTTCACTGCATGAGAGATAGAGAGGGCAGGGAAAGCAAAATTTATGTGAAGAACTAGATTAGGGCATATGTAATGCCATTGGGTTTATGATGGCTCCACTTTTCAAAGGAAGTTAATAGTTTGAGAACAATTTTTTAATGACTTCTAGTGGATGTTGCTGTTGTTAGGTGCCTTGAAGTTGGTTCTCACTCATAGCAACCTTATGTACAACAAAAGGAAACACTGAAACACTGTCTGGTCCCACACCATCCTAACAATCATTGTTATGTTTGACAGTGTCATTAAAAATCCTCATTAATGGCATTTAATAATGAAATACAGTAAAAATACATAATACAAATGTGAGTTTATTTCACTTTCCACTAATCCTTTTCCGATGTTAAGCAGTAATGATACAACTTATTTATAACCAGTTGTAATTTAATCTTTCCTTTAATATTTTTATTTTATCTCAGTATTAAAATGGATGACTCCAGGCAATTTTCAATGCTTTAGTGAAAAGGTTCTTTTTATATTGAGATTCTTAGTAGAGTACTAAATGGGATGTCTTCAAGTTACATTCAAAGACTTTTAGTATAAGCAATCTTTCAAGGCAGGGTATTCTAAGGCCCTGCCTCAGTTCCTCCACTCAGTAAGTCTTTACCTCATGAGACTATTATTTCTTGCTTTCAGTGCTTCAGAGGAATGTTTTCTACCGGATTATCTTCTGGCTCATATTTCTCTTTTCTGCTGTTCCAATCTGTTATTAAGCCCATCTATTGAGTTCTTAATCTAAGTTAGTGATTTTTTGTTCTGGAATCAATTTGCATTTGATTCTTTTACGTATATTCCAGTTCTCAGTTGGAAGTCTCATTTTTGTCATCTATTTCCTTGAACTTGTTGTTATTGGTGCTGTATGTCATCGAGTCTATTCTGACTCGTAGTGACCCTGTATGACAGATTAGAACTGCCCCATAGTGTTTCCTAAACTGTAATCTTTATGGGAGTAGATCACCAGGTGTTTTGTCCCATGGAGCTACTGGGTGGGTTAGAATGGCCAACCTCTTGGTTAGTAGCCAAGTGCTCACCCATTGTGCCAAGTCACCTGTGGTTCTATTCTATTGTGTTACATTTTGTTTAGTTTGGGTTTATTCTCCTGTACTGTTTTTGGTAATGAATTTTAATTGAACACTGAATGATGTATATATAAAATTGTAGAGCCTCTCTGGATGATATTCTCCAGAGGAGATTCACTCTATCCAATAGCAATCAGTAGAGGGATAGATCATCTCAATCTAGTCAGGAACTGAGCTGACTTGAGATTGCTTTGGACTATTTGCAAGACTTATTTTTTGCAAGACTTCTTTTAACATGGGTTCACCAGCGTTCTTAAGGGACAACCCAACAGAAATGCAAACTAAGATTCTCCATTGATTCCAGGGATTCCAGGTTCCCTAGTCATTGATGAACTGAATTCCAATTTTTGTCTTCTTAGAACTGTGAGACAAATGGAAACTCTGCTCTGTTATCCAGCCATTTTCTTCTTGGACTCATAACCACTTGCTCTGTGCAGCTATTCTAGCTAATGCCTTGAGGAAAAAAATCTATGCCTAGTGACAGATTCTCTTTTCTGTGCCTCCCTCCTTCTGTCATCTTGATCTTTCATTGCTGATTTACTTGGAAATCCTGACTTCCAATATTTTTCTTCACAGTCATGTGAGTTATCCTAAAGGTCTGCTGGCTTCTCTCCATCTAACAGCTGCTTTCTGCCTATCTTCTCAGCCTCTTGCCTCATGCCAAGAATGGGCAAAGGCCTGAGGAAAAGAGAAGCACCCAGAAAGATAGGCTTATTTTGATGGTATTTTCTTCTCTCTGGGTTCTGGTCCCTCAAGCCCTGGATGCCTCAGAAACTCTCTGAGGTTTTTTAACAGATTCAAAAAAAAATTCTAATCTGGAATTTCTACAAGCTTCTCCATTATAGCCAGAACAGAAATCTCTTCATGAAATTCAGAAATTAAATTTTCAAAAGGAGTTAAGAAACAAGTGTTCATTTCCCAGGTGTCCAACTATTTTGGTTAAGGCTATGTCATTCAATTACAAGCTAAAATACCCTAGCTTCTTTAGCATATTCTCATATATCTTTTGCATAATTTTTTTGATATCTTAAAGCAGGAATTTCTCTTGTGCAGTTTCTCCTGGGAAAGAAGTGACATTTTCTGGCTCCTTGTATTTCCCAAGCCAATGTCTCATATAATGTATACTAGAGACTTTAAGTAATAAACTGGAAGATCAAGTTTTTACCCAATTGTGTTTTGCAGAACTCTAGAATGATAATCATGGCTATATGTAAAATGTCTTCAACATCACAATGAAGTTTGTTACCTGAGTTTTTCTACATGTAGTAAATTTCTCTGGCATGATTTCTCAGAAATTTTAGTGTACTATTGTGTTTTCCAATAAAAGGTATATAGTGTACAATGTTTCCCAAACTCATGTGACCAGGGACTCCTTTTTCATAGTCTTGCAGGATTAGAATACTGGGGAAAATCTTTAGGAAACATTTTTTTTTTTTTTTTTT
>NW_004443940.1:832061-862989 GCF_000243295.1 Trichechus manatus latirostris | reverse complement strand
TAGGGTTTCAGGATTGTTGATTCTCTGTTTGGCTTAGTTTTTCGGATCTTTGTTGTGGAGGGACGGCGTGGTGCTTCTGCCTAGACCGCCATCTTGCCGGAGTCCAGGAAACATTTTTTAATATCATCTACACTAAGTTTATGGTAGGTTAATTAATTTGAAACATAGCAAGGGCTGAAATATTCCTCTAGTATGTAAGGTGCCACTTTCATTTCCAAAACTTTTGGAAGTAAGAGTATTTGTATTAGGTGAATTTCTTTAGTCTATTATTTTTTTAATTTATTAATATTTGTGAATATGCATCAATACTGCTTCACAAATAATAAATATTTAAGAGATGTTAGTTTCCTTTA
The DNA here is from genome assembly GCF_000243295.1 of Trichechus manatus latirostris. Lineage (NCBI taxonomy): Eukaryota > Metazoa > Chordata > Mammalia > Sirenia > Trichechidae > Trichechus > Trichechus manatus. Next base: position 862,636 of record NW_004443940.1, on the reverse strand, counting down.
CTTCATAATTTTCTTTGAAACATGCAAAAACGCCTGCGAAATAAATGATGCCCACATTTTAAAGATGAGCAAATTGAAGCTAAAACAAATTTAAGTACCTTTTCAAGGTTATAGAAATATCAAGTGGCAGAGTCGGAATTTGAACTTAATATTATTTAATTATAAAATAAGCAGATAAATAATAAGATTCCCACAACAGCAGATTAGGAAGAATTGAAAAAGAACAAAGGGAAAATAGTGAGACAGATCTGGGAAAACAAACATTGAGTATACCAACATTAAACTGTGATGGTGACTAGATATTCTCCCAATTATCTTTAGTGACCTATGAGAAAGAAATTCCAGGAAGGAAGTAGTGTACATCTCGATGGTAACAATATATGATGACATCTTAGTGCTAATATTTTAATAGTGCTTATTTTATGTGCAAGACACTGTTGTCAATCATTTACACATATATATTAACTTATTTAATCTTCTCAATTATTAAAATGGAATTAATAATAATGGCAATTATAAGAATCACTATCAATTAATGGGTGTTTATTATGTTGTAGGCCAGGGCTTTTTACATGCAGTATCTCTTTTAATACAATAAATCAATGAATTAGAACGAATTATTTTTGCCATGATGATACTGAGGCATGGAAAATTTAAGTAGGTATCTCAATTGATTAGTGATTCTAATCCAGACTGAAGGAAACAAACTATTACTTTTAATCAGCATACTATACTTAGGTTAAGACTTAGAGGATTGTGGTAATGAGGTGGGGGGAGCTGTGAAACACTGTTTAAATTTGATGCCTTTTTAAGTTTTCTCATTTAAAGTCCCATAAAAGATTGATGACCAGCAACTAAGCAATTATATTGTTTTGTATGATTGTTATGGTTAAATAATAAATGTTATGGGATCCAGATAGAATTAATCATAAGAAAATAGTAAAAAATGTCCCAAGAGGAGATTTTGCAGTCTTTTACCGTGGCAAAATTGCAGTTGAACACCCCAAAGGTAATAAATATAATTAATTTCTAACACTGATAAGCATAGGATTCATCTGAGAATGGCAAGTTTGGGAGTGGAAAAATTAGTTTATAGCCATAGAAGTGACAGCATAATGTTTTTTGCATTTATATTTGGGAGAATGTCCCCTCATCACTACACTCCCTCATCACACCCCAAAAGCCAGATTAGGGACGAGAATAATACTGTGACTAAAATTTATGTAATCCCTAATAAGTACTTAGATCAGTGTTTTGAAGTTTCAGCTGGATCTTTGTATATCTAAAAGCAGATACTAAAAAACTCCATAAATGCACAAATACAAGACAAGATTGCTTCTCGAAATTATGTCTCAGAAAAGTTTAAGGTAGATTTTGTTCTTATTCCCAGTTATCTGCTGCCCTCCTTGTAAATGGATTGTGCATCTCCACCAATTGCCATGTGATTTGTAGTCCCTCTCTTTGGGATGCATATACCTCCCCATCCCACTGATATTGAGCACGGCCAGGTGACTTGTTTTCACCCATGCAATGTGAGTAGATATGAGTGTGCAACATCTAAATAGAAGCTCACTGAATTATTACTCCATGGGTCTATGTGTCATTGGTAGTCTACTCCTCCTGCCTGGGTCTTAGAATAAAGAAGACACGTGGAACAGAATGACAAGGAACTACAGTGATATATAATGCTAATAAAAAATGACTCTTGCTGTTGTTGTAAGCCACTGAAATTGTAATGTTTGTTACTGCAACAAAATCCAGCAAAAGCTGACTGATACAGAATTGCCTTATACAAATCCTTACGAATTCTCTCATTTACAGGGTGATGTTTTATCTTATTTTTTAAAATTATTTTTTAAATTGTACTTTAGATGAAGGTTTACAGAGCAAATTAGTTTCTTATTAAACGATTAATACACATATTGTTTTGTGACATTGGTTGCCAATCCCACAACATGTCAACACTCTCTCCTTCTCCACCTTGGACTCCCCATTACCAGCTTTCTTGTCCCCTCCTGCCTTCTTGTCCTTGCCCCTGTGCTGGTGTGCTCATTAAGTCTCATTTTGTTTTATGGGCCTGTCTAATCTCGGGCTGAAGGGAGAACCCCAGAAGTGACTTCAGTACTGAGTTACAGGGTGTCCAGGGCCATACCCTCTGGGTTTGTGTCTCCAGTTTCTGTCAGACCAATAAGTCTTGTCTTTTTTTGTGAGTTATAATTTTGTTCTACATTTTTCTCCAGCTCTGTCTATGACCATCTGTTGTGATCCCTGTCAGAACAGTTGGTGGTAGTAGCCAGGCAACATCTAGTTGTGCTGAACTCACTCTGGTGGAGACTGTGGTAATTGTGGTCCATTAATCCTCTTGACTAAACTTTCCCTTGTGTCTTGGTTTTCTTCATTCTCCCTTGCTCCAGATGGGGTGGGACCAGTGGAGTATCTTAAGATTGCTGCTCACAAGCTTTTAAGACCCCAGATGATACTCACCAAAGTAGGATGTAGAACATTTTCTTTATAAACTATATTATGCCAATAAACCTCGTTGTCCCTCAAGACCATGGACCCCAGCCCTCAGCCTAGTAATTCAGTCCCTCAGGGAGTTCGGATGTGTCTACGAAGCTTCTATGACCTTGCCTTGGTCAAGTAGTGCTGACTTCCCCAGTATAGTGTACTATCTTATCTGTCACCAAAGTTACCACTTATCTATTCTCTAAACCCTTTGCCGTTGAGTTGATTCTGACTCATAGTGACCCTATAGACAGAGTTAAACTGCCCCATAGGGTTTCCAAAAAATTCCTGGTGGATTCGAACTGCCAACCATTTGGTTAGCAGCCGAACTCTTAACCACTACACCACCAGGGTTTCCATCTATTGTCTAGTTACTGTTTTCCCTCCCTACCGTTCCTCTCCCTGTTATTGTTGTTGTGTGCCGTGGAGTTGATTCCAACTTATAGCGACCCTATAGGACAGAATAGAACTGCCCCCAAAGGGTTTCCAAGAAGTGGCTGGTAAATTCTAATTGCTGACCTTTTGGTTAGCAGCCTGAGCTCTTAACCACTTTGCCACCAGGGTTCCCCTCCCCTCCCTAGTAACCATCAAAGATTGTTTCTTTCTGTGTGTATACCTTTTCATGACTTTTTTTTTCAAATGAAAATGAAGCTTTATTAAATTATCAATGTGGGACAGAGTTCTAACTTTCTGTCCCCTAAGACCCACATCCCTACATCCAAGTACTTTGTTCAGTCTTTTCTATCTACGGAAATTGCACTCATCCTTAAAGGCCTACCTCATAGACTCCAGCTAAAATATTTATAAGTTTTGAAATCAAACAGAACTGACTTTTATTCCTAGTTCTATTGCTTGGGGCTTGTTTTAGTCATCTAGTGCTGCTATAACAGAAATACCAGAAGTGGATGGCTTTAACAAAGAGAAGTTTATTCTCTCAGTAGCCTACAAGTCCAAATTCAGGGTGTCAGCTCCAGGGGAATGCTTTCTCTGTTGGCTCTGGAGGAAGGTCCCTGTCATCAATCTTCCCTTGGTCTGGGAGCTTCTCTGCGTGGGAACTTCAGGTCCAAAGAACACACTCTGCTCTTGGCACTGCTTTCTTAGTGGTATGAGGTTCCCATGTCTCTCTGCTCACTTCTCTCTTTTATATCTCAAGACACTATCTAATCTTGTAGACCACATCAATAACTGCTGCTAATCCATCTTATCACATCATAATGATAGCATTTACAAAACACAGGGAAATCACATCAGATGACAAAATGGTAGAAAATCATACAATACTGAGAATCATGACCTAGCCAAGTTGACAGATATTTTGGGGGGACACAATTCAATCCATGACACGCCACCCTTTGGCTTCCCAAAATTCATGTCCTTGCCACATGTAAAACACATTTATCCCATCATATCATAGCAAAAGTCTTAAATCAACTCCAAATCCAAAATCCAAAAACTCCTCTTCATCTGTGAAATCTAGAATACAAGTTACCTGCTTCCAAAGCACAATGGCAGAAAAAGTACAAGCTAGACATTTCCATTATAAATGGAGAAACTGAAGAGAAAGAAGGCAAAAGAGGCACCAAGCAAGTTAGTAGAACACTTTACATTAGCCCTCAAGGCTTGAAAATAATCCTTTTTTTTCTGAGACCATTTACAAGATAGTTCTGCCCTCCAGACTCTAGGTATTGACCACACTCTCTGGATTCTGAGTGGAGGCCCCTTAGCCCTGGGCTTCAGTTCCACCTTCCAGGCCCACTGGGATGGCAGCTCTGCTCCCTCGGCTTTAGGTGGCCCCTTTCTCCTAGTCCATCTGAGTGACAACTCCACCCTTAGAAACACCGGAGGCCAATGCTCCACCCTTTGAAACACCAGAGGTCCTGGGCGTTACCTTTTGAGACTGAGGCAGCTCGGCTTCTTGTGTTCCTTGTCTCTTCAGCCTCTGCTTCCTGGTTTCTTGGCCTCTTGGATCCTCAGGCCTCATGCCAGCATCTGCCGTGCTGGGGCAAGTGTTCCAAAGCTCTGTAGCTTCACCAATAAGTGCCTGGAAGCATCCCACTCTGCCAGGATGTCTCCTGTGCACAGGCACTCAGCTCTCTCACTCCGTGGGTCGGCACCAGCACTGTCTAATGTTGGTCTCCTGGTTCTGCTGCTGCTGCTTCTCTGCCACTGCAGGTTCTATGCTGCTGCCACTGCTGCTCCTCTGTCTATTCACAGTTTCAAAACCACTTCCACATTTTAGGTATCTGTTAGAGCAGCACCCTACTCCTGGTACCAAATTCTGTCTTAGTCATCTAGTGCTGCTATAATAGAAATACCACAGGTGGATGGCTTTAACAAAGATAAGTTTATTCTCTCACAGTCCAGTAGGCTACAAGTCCAAATTCAGGGTGTCAGCTCCAGGGGAAGGCTTTCTCTCTCTGTCGGCTGTGGAGGAAGGTCCTTGTCATCATCAGTCTTCCCCCAGACTAGGAGCTTCTCTGCGCAGGAACCATGGGTCCAAAGGAAGCACTCTGCTCCCAGTGCTTCTTTCTTGGTGGAATGAGGTCCCCAATTCTCGGCTTGCTCCCCTTTCGTCTCTTTTAAGATAAAAGGTGGTGCAGGTCACACCCTAGGGAAACTCCCTTTACATTGGATCAGGGATATGACCTTGGTAATGGTGTTATATAATCCTACCCTAATCCTCTTTTGCATAAAATGACAATCACAAAATGGAGGACAACCGTGCAATACTGGAATCATGGCCCATACAAACTGATACATGCATTTTTGGGGGGACATAATTCAATCCATGACAGGGCTCTATTAGTTTCACCTTTGGTATCTTCATCTCCCTCGGTGAGGGTGCAGGTCCTTCCAGTTCCGGCTCCCATGGCACAGCCACTCCACATGACTTTTTATAATAGTGGTCTCAGATAGTATTTGTCCTTTTGTGATTGACTTATTTCACCCAGAATAATGCCCTCCAGACTCATCCATGTTGTGAGATGTTTCACAGATTCATCATTTTTCTTTACTGTTGTGTAGTGTTCCATTGTATGTATGTACCATAGTTTGTTTATCCATTCATCTGTTGATGGGCACTTAGGTTGGTGCCATCTTTTTGCTATTGTGAGTAATGCTGCAGTGAACATGGGTGTGCATATGTTTATTTGTGTGATGGCTCTTATTTCTCTAGGATACATTCCTAGCAGTAGGATTGCTGGATTGTATGGTATTTTTTATTTCTAACATTTTAAGGAAGCACCATGTTGTTTTCCAAAATGGTTGTACCATTTTACATCCCCACCAGCAAAGCATAAGTGTTCCAAGCTCTCTGCAGCCTCTCCAACATTTGTTATCTTCTGTTTTTTTGATTCCTGCCAGTAATGTTGAGGTGAGATGGTATCTCATGTTAGTTTTGATTTGCATTTCTTAACGGCTAGTGATCATGAGAATTTCCTTATGTGTCTGTTAGCTGCTTGAATGTCTTCTTTGGGGGAGTGTCTGTTCATATCCTTTGCTCATTTTTTAATGGGATTATTTGTGTTTTTGTTGTAGAGGTGTTGGATTTTCCTATAGATTTTAGAGATTAGAACTTTGTCGGATTTATCATAGCCAAAAAATTTTTCCCAGTCTGTAAGTTATCTTTTTAGTCTTTTGGTGAAGTCTTTTGATGAGCATAAGTATTTAATTTTTAGAAGATCTCAGTAATCTAGTTTATCTTCTGGTGTTTTTGCATTGTTATAGTTTGTATTGTATTAATGCCATGTATTACAGCCCCTAATGTTGTCTCTCTTTTTTCTTCCATGATCTTTGTTATTTTTAGTTTTATATCTAGGTATTCGATCCATTTTGAGTTAGAATTTGTGTATGGCATGAGGTATGGGTCCTGTTTCATTTTTTTACAGATGGACATGCAGTTTTGCAAGCACCATTTGTTAAGACTGTCTTTTCCCCTTTTAATGGACTTTGGGCCTTTGTTGAAGATCAGGTGACCATAGGTGGATGGATTTTTATCTGGGTTCTCAATTCTGTTCCATTGGTCAATGTGTCTGTCATTGTACCAGTATCAGGCTGTTTTGACTACCATAGCTGTATAGTAGGTTTTGAGGTCAGATAGTGCGAGTCCTCATGCTTTACTCTTCTTCTTCAATTGTGCTTTACTTATCCAGGGCCTCTTTCCTTTCCATATAAAATTAATGATTAGTTCTTCCATTTCTTTAACGAATGCTCTTGGTATTTGGATCCGGATGGCATTGTATTTGTAGATTGCTTTGGGTAGAACTGACATTTTCACAATGTTGAGTCTGCCTACCCATGAGCATGGTATGTTTTTCCATTTATGTAGGTCTTTTTTTGGTTTCTTGCAATAACATTTTGTAGTTTTTTTGTATGGTCTTTTATATCACTCATTAGAGTTATTCCTAAGTATTTTACTTTTTTAGGGTCTATTATAAATGATATTGCTTTCCTGATTTCCTTTCTGTAGTTCTTTTTATTGATGCTTAGAAATCCAACTGATTTTTATATGTTTATCTTGTATCCTGCTGCTCTGCTGAATCTTTTTATTAGTTCCAGTAGTTTTCTTGTGGAGTCCTTTGTGTACTCTATGTATAGTATCATATCATTTGCAAATAGGGATAGTTTTACATCGTGATGTTTTAATCACTTAATTTTGAGGAGAAAGTGCTGTTTTGTAAAAAAAAACAAAAAAAAACAAAAACTCAATGATGGCTAATTTTTGTTCTAGAGTTCTTTTCAGGGAATTGATTAAAAAGGATGCACAAAAATTTAATACACTCTTAGTAATTATTCCTAAGGATATGAACTCTCAAATGAAAATGTTAGACGTCATTTTAAGTTTGCATTTTGAAATATTTTAGAGATCACAGTAAACAGCAACATATTAGTAATGACTTTGAAAAAATTAAGATAATCCACAAAATTAATGGGAATAATTAGCAGTAACTGCATTTCATTTTACAAACAGTTACGTCTCACTTAGAACAACAACTTTAGTGGAAAAAAAATCACCTCCAGATTAAAAGAATGCTATATCTCAAACAACTTAGAAAGCAAGAAATATGTTGTATTCTGGAAATTGGTGTTAAATGACTCAAATATTGATTCTAGTGATAACTACACTAATGCTGAAGAGTCCTGTGAGAATTAAAATAACATTTTTCATGAAATGTGCAAGTGAAACTGTTTCTAAATTAATGTATTATTGTATGCAATATATGGTTTTAAATGTGTATTCATAGCTACATTAATAAGTGAAATATTCTAAATAGACATTGAAGTATTTTCACCCATAGCTCTAATAGTTTATATTCTTCAGGTGGTAAACGGTGGTTAAAAAAAAAAAAAAAATTTCCAAAAAAATTTTACTTCAGAAAATGCCAACATCTCACTACAAACATATGTGGGACCCCAAAGGAGAATCCCCCAGCTGAGCTCATCAACCCCAATTACTTCAGGGATAATAATAAATAATTTGATAAATAGCACAAATAATCACTATGTTGCTTAATCGAGAAATTTGAAAATCATATTTGATTCCTATCTCATTTTAACTTTCCACAATGCATTTCCTCAACTCTCAACGTTTGAGCATAATACGATAATAGGATGTGTGTGTCTATGTATATAATGAAATAGAACTCTGAAGTAGAGATCAAGGGACTAGATGATCTAGTCCCACAAATATGAAAGTCTTTTACGTTGCTTAGATAAAACTACATATTTATATATAACTTACTAATGCTTTGTGTGTTTAAAGAGTACTCTGAAGCCTGGAGTTCAACCATTACATATGCTTCTATGATCCAGGTTAACTACAATATTTGAGTTCTCAGTTAAATATAACGCTAATAAGACCTACAAGTTAAGTTTGTACTCCCTGGTCACAAACTGTAGACTTGGGCCCAAACCATTTTTTCAAGAAATAAATATGGAACCAGATATATGGGAAGATAACAATAGATTTTTGGTAGTTTATTATGCATAAATAGATAACCTGAATAAGAGCTTTTCCCTTGAGCTATAGCAGAAGTCAAAATTAGCATAGCAAATAAAATATTTTTTTCTCTTATGTTGCCTTTTCGTTTAGTTTTCCCTAAAACTTTTATAAAGTAATATGCACAAATAACATGTTTATGGTAGTGCTGATAGGGGAAATGAGGGATGGACTGTGCTATTTTGAAGGTAACAAAAACATACGGAGAAAAACTGGAATTTCTGAACTGCATGCTGTCACCAGTCATCGGAGCAGAGTAGAGATACCAACGTGAAGAATTCACCACTCATAGGAGCTGTGGTTTAGCAAGTGACTGAGGAGCATGCAGGAAACAACTCCCCTATTCAGCCATTTCCCTTACCAAATATATTAGAAGAGGATGACTTAAGGAGAAGAACTTATCTGAGCACATTAGTGAAGGCTTATTCAGACACATATAGAACAGAGTCCCTACCTATTTTTCCAATAGTAGAGAAGAGATGCATCTAGCCATCCATATGCTCCTCACTCTGGTTCTCCATGCACTTCCTGAAAGTGATTTGGGCCCAAGATTACAGTCTGTAACCAGGGAGCACAAACTGAACTGGTAGACCTTATTAATATTATATTTAACTGATTACCCCAAAATTGTAGATATTCTGGATCACAGAAACATATGTAATGGTAGAATTCTAGGTTTAAGGATACCATTTACAAACACACAAATTTGTAGACTACAACCTAGTGAGATTTGAACATCTTCAGTCATCAGCAAATACATGGTAATTGAGACCATAAGAGAAATGAGATGAGTGGGAGTGCAAATAATTTCTAAGATATAGCCTCAATGAGCTTGAGTGGAAGTAGAAAACTGGCGAACCGACTTAAGTATGGTTATACAATTAGGAGGGATGTCCGGAGAAGCTGGTGTCATATAACCCAGGACAGAGATTGCTTCCAGAAGGATTACATGCTTGATAATGTCAAATAATGTTAACTCAAGCAAATAAAGGAATAAAATTACCTGCTGGGCTTAACTATGTGAAGGTTACTGATGACGATGATGTGAATAATTTCTATAGAAATATGGTATAAAATGCAGGAAGGAGCTAGTTGAGGACTTAATACGATATAACAAAATTAAAGCAGAGACTATAAATAACTCTCTTTAGAAGGGAAGGAAAGATGGGGGAGATGGCCAGTGAGGTATATAGGTTGAAAAACAATTTTGTTCCTTTGAGTTTGTTGACTTGTTAATTTTGAAACCTCTCTTGGGTCCTCAGAGTAATTTATTGGCTCTCTATTACGGGGGAAGTTCCTTGGGTGGCACTCTGTGCTTGGCTCCCAACTGAAAGGTTGATGATTCAAACCCACCCAATGGAGCCACAGAAGAAAGGCCTGGCTAGCTGTTGCCATAAAGATTAGAGCCAAGAAATGCCTCAGTTCTACTCTGTAACACAAGGAGATTCCATGAATTGAAATCCACTCAACAGCAATGGGTTTGGTTTGGTATTATGCAGAAAACACTGAACAAACTGCATATTGTGGGCATAAAGGAATAAAACAAGTAATCTTTTAAAAAGTAATTTGTTTGCTTACTTATTCTACTGAGAACTAAAGAGTCATCAGAATTGGAGGCTAAGTTCACCCTCTTGGGTATTTCTCCCCAAATTCCTCACATAGTGCCTGTTCTGCCCTGTGGGCTTGTGCTATCGCCATGGAACTGCATCCAGAACTGCTGTAGCCCTATAGTCTCTGACATTTGCCACTAGAGATAACTACGCTCCCTAATCTTGACATGCCCTTCTTCCGCATTCGCCTGCCCTGTTTACACGGCCTTGTTGTTGTTGTTAGATGCCGTCAAGTTGATTTCGACTCAAGGAGACCTCATGTGGCAGAGTAGAACTTCCTCGTAGAATTTTCTAGGCTGTAATCTTTATGGGAGCAATTACTAGTCCTTTCTTATACGGAGTGGCTGGGTGGGTTTGAACCACCAACTTTCGGTTAGGAGCCGAGAACTTAACCTTTTCACCACCAGGGCTCCTATATAAGTGCTTAGAGCTCCAGTCATGTAGCAACAAAAGGACAGTGTTTTAACCTGGGTGACCTGGCGAACTATACTGAAATAGCAGTTACAGGAAACCATTTCCTTTCCCTTTACAAGTTCTCTCCAGGAGTAGTGGGAGTAAAAATTTGAGCTCCAGAAAGTTTTGCCTACACTATCCTTAAATTCTGATGTGCAGGACTGTGGAGTCAAGACACTTTCACATAAAGCTGGCACTGGCTTAGATTATATGGCAAAATCTGAAATTTGGAAAGGACACTAGAAATATTTATGCCCAGCCAACTCATCAAAACACATATGCACACAAGGTCAGCTGACCGGAAGGGCAAATGTGCTTCAAACATCATTGCGTGAACTTGGTCTAGCATTTTTCTCTTCAGATGGATATTCTTAGTTTCTTCAATTTCTCATCCTGTGGAATGATCCAGAATCCTCAGGATTCTTAATGAATACTTATTTTTAACATTGTCAAGTTCCGTCTTTGAAAGTAACATTTTAGAAAGTTGATGTTAATGTTAATGTCAACTTTACTGATTTATGCTTTCTGGAAGCTAAATTTTACCCTCAAAATCAGGATACAAATTCTCCATGTTTGAATATTTTATAAACTTTTCTTATTATACATGACATCTAGAAGATTTCTAATAGTGATTTGAGGCTCAGTACTTTCTCCGGCAATCAAACATTACTTCAGTGATCAAACATAACATTTTTGAATTTGGAGATGTAAATTAAATGAAAATGGGTGGATGCTTACTTTCTATTTCATCGCCTATTATGGGTCTTTAGTCCCTCATGCCCACTATAGCAACGCTTATTTTAAATTTCCTAATTGAAAAATTTTGATGTAGATGTAAAATAAAACCTGTGTAATTTAATTCTTCTCAGTATTATTAATCTCATGAAAAAGCAGAAAGGGACTCAATTTACAAAAGCTTATCTTGTCACGGCATAGTTACAAAAAAATATTCAGTACACTGCTTCCCATTTTAGAGCTTTTGTAATCATAGAGTTTCACTCTCCTACAATAAATTATGCTGATTATGTGTCTCCCTTCTCTTGCAAATCTGTTGGTCACAAATTTTATTTCTTGACTGTAATTGTTTGATGTAAAATTATTTCGTTGTGTATTTATGGCAGGATTTTCAAATTAGCATTTAAATATTTGTTATAGTTTTATGATACAAAATTGGACCTGTAATGATTTATTATACCCTAATCCTACAAGAAAATTTCAACCTTTTCTGTATGTGTGATGGAAAGTTCCCAGGAGTATACTTCTGGTCTATAATAATATTCATTAAGCATGGATAAAGATGGAAACTTTTAGAAATTCTCATGGATCCCAGTGTTAAATCAAATTATTCATGACGATTTCACTTAAATATACATTTCCATAAAAGTTTTAAGCATGCATCTACATAACCACAAAGTCAAAGCAAATGATAAAATTCAAAGTAACAAAACTATAAACCATTAAAATTCAAATAAGCTATATTAATATGATGGATGATACTGTTTTTCTGAAACTAAATTGGCTATTTTTATTTACTAATAGAAATATATTTGCATATTCTATGTCTCACTTGGGGCTTACTTGACTATTTTGATTTTGAGCATGGTGGACCAGCAATCAAATCAACTTCATTATTTTTGTTTTCCTCTTCAATTTATTATTTTGTTTTTAATCACTAGTACATCATTTTGGTTGGTAAGTCAATTTGCTGGTGTATCCCAAAATATAACATTGTAATAAAAATACTTTTAACAGAAAATTACTTATTTTTTCAATTATTACTTATTTTTTCAATTAGTTACTACTACACTTTCTGCAAAAAAAATTATTTTAATTGAAATTGTTATGTTTTATCTTTTTGGATAAGATTTGTTTTTGGTTTTCTCTGAGTAGTGGTGATTACAAATTGGTCCTTTCTTCACACTGTTTTTTCTTAGAGTTTTCCTTAGGAATGACTGCTGAATTTTATCATTTTAGCTTCTATCAATAGTGTATGTGTGTGTGTAACTTTAGCATACTTGTAGATTCATGAAATTACCACCACAATCAAGATACAAACTGTAATGTCACCATAAACGAACTCCATTGTGCTATACTTCCATACTTGCAACCACCCAATTCCTGTCCCTAATTCCTAGCAAAAGGAGTCCTGGTGGTGAAATGGTTAATCACTCCATTGCTAGCCAAAAGGCCAGTCATTCTAACCCACCAAGGGCTCCATGGGAGAAAAGTCCTGGCAATCTGTAAAGCCTTAGAGTGGATTCCGACTCATAGAGACCCTGTAAGACAGAATAGAACTGCCCCATATGGTTTCCAAAGAGGGCTGGTGGATTTGAACTGTCAACCTTTTGGTTAGCAGCCAAGCTCTAAATCACTGTATTACCAGGGCTCCCCCGTAAAGGTTACAGCCTAGGAAACCCTATGGGGCAGTTCTACTCTGTCACGTTCGGTCACTATGTGTTGGAATTGACTCCACGCCACCTAACAACAACAACAATTCCTGGCAACACTAATCTGTTCTCCATCTCTATAATTTTGTAATTTCAAGAGTATATACAAATGAAATCATACTGCATGTAATCTCTTGAGAGTAGGTTTTTTTTTCTTCTCTTAGCATAATGATCTTGAGCTCCATCCAAGCTGTTGCACTGTATCAATGGTCTGTTTCTTTGTATATCTAAGTAGCGTTCTACTGCATATATGTGCCGTAGTTTGCTTAACCATTCACCCACTGAGGACATTTGTATTATTTCTAATTTTAGACTGTTTTACAATAAAGATTACAAATAATGCTGCTATGTTTGCAGATTTTTGTGTGGACCTAAGTTTTCATTTCCCTGGGATAAATGCTCAGGAGCACAATTTTTGAGTCATACTTTGTGTATATGTTTACGTTTATAGAAAACTCCCAGAGTGGTGTAACATTTTACGTTCCCACCAACAGTCTATTAGAAATTTAGTCTCCCCAGCATTTGATATTGTCACTACTTTTTAATTTTATCTGTTTTAATAGGAGTGTAATGATATCTCATCAGGATTTTAATTAGTATTCCTTTAATACATAAATGAGATGGATTGACACATTGGCAGCAACAACGGGCTCAAACACAACAACGATTGTGAGGATCGTGCTGGACTGGGCAGTTTCGTTCTGTTTTACATAGGGTCACTATAAGTCAGAACCAACTCAACGGCACCTAACAACAACAATGATAACAGTGCCTTAAAAACGTTAAACACATTTTCGTGTATACTAGGTGGCATAAACGGTTCCTGTGTAACTGCTAACCTAAGTGTTGACCGTTCCAACCCAACCTTCTATACTGAGGAAATAAAGGCCTGGTGATCTGTTTTAGTTAAGATTACAGCCAAGAAAACCCTATGGAACGGTTCTCTGTAACACATGCAGTTGTTACGAGTTGGAATGGACTCCATGGCAGCTACCAACAACATTATTGTAACTTACCAAATTTGTTGATATTGTTGAATTGACCAAAATATCACATAGCAACTTGTAAATAAAGCAAACTGAGTTTATTTAAACTCACTGCAATATGGAAGAACACTACTTAATAGTATTTTTTTTTAAATAACAGCTTTATTGAAATATGTTTTACCTACAGTACAACTCACCCCATTTAAAATTTACAATTCTTTGGTTTTTAGTCTATTTGCAGATATGTGCAACCATCAATACAATCAATTTTAAAACATTTTCATTATCTAAAAAAAGAACCCATACCATTTAGCTATCATCCCCTTAGAACTCCATCCTCTTCAGCTCTTAGCAAACTAATCTAGTCTCTGTCTATATAGGTTTACCTACCTGAAACATTTCATATAAATGGAATTATATAATGAGATCATTTGTGACTGGCTTCTTTTACTCAGCATAATACTTTTGAGATTCACTTATGTTGTGACATTTATTATTACTTCATTCCTTTTTATGAACAAGTGTACCACATTGAATGGATATACTACATTTTAAATCTATTCATCCTTTCCTGGGCATTTGAATTCTTTCCACATTTTGGCTGTTTTGAATAATGGTGCAACTAACATTTGTGTACAAGTTTTTATTTGGATATATATTTTCATTCTTTTGAGTATACAACATGGAATTGCTGGGTCATATGATGTATTGTTTTCCTAGAGTTGCTGCGGCAAATTGCCAAACTTGGTTGGCTTATAAGAGTAGAAACTTATTCTCTCAGAGCTCCGGAGGCTAGAAGTCTGAATTCAGGGTGTTATCAGGGCCAGGGCCATGTACTCTCCAAAGGCTCTAGGGGAAGATCCTTGTGTCTTCCAGCTTCTGGTAATCCCAGGCATTCCTTGACTTGTGATAGCATAACTCTAACGTCTTTCTTCATTGTCACCTGGTGTTATTCCCTGTGTTTCTATCTCTGTGTCTCTTCCCTTCTTGTAAGGACACTAGTCATATTGGATTAGGGCCCACCCTACTCCAGTATGTTAACTAATTACATCTGTTGTTGTTGTGTGCTGTCAAGTAGATTCTGACTCACAGCAACCCCATGTGACAGAGCAGAACTGCCCCATAGGGCTTCCTAGGCTGTAATCTTTATGGGAACAGATCGCCAGGTCTTCTATCCTGAGGAGACGTTGGTGCGTTTCAACCATCAAAGTTTGAACTTTTCATCTTCACAGTATCCGTTGAAGCACATTGTGGTTGTCCTTGGCTGCCCTTAAGTCACCCCTGACTCATGGCAACCTATACACTATGGGATCAGACTATTGTGATCTGCAGGGGTTTTTGTTGACCAGGCCTTTCTTTCTAGTCTATCTTAGTCAGGAAGCTCTACTGAAACCTGTTCAGCATCATAGCAATATGCAACCTCCACTGACAGGTGGTAGCTGCAATGAGGTGCACTGGCTGGGAATCGAACTTGGGTTTCCCTGGTGGAAGGTGAGGATTCTACCACTAAACCACCACTCCCACTGCACCCT
Organism: Trichechus manatus latirostris; assembly: GCF_000243295.1. NCBI lineage: Eukaryota > Metazoa > Chordata > Mammalia > Sirenia > Trichechidae > Trichechus > Trichechus manatus. Next base: position 847,105 of record NW_004443940.1, on the reverse strand, counting down.
TTCAGCATAGGAGTTTTTAATTTTGATGAAGTTCGATGTTTGTTTGTTGTTTGTGCTTTTGGTGTCTCATCTAAGAATCCATTGACAAATCTGAGACCATGCAGATTTTTCTTATGTTTTCTTCTAAGAGTGTTATAGTTTTAGCTTTAACATTTAAATATTTGATCCATTTTGGAATAATTCTTGTATGTAGTGTGAGGTAAAAATCCAATTCCATTTTTTTTGCACATTGCAATCCAGTTGCCTCAGCACTATTTGCTGAAAAAACACTTCTTTTTCCAATGAATGATCTTAACATCCTTGTTGAAAATCCATTGACCATAGATACATGGGTTTATTTCTGGACTCTCAATTCTATTAAATTGATCTATATGTCTATCCTTAGGCCAATATCACACAGTCTTAACTAGCAGTAGATTTTGAAATTGAGAAGTGTGAGTCCTCCTGCTTTGTTCTTCTTTTTCAATATTGTTTGGCTATTTGGGGGTCTCTTAAATTACTATATCAGTTTTAGAATCAGCATGCCAACTTTGATAGAGAAGCCAGCTGGGATTCTGATAGGGAATGAGTTTAATCTGTAAATCACTGAGGGGAGTATAGTTATCTTAACAATATTAAGTCTTCTGATCCATGAACATGAGATATTGTTCCATTTATTTATATCTTCTTTAATTTCTTTCAACAAAATGTTGTAGTGCCCAGAGTATAAGTTTCATACTACTTTAAAAAAAAATTTCTCAATGTATTATTTACTTTGATACTATTTTAAGTATGGTCCTTTTTCTGTTTTACATGGGAGATCTTTAATTATAATTCAGTTTTCTTCTATAATAAATGTTCTAGTCAATTGTTTCACTAATTCTAGGGTAAATATTCTTGTTGTTCCCCCTACTCCTTTGTTTTTTTTTAATGTTCATTACGCCTTTATTTTTCATGTCCTTATGCTCACTCCCCCTCCTCCAGTCATACCCTAATTTTAGGATAGGCACAATTTCCATCATGGTGAGACTGTAGAAAGTCAGGCAGTCCTGGATTGGACTTCCTATGTTTGCAAACTATGCACTGTCTAAATATGGAAAATGTAACTAAATTCTCTAAAACTCAATTTTTGTTATTAGTAAAAGTAACATATGTTGGGGTGCAGCACCCAGACCACTCTTTCAGGACTGAGACACTCTTTCCATTTGTTAATGACTCACAGCTGAGTCTCTCTGCAGGCATTGCCCTCAACTACAGCGAACCACCTGGTCCAGTGAGTCATCAGTATGCAGGTACAGTCCTAACACCTTTGACTCAGTTCAGGACCTCTCCCCCTGGGATCAGCTGAGGCCTCTGTTTCAATTGCTTCGAGGTTCAACTTCTCCCCCTGAGCAGTCCTGCATCCCTCACCTCCTTACAGGCACTGCTCCTAGGAGCGCTCCCCAGTAAACTTCTTGCAAGAAAATCTCCATGTCAATCTATTTCCTGATAACCCAAGCTACAACACTAAGATGGACAAAATGATAATGCCTGCCTTTTAAAGCTTTTTAAGCATATAAGATTTTAGACATACAGTGTTTGTAACATAAATACTTAACAAATGTTGTTGTTGTTGTTAGGTGCCCTCGAGTTGGTTCCAACTCATAGTGACCCTATGTACAACAGAACAAAACACTGCCAGGTCCTGTGCCATTCTCACAATCATTGTTATGCGTAAGGCCATTGTTGCAGCCACTATGTCAATCCATCTCATTGAGGGTCTTCCTCTTTTTTGCTGACCTTCTACTTTACTAAGCATGATGTCTTTCTCCAGGGGCTGGTTCTTCCTGATAACATGTCCAAAGTATGTGAGACAAAGTCTCACCATCTTTGTTTCTAAGAAAAATTCTGTCTGTACTTCTTCCAGTACAGTTTTTTTAGTTCTTCTGGCAGTCCATGGTATATTCAGTATTCTTCTCCAACACCACAATTCAAAGGCATCAATTCTTCTTTGGTCTTCCTTATTCATTGTCCAGCTTTCACATGCATATGAGGCGATTGAAAACACCATGGCTTGGGTCGGGCACACCTTAGTCCTTAAAGTGACATCTTTGTTTTTTAACACTTTAAAGAGGTCTTTTGCAGCAGATTTGCCAGTGCAGTGCGTCTTTTGATTTCTTGACTTCTGCTTCCATGAGCATTGATTGTGGATCTAAGTAAAATGAAATCCTTGACAACTTCAATCTTTTCTCCATTTATCATGATGTGGCTTATCGGTCCAGTTGTGAGGATTTTTGTTTTCTTTATGTTGAGGTGTAATCCATACTGAAGGCTGTGGTCTTTGATCTTCATCAGTAAGTGCTTCAAGTCCTCTTCGCTTCAGCAAGTAAGGTTGTGTTATCGGCATATTGCAGGTTATTAATGAGTCTTCTTCCAACCCTGATGCCCTGTTCTTCTTCATATACCCAACTTCTCGGATTATTTGCTCAGCATACAGATTGAATAGGTATGGTGAAAAGATACAACCCTGACACACAACTTTCCTGATTTTAAACCACGCTATATCCCTTTGTTCTGTTCAAATGACTGCCTCTTGGTCTACTTACAAGTTCCTTGTAAGCACAATTATGTGTTCTGGATTCCCATTCTGCTCAAAGTTGTCCATAATTTGTTATGATCCACACAGTTGAATGCCTTTGCATAGTCAATAGAACACCAGTAAACATCTTTCTGGTATTCTCTGCTTTCAGCCAAGATCCATCTGACATCAGCAATGATCTCCCTAGTTCCACATCCTGTTCGGAATCTGGCTTCAATTTCTGGTACTTCCCTGTCAATGTACTGCTGCAATCACTTTTGAATTATCTTCAGCAAAAGTTTACTTGCGTGTGATAATGATGATATTGTTTGATAGTTTCCACATTCTGTTGGACCACCTTTCTTTGGAATGGGCACAAATATAGATCTCTTCCAGTCGGTTGGTGTGGGGTAACAAATATTAGTCATTATTTTATAATATGATGTGAAAAAGGGACCTTCTCTATGTTCTTAGTCTTTGGCTAAAGCTGCAAAGATCAGGATAATAACTAAGAATTTTGCATGTATTCTAGAGAAGTGCTAGATACATCCATAAGATGCTACAAAAATATAAGAACTAGTCCTGACTTGATCCATTCTCATCATGCACCTTTAGACTACGTAGAAAATTAGAAATTTTAAAAGAGATTGTTTGAAAGTAGTTTGTACAAATATTGATGTTTGGCTTTTTTCTGTGCCCCTCACTCCCAGTATATACGTGAGACTGTTTAAAGCATGGTGAAAAGCACTAATAGGTCAGGATTCAGAGAAGAAATTTGCAAGGGCCTACTCAAACACTAAAATTCTGCTTCAAGGAACTAGGAAGTACGGAAGGTCACTTCAGAAGAAACTCTCAGCAATAGAACAAAGTTACCCACATAGAAGATGTTTGCCCTATGAAAGACAGATGTCCATCAAGGCAGAGATGATCAACATCCAGATTTATCTCCCCTTTTCCTCTAATCCCTGCTGCCCATGATCCAACACTGGAAAAGACAGCAATAGGAGCATGAGGAAGTTTTGACAGTTACATGCCTACAAATTATTTAACATTCTTCCTATCACAAGGAGGCATCGAATTTTCCTCCCCTTAAGATGGGACAGCCTTAGTGACTCACATATAATAAATAGCATGTAGTAAAATGTACCTTGTGCAACTTCTGAGGCTAGGTCTTAAAATGTGATAAAGCTTCCGCCTGGCTCTTTTTCTTGCAACATTTACTGAAGCCTAACATTCACCCGTTGGGATTCTTTCTTTTCAGTTTAGCATTGTTCCCTCTAGCTTCTTTTGTAAATTAAAAATACAAAACAAAAACTTATGGCATTGGGCTAAGGCATTAACTTCATAACTCTTTAGGATGAGTTAATTTGCCTCAAGAAAACAAGAGGACTTAAAAGCAATGAGACTCTAGGAATTAGAGTGGCCACATGCAAGAAACTGAAGGGTAAGTAAAGAAGAATAGCAACACCCAAACAGACTGAGCTGTTTTATAAGACAGAAAAAACAACAAATACTTCCTAGGGCAATTATTGTAACGCATTTGTGCAGTACTCTATACTTTTCAGTTCTGCCTTCCTCTTCCCTTACTCTTTTGAGAAGAAAAGAGAAGTTATTTTCCTCACAATACTTTCCTGAGTAGACTTCAAGGTAGCAGGAGCAGCAGCAGCAGCAGAAGTAAAGAGTGGTACTGATTCTTTAAAAGATTGCCAAGAGAGGTAGGGGACGGGGAAATAGTATTAAAATAAAGTTGTGTTTGGAAGTCAAAGAATTTTAACCAATGTTCTACTACTTCTTGAGAGGCTCAGTTCTGCAGGACTGCTTCAGGTGATGGCAGTACTTCAGGTGGGAGCAAATTCACAGTTTGCTGGCAGAGCTTTCTCAGCGTAAATCTCATTGTGAAAAGGCAGTAGGACAATATACTAGTATATATGAAATTTTAAACAAATCCACTGATTCTGAATTACTGTCTTCCTTCCAAGGTAAATGGAGAATATAAAAGAAAAAGACGATGAGATTTGCTTCCCTCAGATTTTGCTTCCTAGATTTTGTAGATATTTTAGTTTTCTGTGTAGGATAATGGGCTCTGTAGAGGCAATGCATATAACTCATAGATTTTTGGGCTTCTGAGAGAACTTCAAGATCCTCTAGTCCAGTGGTTTACCTGGGAACAGATCAGAACACCTTGGGGGAGACCACAGCTCTGTGTTTTTCACATGGTCCTTTGGTGTTTTGATGAATAAACAGGTTTGAAACCACTGAGCTGGTCTTACTTTTGTTGGTATCTGAATGGTATCTGAATGCCATTGGTGTCTGAGTACTATCAATTATACCTTAATCCAGAGCAGAATAAAATAAATAAAATCTAATTTTGATTTTGATCCTGTGTTTTGCAGGATTCCATTCTCCTCCCTCTCTTCGTATTTCTGAAATAAATGGTGACTGCAGGGTTTTTGTTTTAATTTCAACTCCATTCTCATCTCTGGGCTGCAGTCTGGATGGTTCAGAGTCAATTTGTTTTTCTTCTCTTAGGTGTCACTGAGCGTAAATTGTTTTCTGCCCGTCTAGAAGATTTCTCTCCCTTAATGTTATGGAGGAAGATGAACTACTCATTGAGCTGACAGGAATAAGAGTAGCAGGATTAGTTTGGTTTCAGAAATGATATATGTTCACAGGGTATAAAATCAACAGAGATTCATATCCTGGAAGACTAGTTAGTCTATTGAGGATGCTGCTATTATTTTTCAGTCCACAAATCTTCAGGCAAAACGTCAAGGTCAGCTACAACTATTTTTGAATTCTTTGGTTTTGTTATCAGAAAAATTGATTAGCACTGTCTTCCACCTTTTCTGGTATTTTTAAAGGAAGCAAAGTTAATTGAATGGTCATGCAGAAGTATTTGAAAAGTCAAACTAAGTTAGTGATGCTGCTGACTAATGAAAATATAACATTGATTATTTTCACCTAATTAACTCTGATATGCTCTGCCTGACTGAAATATGAAATTAATAAAAAATATTTCTTCTTCCCACTATTTTCACCTTCTCTTCTTTCTCCTCCCTACATCAAGCACTTGGGATACTGGTTCTTTGTTTTTAAGCAGTTAATATCTTACATGTAGTCCCTGGGTGGTGCAAATGGTTAAGTGCTCAACTATTAGCCAAAAGTTTGGCAGTTCACATTCACCCAGAAGAGCCTCAGAAGATAGGTCTGGCAATCTGCTTCTGAAAGTTCCCAGGCTTGAAAATTCTATGGAGCAGTTCTGTTCTGCACACAGGTCACCATGAGTTGGAATCTACTTGTTGGCAACTAACAAGTAACTTCACTTGTCCTCTTTCCTCCAGTTGTAAGCAAAATCTGTCTTATCAGTCATATGATGAATGGACGGCCCTGTCCCTTTGTATTAACCAGTTGGTAAGGTATTACTTTAGATATGAGCAATTTCTAACTGTCTGTGAATCTCATCCCTGAGCCTATGGCGTATGGAGAATGGGGTACCCTGGTGTTGGCCACCTTTCAGAATTCAGTGGATCTCACTGAACCTTATCAAAGACTAGCCTATTTAGTTTGATCATTACTAAAATTCAGATAAATCATTTGTTTCCTTCTCAGAGCATATGTTTCCTCTAGTATCATAGCTGAGGTAGCTCTATTCTCATTCTAATGAATCAGCAAAAACATCACACCCCAAAGGTTAATGGTAATTGCAAGATGGGTAAACCTTTAAATAATTCATAGGATTCTGAATAACATTCTAAAATTTCAGGATGATTATTTGTTTATGTGTTTTGGCTCTTTATGGTTACAAAGGGCTTTAAAAGTACATGATCTTATTTAAACTTCATCAGAGTCCTTGGAGATGAGTGTTATTATCCTCAGTTTACAGATTATGTAGCTGTGTTCAGAGCTGAGGGCAGCAAACTTGAATCCCCAACTCAGGTCTGCAGACTCCGAGTCTATTGATTTCTCCATTTCACCTATCACTCCAATCCCCCTGTTGTGATTATCTATATGTGACAAGATACTATACATATTTCAAAACTTGCAGTTTTTAGGAACTTGGAGAATATATTTGACTGGCACTGAAGTGTGTGTGATAGAGAAGAAAGCACTATAGATTAAGAATTTTAAAAAAATATGCAATATTATCTGGATTTTTTCCTCTACTACATAACTTAGGGAAGATTGCCTAAACTTCTCTTAAATTCACTTTTTTCTTCTTTAAGCTGGTACGCCTCATTTTCCCTTCTCAATTGCTGTGTAACAACCTCCCAATTTATTATTTCTTATGACAGGAATTCAAGTGGGTTGCTTTTCTACCTCACTTGGACTTGGTTGGGGTCACTATCTTAGCTGCATTCAGCTAGCAGTTGGGTTGGGCTGAAAGGTCAAGAAGACGTCCCTAACATGTTTGGCACCCAATCCTCTTATATGGGCTCTCTCTCTCCCTCTCTCTGTAGTATCTCATCATTCAATAGTCTTACCTGGTCTTCTTTTCAGTACGTGGCTAACTTCTAAAGGAAAAGAAAGCAAAGATACCAGACCTCTTCAATGCTTTGTCTAGAATTTGCACAATATCATATTCACCACATTCTGTTGATCAAGGAAAGTCTCAAGGCCAGTCCAGATTTAATAAAAGGGAAAATAGAATCCATTTCTTGGTGAGTGAAGCAGTATATATGCACAGGGAGGGAAGAGATTAATGATATCTTTGCAAAGTATACCATGGTCAGCATTATATAGCTATTAGAATTAGTCAGTAAGAGAATGAATGTTACATGTACTCAAACACAAATATTTATTAGGTACTTGTTACACTGAAGAACTAATCCATACCTCGGGTATACAGTTGTGAACAAAACAGATGTTTCCTTTCTCTCGTGTATTATGAGGCAGATATCAGCTACATAAGCACATGGACAAGCATTTAATTACAAACACAGGCAAGAACTATGAAGGACAAGTACAGAGTGCTATACTACAATGGCCTAACAGAGAATGATGGGTCAGGAAAAGCATCTCAGCTAGTGATACTAGTGTTGAAAATTGCAATCTGAGTTGGAGTTAGCAATGTGAAAGGAAAGGAAAGCATTATAGGCAGAGTCCACAGCACATGTGATGACCTTAAGGTATGCTCCAAGCACTGAAAGAAGGTCAGTTTGGCTGGAGCATAAGGGTCCAGGGAGTGTGGCATACAAATGATCCTGGAGAGGCAGATCGGGGCAGCATCTCTTTTATTGTGTGAATGTTCCCCATTTTATCCTTTCTTCCAGATGTTTAAATATAGTTCTGCCCAAAGTTGTATCTGTGCAACAATAAAATGGTATGGTTGGGTGCGACTGTAATCTATGAACACTCAAATAGATTGTACAATTTGCTTCCTTTTTGTTAAGTACTTTCCCCACAGTCACCCCCAGGTGTGTAGCGGCAGGAAAAGGAAAGGAAGAAAAAAATTTTCAAAGATAGAGATTCAGGAACATATTTTTCTCTAGCTCATTTCCCCTTCCTGAGCATCTATAATTCCTAATGTTATTACTCTCATGGTTTCTCTGTCATTAAGTGAATCTGATATCCTACCTGCAAATTCAATCTACACTAGGCCTGCAAACACAGACTCACACAAATTAATATTTTAATTGAGTTGACAAAGTCCTAATGAAAATGACTACCACTTAAATTTTAATTATGCATGCAGAACAAAGAGTGTATTCCTAATGTGATTTTTTTTTTCCGAAAAAGTAAAGACAAAACCTAAATGATAAATTCAAAGTCAGGCCATTAGAACAAGCTCTAAATCATTGCATATCTAGGATCTCTGCTTAGTACAGGAAGAATAAACTAAAAAAGATACACTGCCTCCTGATAGAGAAAAATAATCTTCTAGATAGTAATTTACACCAGTTCGCCACCTATTTAACACACGGTTATTGTGTGTGTAGCTCTATGCAGGGTATTTAAGGAAGATACAAAAAAGTGTGTGATGTTGTGGAATCCCAAGTCTTACTGGATGGACAGAGGCAGCCCAACCAGGAAGGTTAAATGACAAAATAATGCAGTATTTTGCTGTTATCGTTATTCGGTGTTGAGTCAGCTCCAACTCATGGAGACCCCATTTTGTACACCATCTTTACAATCATTGGTATGCTCAAGTCCTTTGTTGTGGCCACTGTGTGCCTTCCAACCTAAGGGGCTTATCTTCCAGCAGTATATAGGACAATATTCTTTTAAAATCTATAAGGTTTTCTTTGGCTAATTTTCAGAATTAAATCATGTGATTTTTATCCCTAGTCTATCTTAGTCTGGAAGATCTGCTGAAACCTGTCTAGCATGGGTGACCCAGCTGGTATTTGAAATACCCATGGCATAGCTTCCAGCATCATAGCAACATGCAAGCCACCACAGTACCACAAGTACCACAAACTGACGGATGGGTGGTAGAGTGCAGTACAGAGAGTACCAAAATCAGTTATACTGACTAAAAAAAGTCCATGAAATTTAGAGGAGAGCCCCTTATGTATAAAGAAAAGTAAGAATTATTAGACTCCTTTAGGTCTAATAAGTAGCTATGCCAAGCAGGCACTGTACTGTCTTATCTTTATTCCTTCCTAGCATCCATTCCCCTCTTCCTCCCTCCGTCTGTAGTTCTGGGTAAACGTATAACCTAGAATAGTCAATCTGTGCTTAAGTCCTCATGGATTAATAATCAGGTGAGCTGGGACATAGGATTAGAGTGACTCTCAGCATTCTTGCTAGGGACACGGGAACATATCCTCAGCCTCCCACTAGCACTGAGAAAGGATGGATGTAACCCAGGAACTGCTGGTGGTCACCAGAGGACCACAAGGAGATATCTGACTGAGAATTAACTTATACTGAGGAAATGGAGCTGAGATTTGAGGAATGGAGAAAGGCTTGCCTGATGCTACGTTCACATTTACACAGCTTTGTTTATTTTATTTTATTATCTTTTGCAGCCTAAAGCAATCTAACTGATAAGAAGGCTACCACTTGCATTTTTTCTGTCCCTTTGCACTTCTTGGATGATCTAGCTTGCTCGATCTATACCTACTTTCAATTACGCTATGTGAGAGGAATGGTCATATAACTCTTAAGAATCCTTCTCATCCTATAAAATTCTTTGATTCTAACTTTTTATAAGTTACTACCAGCACCAGATCTGACCAGTTCCTTCAAGTTGGAACTGTGACTATTGAGTAAGTCAAATATATTAGCTGGGATGGGGAGTTGGGGGCAAAGAGAAAGAAAATTCAACTCCTGGCTGGCTTGCTTTCTCTCTCTATGTATGTATGCGTGTGTATATATATATATATATATATATATATATGGAAAACCTGGTGGCATAGTGGTTAAGAACTACGTCTGCTAACCAAAAGGTTAGCAGTTCGAATCCACCAGGTGGTCCTTGGAAACCCTATGGGGCAGTTCTACTCTGTCCTATAGGGTTGCTATGAGTTGGAATCGACTCGACGGCAGTGGGAATAGAATATATATATGTATGTAAATATATATATATACACACACAGGTATATACATACATATATATATGAATACTCATCGTTTTTTATCCCCTCAATATACTTAACAACTTATAATCATCAGCAATCCAAAAATTATTAGCATGCCTTGAAAACAGCTTGCAGTTTCCTATTGGACTGTATGTTATGTAAAGGACACTTCATGTCATGTTCACTGTGTATTGGCAGAGCTTAGTACAGCACTTGGTGTTCTGGATAGAGCAATTTCAAGGTTCTTCAAGATGTTAGGAATGAGTTGGGTGTCAACACCTTTGTGTGAACTTCAACAGAAATCACAAGGCCAGTGGAAGCCAAGGAAGAGAATCATGTGATTCTAAAAGTACATTTTTGCCTAAGCAACAACAGATAACACTGCTAGAACTAAGATTAAAGAAGTTAAGTTTGGCCACTTCCAGGGGGAGAATTGGGAGCAGTTATGCCTCCATTCTACTCAGCATTCAACAGCATTCAGGAATAACAGCTTTGTTGCTTTTGACAATATTTTCTTATGTTCTTCCTTAATTAGTTGTTTTTCACATCTTCCCCATAAGACAAGCCCCTATTATTAACAGTTATCCTCAATACATCAAATAGATGATCTGTATAAACTTACAGAGACAGTGGCATCCACAGAAGTTATGTAACCTTACTCTGAAAACATCTTTAAAATGAATTTTTTAAGTAATTCAACTGCCACATTTATCCGTTGCAATGATAACACTCATTTTTATCTTGATGTAGCACTTGATAGTCTATGGAGCCCTAGGCACACTAAAAATGGTCACCATAGGGAACTACCTCTATTCATGACCTCTGCGAATGCAGGCATATGTCTTCCCAGTCAGGGACTGGGAGAATGCAGGCTTACTCTAGACAAATAAGAGTTATCAGCAGTGCCTCTCAACTCAAAAGCAAAGAAAATAACTGAATTAGTGGAAGGTGACAAATGATGGTAATAAAATATTTGATTCACTAAGGATTCCCACTCCACAAAGGTAAGACATCAACATGCTCAGCTCCCTGTCAGCCCTACTAACAAGCCAAGTCTTAGTGGTTACAAAGATACGCCCTCAGAGCTAATGGTAAAGTCACTTTCTAAAAGTTAAACAAGCATAAGCTCAGAATTTAAAGAGAAAAAAAAAAAAAGAATCCATCAGATGAAAGTACACCTGTGGCTAGGAGACTTGAAATATACCCAAGTCCAATTAAAGTGATCAGCATATGTATTCAAGCCGGATGCCGTTGAAGCAAGTGGTAGCCTAATCATTATTATTCCAGCCCTCCCTTTCTTCATTTATTCAAAACTTTATAGATCACATTTCTTAAGTGACAAACATCGCTATATTAGGAGCTAGGGATACAAAGATAACTCAGACATAGTCAAGGCTTCAAGAATTTACAGAATAGCAACAGATAGAAATGTGTGAAATATAAAGACAATGTCACATGAGAAGTGTTATAATAGAAGCATTTACAAAGTATATGTAACACAGAGAAGGAAACAAACACTGTCTGGAACCAAAGGCAATCAAGAAGCGACTCATGGAGGAGGTTCTGCTTCAGCTGGTTCTTCAGGATTGACTGTTGTAGGGGCCTCTAGCTGGGGTCCAAATATTGAAAATGCCTTATAATACAAAATTTGTTTGCCATCACTCATTGTTAACGTGATATGGACTAACTGAGAACCAGCACTGTTATCTAAGGATGGGAGACTGTCAGGCAAGAGGCCCCAGAGCTGATGTTTAGGTAGGAAAAGTACACAGAATTCAACGCGACCATAGAAAAGTGAGCTCTAATTTGGGTATAAGGGATAGTTAGATGCATGGAGACATGTGGCACAAGATTAGATTAAAGGAATATAAGCAAGAAAGTTGAAATGACGAAACTTCTGCTTTAATTTAAATGTTAAGCTGTTATTTTGCATAATATGAATGAAATGCAAGGTATACTAGAAATACCATTTACTGGGGAACAGCCAATATTTGGAAAAGGGGCAGCAGTGGGAGCTTTATAATTTACTGTTTAATTTTTATAGGGAGATCTTTTTTTTTGTGCACAGACCTATATAAGATATTAGTATTTCTCCACTTCCAACTTTATTTCTTTAAGGTCCATGGCAGTCATTGAAAATAAGGATTTGGAAAATTGATATAAGATAATGATTACTACTTTGGCTGGTAGACAAAATTGGAAAATGATATTTCAGGAAGAGAGAATAGAAAGTGCAAGAAAGAATATGTACTGTATTAAAGACACCAAATTCAATCAAGTATGTGATTTGAAGAAGAAAATATCACTTGTTATATTGGAAGACAATGAGAGAGACAAACATAGAACTAAACCAGGTACAGTGCAGTGAATTACTTAATATAAGCTATGGTCTTTGTGACTCCTGCACAATGATTGGGTGAGACTATGTAAATAACCCCTCTGTGTCTGTCAGTGTGTTGTATGTGGGGGCTTGCGTGATGCAGTGATGCTGGAAGCTATGACACAGGTATTCAAATACCAGCAAAGTCACCCATAGAGAACAGGTTTCAGCTGAGATTCCAGACCAATGATTAGGAAGAACCCTGCAGTCTACTTCTGAAAAGAATTGGCCAGGGAAAACCTTATGAAGAGCAGCTGGACATTGTCTGATACAATGCCAGAAGATGAGCCCCTCAGGTTGGAAGGCACTCAAAATACGACTAGGGAAGAGCTGCCTCCTCAAAGTAGAGTTGACCTTAATGACATGGATGGATTCAAGCTTTTGGGACCTTCATTTGCTGATGTGGCATGACTCAGTGAGAAGATACAGCTACAAACATCCATTAATAATCAGAAACAAGGAAAGTATGAAGTATGAATAGAGGAAAACTGGAAATTGTCAAAAATGAAATGGAACATATAAACATCGATATCCTAGGCACTAGTAAGCTGAAATGGACTGGTATTGGCCGTTTTGAATCGGACAATCATATGGTCTACTATACCTGGAATGACAAATTGAAGAGGAATGGCATCACGTTCATCATCAAAAAGAACACCTCAAGACTGATCCTGAATTACAACGCTGTCAGTGACAGGATAATATCTGTACGCCTACAAGGAAGACCAGTTAATACGACTATTATTCAAATTTGTGAACCAACCACTAAGGCCAAAGATGAAGAAATTGAGGATTTTTACCAACTTCCGCAGTCTGAAATTGATCGGACATGCAATCAGCATGCATTGATAATTACTGGTGATTGCAAGGCGAAAGCTGGAAACAAAGAAGGATCGGTAGTTGGAAAATATGGCCTTGGTAATAGAAATGATGCCGGAGATTGCATGATAGGATTTTGCAAGACCAACGACTTCTTCATTGCAAATACCTTTCTTCACCAACATAAATGGCGACTATACACATGGGCCTTGCCAGATGGAGTACACAGGGATCAAATCGACTACCTCTGTGGAAAAAGACCATGGTAAAGCTCAATATCATCAGTCAGAACAAGGCCAGGGACCAACTATGGAACAGATCATCAATTGCTCATATGCAAGTTCAAGTTGAAACTGAAGAAAATTAGAACAAGTCAATGAGAGCCAAAGTATGACCTTGAGTATATCCCACCTTAATTTAGAGACCATCTCAAGAATAGATTTGACATGTTGAACACAAATGACTGAAGACCAGACGAGTTGTGGAATGACATCAAAGACATCATACATGAAGAAAGCAAGAGGTCATGAAAAGGATACGAAAGAATGAAAAGACCAATATGGATGTCAGAAGAGACTCTGAAAGTTGCTCTTGAAGGTTGAATGGCTAAAGCTAAAGGAAGAAATGATGGAGTCAAAGAGCTGAACAGAAGATTTCAGAGGGCAGCTCAAGAAGACAAAGTAAAGTATTATAGTGACATGTACATAGAACTGGAGATAGAAAACAAAAAGAGAAGAACACGCTCTACATTCCTCAAGCTGAAAGAACTGAACCAAAAATTCAAGCCTCAAGTTGCAATACTGAAGGATTCTACAGGGAAAATATTAAACAATGCAGGAAGCATCAAAAGAAGATGGAAGGAATACACAGACTCACTATACCAAAAATAATTGGTCAACGTTCAACCATTTCAGGAGGTAGCTTATGATCAGGAACTGCTGGTACTGAAGTAAGAAGTCCAAGCTGCACTGAAAGCACTGGTGAAAAACAAAGCTCCAGGAATTGATGGAATACCAATTGAGATGCTTCAACAAATGGATGCAGTGCTGGAAGTGCTCACTCGCCTATGCCAAGAAACTGGGAAGACAGCTACCTGGCCAACCAACTGGAAGAGATCCATATTTATGCCCATTCCAAGGAAAGGTGATCCAACCAAATGTGGAAACTATCGAGCAATATCATTAATGTCACACACAAGTAAAATTTTGCTGAAGATCATTCAAAAGTGGCTGCAGCAGTATATCAACAGGGAACTGCCAGAAATTCAAGAGGATTCAGAAGAGGACGTGGGACAAGGGATATCATTGCTGATGTCAGATGGATCCTGGCTGAAAGCAGAGAATACCAGAAAGATGTTTACCTGTGTTGTGTTGACTATGCAAAGGCATTTGACCGTATGGATCATAACAGATTATATATAACATTGTGAAGAATGGGAATTCCAGAACACTTAATTGTGCTCATGAGGAGCCTGTATATAGATCAAGAGGCAGTTGTTCAAACAGAACAAGCGGATACTGTGTGGTTTAAAGTCATGAAAGGTGTGTGTCAACATTGTAACCTTTCACCATACCTATTCCATCTGTTTGCTGAGCAAATAATTCGAGAAGTTGGACTACAGCAAGAAGAATGGGACACCAGGATTGGAGGAAGACTCATTAATAACCTACATTATGCAGATGACACAATCTTGCTTGCTGAAAGTGAAGAGGACTTGAAGCACTTACTGGTGAAGATCAAAGACCACAGCCTTCAGTATGGATTACACCTCAACATAAAGAAAACA
>NW_004443940.1:788983-831947 GCF_000243295.1 Trichechus manatus latirostris | reverse complement strand
GTGAAAGCTGGATGATGAATAAGAAAGACTGAAGAAGAATTGATGCTTTTGAATTGTGGTGTTGGAGAAGAATATTGAATACACCATAGATGGACAAAAGAATGAACAAATCTGTCTTGGAAGAAGTACGACCAGAATGCTCCTTAGAAGCAAGGATGGCATAACTATGTTTCACATACTTTGGACATGTTATCAGGAGGGATTAGTCTCCAGAGAAGGACATCATGTTTGGTAAAGTAGAGGGTCAGCAAAAAAGAGGAAGACCCTTAATGAGCTGGATTGACGCAGTGGATGCAACGATGGGCTTAAGCACAACAATGATTGTGAGGATGGTGCAGGACTGGGCAGTGTTTAGTTCTGTTGTACATAGGGTTGCTATGAGTCGGAACGGACTCAATGGCACCTAACAACAACAACATGTAAATGAGGTGCATAGAACCTATAATAGTTATGTGTCAACTTGGCTGGCTGGGCCAGGATTTTCAGCGGTTTGGCAATTATGTAATGATGTAATTCTCCTCCATTTTGTGATGTGTTTAAATCCTAGCCTCTATGCCTGTGGTTATGGTCCCATTTGGGAATGAATTGTCCTTTATGTTAATGAAGAAGGATTGAGTCACATCACCACCCTTACTCAAGTCATACACTTGCACTGCTTTGCTCAAGTAAGGAGAGATTCCTTGAGGGTATGATCTGCACCCAATATATATGAATTCTCTGGCAAAATTCTCTCACTTGTTCTGGATCCTGCATCTGCTTTGTCATCATCTGACCTCCAGTTCTTGGAACGTGAGCCAGCAGCCTGCCATCTGACCTGCCGATTCTGGGGTTTGCCAACTTCCACAGTTCTATGAGCCAGCAGCTTGTCTGACCTGATTTATCAGCTTCTGCGTCCTTGTGAGTCAGCCTGTCTTCTGAGTGCCAATTCTGGGGTTCAACAGCTTCCGCAGCCCTGTGAGCCAGCAGCCTATGATCTGACCTGCCTATTTGGGTTTATCAGCCGTTGCAACCACATAAGTCAGGAGATGCCTCCAGCCTGATGCCTGACCCATGGATTTTGGACTTGCCGTCCTCCACAACCATGTGAGCCATTTCCTTGACAGTTTGTGAGTTCTTTGAGATGTTGCAGCAAATTATGGAACCCAAAGATGGGAGGGAAAGTACTGAGGTGAGGAGGAGTAGTTGATGTTAGAGATGATGGAGTAGTACAGCAGTTTGGAAAAGTTGGACATTTGGGACAACTTTAACCACTGCCTCATAGGAACTAGCTTTGTGCTGATCCTTCTAAAAGAAGTTATTCATTCACCAGGTGTCTTAGTTTCTTAGTGCTGCTGTAACAGACATGCTACAAGTGGGTGGCTTTAATGAACAGAAGGTTATTTTCTCACAGTTTAAGAGGCTGAAGTCCAAATTCAGGGCACCGGCTCTAGAGGAATTATGTCTGTCTACTCTTGGGGAAAATCCTTGTCTCAGCTTCTCTGCGATATTCTTCTTGGCATTCTTTGGAGATCTCTCGGTGGCATCTATTTTCCCCATTTCTACTTGCTTGCTTCAGAGCCTAATCTGCTCTTTTGTATCTCAAAAGTGATTGGCTTAAAACACACCCTATGAAGATGTCTTAAAAATGAAGACATCTGGTGACCTCATTAACGTAACAAAGAATACCCTATTCCCAAATGGGATTATATCCATAGGTATAGGGATGAGTATTTACAACACATATTTTTTGGGAACACAATTCAGTCTATAACATTGGGTCATAAAAGTCTCAAAGAGATAACTAATATACTTACTCTAGTATATCTGTGGAGGTTTGGTTAAGGAGGAGAAAGGCAGGGGCCCAGTGTGTCAATCAGGGTGTGGGCAGGGAAGAGAATGACACTTAGATATTTCAAATAAGGAGACTTTAAGGGAGAAAATATTTATATAAGTGTCTAGAACTATTCCAAGATTAAGGAAATAGACAAGAGATGTTGAAGCCCCCATAGCCTAGCCTTTACCATCCATGGAAAGGATGAGGGAAAGAAATAGCAATATAGGCGCTTGATGTGAGATGGAGCCATAAAGGAGAGATGTCATGGTGGAAGCAGTGGTGGTGGTGGGATTTAGCACCAAAGTAGGGAGAGATCAGGGATGAAATTCCCCAATCATTCCTTCCTTCCATACTTCAGTCTCCTGATGGTGCCTCCATTAGCTGAATCCAATTTGAAACTACCTGTAAGTGTTGACCAGGTTATTCAGTCCATAGAGATAAGCCTCCTGGGATATAGAACAAGTTAGAGAAAGGAATGAGTAAAGGAGGTCAATGGCAAATGGAGACTAGCAAGCACAACAGACTAGGAAGAACAGTTCACTGACTTTTCCATAGCCCAAAAGATATTTCATTCTAAATGTTCTGATTTTTTTTCTCAGTTTTTGATGATTAATTTTACATTCTGGGTTTCTTGATAGCCAGAGGTATAGGGTCTAATTAGCCAATCCAAGTATTTTGGATACAAATACAATATATTTCCTGTTGTCAATAAATATAGTTTTAACTGTCTCATCCATCAACTTTCTTAAAGATTCATTAGCATGAATAATTCCCCAGGAGCTTGTTCACTTCTTGGTACTACTTTCAAACTGAAGAACCGATTCTTGAGTGAGGTGGTTCCACTAAATTAATAAACATCTGTAAGCACCTTATTATGGAATAATTTTCAAAAGTGTAAAATCATAACTGTCATGAAAATATAAAATGAACTCATGAAATTAATGAGGTCACCAGTAAGATGTTGAAACTGAAATGAGAATTTGAGGGTCTTGGTATTCATAGGCAATTTAATAAAGGAATGTTAGGAAAAGACAATGAAACTTGATACAAACTGGGTTAAAATCCTAGGGGACAATAAACAGCAAAATTTGGGGCTGTGTTTGCTACTAGACAAAAATTATTTGCATCTTTCTCAACAAAAATCTAGAAGTTAACCTTGGTCTTACACAGTTATAAAATGACCCAGTCAAGAGGTCAACCAGATGTGCAAGCCCACCACTGCTCTGGAAGAACACTCAGTCCTTTTGCTTTTTTCCAAGTTTCAGATACTTTTTCATAGAACCTATTTAAGAACCCACAAATCTTCCTTCTCAGATATATCTGTGTCTAGAATTCTTTATAGGAGAACCAGATCATGGCACATCATGGAGGACTTCTGATTTGCCTAAATGTAGTGAATGAGTTCCAGATTACTTGCTGGAGGAAACAACTAAAGTAAGAGACAGAGATTAAGTCCAATGAAAAGCTTTCTTCTCTATTTTATTTTTGGTTAAAATATTTTTCTTGCTTTATAAGGTATATAAATATCTCAAACAGGCAGTGTTTCCGTGTTAAATTTGACCTTTGTTTAAATATCTGAGTTGTCATTCCTCCAATTTGAAGAAAAGAGAATTTCAGGGACTTAAAATCTTGTTAAATATTGAACTGTTTCTTTCCATAGCAATAAACCTGAATACCTTACTGAGAGCCCCTTGGTCTTTATTTTTTATTAATTAGATATTTAGTTTTCTTGGCAGCCAGAATAGCTTGTGCCCCACAGCCTTTTCTCACTTGTCTTCTGATTTCGTTTGGGTTATATGAGAAACCAGAAAAGCACCCGTGTTGGCCTACAGACGTTTGACTGACTAATCAGTACTTCCATTTTGAATTTCTGATGACGGTCCTTTCTTGTTGCTTTCCACTATACGTTTAGGACAATCTAGTTCCTCTTGGAAAGAAGTGATAACTTGCATTTTTTATTAAGTATAAATAAGGTGGCTAGATTTTTCAAAAGTGCATAAAAATCAATAGCCTTATCATATACCAGCATTATGACCTAAAAGTTTTTTACCTAATCAAAAATTGTTAGAGTATTTTGGTAAACAGCAATAACTTCTAATTATTAGAGGTAATTAGAGGTTAGACCTTCAGTCCTCTGAAACCTGTCCAAAATCTGACAGATGTGGATGATAAAGAAATAAGGAGCTCTTTTAGATCCAGACGTTCTATTACTTACATAGACAGTAAAAGCAAGAACAGCAAAGGTGATAGATTACTGCATCCCTCGTCTATAAGAGAATACCAAAATTTCTGATGTACATTTTAATAGCAATATATGAAGTGATCAAGTGATGCTTTTAAGGTTTGAGTGTAGATTTTTTGATAAGTAGATTTCAAAGGTTAATGAGCCATCCCTAGGGTAGGGGTTAAAATTAAATCATACCAAACACACATACACACATGCACAAATATACAGTGCCTCACACTGTTTCTACTTTAGTATCCTAAAAGAAAATTACCAAATAAACCATATAAGGCACAAAAATACTCAGGCTATATAATGAAAAAAAAAAAAAAAATCCAGTTTACCCAAGCAATTACACACACAGACACACACACACTCACACACACACAAATAATAATAACAATAAAAGACTACCCAAGCATTTGTTTGCTAAGAAGTGGGCAAGTTCTGGAAAAAAAAGAAAAGGTCACTGAAGGACTTAAGAGGGGTCTTAAACAAATAGAAAGTTATATCATTCTCTTGATTAGGAATATTCAGTATCATAAAGATGTCAGTTTTCCCTAAATAAACATGTAAAATTAATGTGATTCTAATGAAATACTAACAGCAATTAAACAAGATAATTTTAAGCTTTATATTTTAAAAAGCAAAACACACATACACATAACGGCAACAATCTAAAAATCCAGGGAATTTTTTCCATAAAGAAGAATAATAGGGGGTAGTCCTATTAGATATTAAACTATATTAAAAAGCTCTACTAATTAAAAAGGAACATCTGGATGGTGCGAATGGTTTATGCTTTTGGCTACTAACCAAAAGATTGGCAGTTCAAATTCACCCAGAGTTGCCTCTGAAGAAGGGCATAGAGATCTACTTCTAAAAAATTAGCCATTGGAAAACCCTATGGCACGTCTTTCTAATCTGACACACGTGGGGTTGCCATGAGTCAGAATTGAATCAATGGCAACTCATTTTAATAATTAAAACAGTACTTATTTAGCACATTGTGGTGAAATGGGTTCTCTTACGTGGCCTTTTGCCTTGGTTCTTTGGAAAAACAGCTTGAGAGATTTTTCCCCTAAGCTCTGAAGACTTACCTTTGCCCTAGTTTTCTACCCAGAGGGTTTTCGTTTTTGTCCAGGTTGACTGACATTTCTGATGAAGCTGTAAACAACTTGGTTTGATACTTGTTTGTCTGATCCTGGGCTGCAGTTTGCCCTGTGATTGGTATGGGCCTTGCAGGGGTTGGTCAATAAACTCTGCAAGTGAGGTGACAGTAGCCTACTATGCAAATGGTGTGTCTGTGGCCCATCAAAAGGGGATTGGTCAGTTTGTAGTTGCTTGCTGGGAGAGGCTATGCCTTACAGTTGACAAGGAGTTGTATATATAAGCAGCCAACTCCACAGAGGTTTTTGAGACGGAAAGAAGCAGGAAAAGAAGAATCAGGAAGAAGCAGAAGGAAGAAAGAAGAAAGAAAAAGCAGAGAGAGAAAGAGGAGACAAGGAACCTCCTAGAAGAGCTGCAACAGGGTCAAGGGCTGTAAGGCTAAAGACAGCTAGAGGTCCCGAAGGAGCCCACTGGCAGAGCAGGTGGCAACAGACAGTAGCGCCAAGAGGAGACTGTCCTCAGGGGCCCAAGAGAAACCTGTTCCAGGGGGCTGAGAGGAGCTTGTCCTCAGGGAGCTGAGAGGAGGCCTGTCCTGAGAGAAAGAGAGACGTGCACAGCTGAGAGGAGCTGAGAGAGCTGTTCTGCACTGAAGAGGTGAGATTTTGCCTGCGTGCTTCCTGATCCTGATCCTGAGTTGTTGCCATTGATCCTGATCCTCAGTGGTACCCTGTTACTTCCTCAATAAACCACTTAAATGTAAGTATGGTCTGTGAGTTCCGTGTGGCCATTGCAATGGATTATTGAACCCAGAAAAGAAGTAGAGAGTGCCCTGGGAGGGATGGCCGGTGTCAGAATTGGTAAAAAGTTTGGAGAGTGGAGGTATGCCTGACCTTCACCTTATGGGAATCAGCTTTGTGCTGATGCTTATTTGCATTATCCCTCCACAAGTTAGACAGGTTCTGATGCTACTACTACTACTACCTCCATTATACAGACTCTAATACAGGAATAGTCCTGAAAGTTCAGAAATATATTATATATATTTGTGTATGAACCCTCTTGGAAACCCTACTGGTGTAGTGGTTAAGAGCTATGGCTGCTAACCAAAAGGTCGGCAGTTCAAATCCACCAGGCACTCCTTGAAAATCCTATGGGGCAGTTCTGCTCTGTCCTGTAGGGCAGCTATGAGTTGGAATCGACTCAACAGTAACTGGTTTGTTTTTTGTTTTTTTATGAACCCTGGTGGCAATGGTTAAGCACTTGTCTGCTAAACAAAAGGTTGATGGTTTGAACCCACCAGCTGCTCCATGGGAGAAAGATGTGGCAGTCTGCTTTCACACAGATTTATAGCCTTGGAAACCCTATTGAGCAGTTCTACTCTGTCCTACAGGGTTGCTATGAGTCGGAATCAACTTGATGGCAGTGGGTAGTTGCTAGGGGATCCAGTTGGGAAAGAGATTTATTTTTATTTTATACTTTTTTTTACCTTTTACTTTTAAATCATTTATATGCATTACTTACTCAAAGAAAAATGTAACACTTTTTTTTTTTTTAATTAAGGCATGCAGGTGCGGGGATTTGTCAGGTTATCTGTTATAGAGGTGTGGTGCCAAGAGAAAGTATTATATTTGAAGTCTAGAGAAACAAGACATCCAGCTGATAGTTATCCAGTCAGAAATGGAGCCAGAAAATTGAACAAACAGGAAGTTTAAGAGCTAATTCAATGAATACCACTGTCTGCCCCAGCATCAGCCAATCTTATTTTAGGCAACATATATGGCTAGCTCCAGGGCGTGACTCAGCCTGCTTTGGCAATCTGAAAATCGTTTTACTATTCCCCTTGAAGTTTAAGGTACTCAAATCAATAGTGTTTACTGTACCTGATTAATCCATTTCCACTCACCATCTACTAGCACAGATGTTTTAAACTAATTTTAGCATCAGACTTTTTTCTTTTTTTAAATAAAATTTGTGCAGTGTCTCAATATCTATATAAACAAAATGAAGTTGTTCTACTTGAGAGAGAGTAGGATGCTGGGGGCCCACTGGTCCATCTGCTCAGAATTCCTTGTTCAAATCTCCCTCTTAGCAGCCCACCCACCTTTCTCTCCAGCAAGTGCAGCTTGAAAATCCGTGTTTTCATGGGAGGAAAAGAAAGCAAAGATAAAGAAAAATAAAGGTTTAGCGTTGGATTCTCATACATATAACAAGACAGGCCATGAGTGGTTCTGGTTTTGTTGGCAGAGCAGTGATCAGTAGGGACACGCCTCTACAACACTAGGTGGAGCTTTTTCATCTTCTGGTGCCAAATTTAGGAATTATACCCACTAATGCGTGGCCATGATCCAGGCTATGAAAACCAGACAATTGGATTGTCCTTTCCACCTGTCAGAACCATTGCCCAGGATGGGAAAATTTTCCACCTTATTTGCATCATGAGTTCACTTCTGCACATCCTCTATACTCTCCCTCATTATACTGACAAAATATATTACTTAGTGGTACGAAGAAGATCCTTCAAAATACCTTCTCATCCCCCAACAGACATGTATATGTGTGTGTTATTTATAACATATATATATAAGTACAAATGACTTCCTACCTTATAATATTCACATATAATGATTCATACCTATAAACAATATTTTTATTGCACTACTGAGCAAGAGGGAGCAATCACAACAAAGTATCATGGTTAGTTGTTGGGGTGGAGGAGTCTCAGGAATCTGATGTTTTCCCCAACTGTCATCTGTTCCACTGTGCAAAGCTAAGCACATGATTTAAATTCTGTAAGCCAGTTTTATAATGTGGTGAGGGGCAAAAATGCACTTACCTAGTAGTGTTTTGTGAGTATTCATTCTAATCCATACACTTAAAGAGTCTGGCATGTGGTAATGGTTCAATTAACTGTTAGTAATCTCAGCATCCTGGCCACCACTCCTCATCTTTCCTTCTTCACTAACTAAATGAAGGGCTACCATAATCAGGAGCATCAAAAATACTATGTGTTTTTAATAGAAAATGATCACATCTATCTTTATTTTAGCCTTTCAGCATTTAGCCAACCCATACAATGAAAAGCAATCAAAGATATAAAGGAGATTATCAAAGCTATGAGTTATTTGCATTTCAGAAGAATCATATATGCTTTATTGACAATTTACTAGCAAGTTTATTATAGAACTAGTGTCAATATTTAATACTGTGCACATATTTTGTAAGAATATATAGAATTCACATTGCTTCCTTCTCACAGCTGAAACCTATCTAATTTAAAACAAACATAAGGAAAACGTAAGCTAAGGCTTTTTTTAATCAACAGTTTACAAGTCCTCCTTGGGTTAGACAAGAACTAACATTTCAGCCTCAGCTGTAACATATACCTGAACAGAATTAATCGATTGTTAGTAAATTTGTAGGTATTCTGGAATGAAAAGTTACCTTGGAAACCCTTAAATGATATTTGGTTCAGCTCAGAATGTCTCAAGATATCTCACTTTCTCCCTTTAAATTGGTTTTCCTCCATTTAGTCTCTCCCATCTTTTATATACCCTACATATTTATCTTCCTAAAATGTAATTTTCATCATGTTACCTCCGTTCTTAAAGAGTTTTTATTACGTAAGGATAAAGGCTAAATAGTTTAGATAATAGTTCAAGGCAATCAAACTATATATGCCAATCAAACAATATATATTCTCTCATATGTGCATAATAATGCCAGTTAATCCAGGAAGTGAGCTCAGATCTTCTGATTTCATATTCTTATATTATATTGACTACTACTATGCCATTCTATCAGCTCTGCTGAGCTCATCAATCTAGTGTGGATTTCCCATGCTTCTTCTCATCTCTAGGATTTTTCTCAAACTATTGCCCCTGCTTAGAATTCTATCACTCCTTCACCATGTCCACACATTCAACTTCTCTCAACTTCTAAGAGCTAGACCAAGTCTAACTTTCTCTAATGAAGCATTTTGGGGCGGGGGGGGGGGTTACTTGCCAGAAATGAAAAATTTTTTTTGCATTTATAGTCATAATAGCTTGTTATTTCATTTGATGTTTGACTTTTAATATATTTAAGTCTGATAGTTTCCTTTTTGTTAGTCTTAGCATGCAGGAATTGCAATTGGCACTTCTTTTGGACCTCCTCAGTACAGAGCAGGGGTGAAGAAGTGGCTCATCAGTACAATCATACTAAATTACATTGGTTGAATCTACCAATATCACTGCTTTTTTTTTTTTTTTTTTTAAAAAAAGATGTTTTAGAGTTGATTGCACATGTCTCCACTCTGATTCTTGCTACTCCATTCTACATACAGGTGTTTAGTTGGAAACTTTATGAGATCTAGTTCGGTGGTTTCAAATTTTGGTGTACATACAGATTTTCACAGATCATTTTCAAAGTACACAGGCTGGTTTCTATTTCTCACAATATAGTGAAATAAATACTCTGAATGGACCTCTTGATTAAAACAAATTATGAAAGTTGATGAAGTATTTAAATAATAATTTTATTTTATTTATTTTTTTATTGTGCTTCAAGTGAAAGTTTTCAGTTCAAGTTACTCTCATACAAAAATTTATATACACATTGTTATGTGACCCTAGTTGCTCTGCCTATGCTATGACAGCACATTTCTCCTTTCCACCCCAGATTTCCCGTGTCCATTCAACCAGCTCCTGACCGTCCCTTCTCATCTCACCTCTGGACAGGAGCTGCCCATTTAGTCTCCTGTATCTACTTGATCTAAGAAGCACATTCTTCACGAGTATCATTTTATATCTCATAGTCCAGTCTAATCTTTGTCTGAAGAGTTGGCCTCGGGAAAGGTGTTAGTTTTAGGCTAACAGAGAGTCCAGGGGGCCATGTCTTCTGGGGTCCCTCCAGTCTCAGTCAAACCATTAAGTCTGGTCTTTTTTATTAGAATTTGAGTTCTGCACCCTATATTTCTCCTGCTCCATCAGGGTCTCTGTGTTGTGTTCCTTGTCAGGGTGGTCATTGGTGGTGGCCGGGCACCATCTAGTTCTTCAGGTCTCAGGCTGATGCAGTCTCTGGTTTATGTGGCCCTTTCTGTCTCTTGGGCTAATATTTTCCTTGTGTCTTTGATGTTCTTCATTCTCCTATCCTCCAGGTGGGTTGGGACAAATTAATGCATCTTAGATGGCCGCTCACTAGCTTTTAAGACCCCAGATGCCACTCAACAAAGTGGGATGCAGAACATTTTCTTAATTAACTTTGTTATGCCAATTGACCTAGATGTCCCCTGAAACCATAGTCCTCAGACCACTGCCCCTGCTACTCTGTCCCTTGAAGTGTTTCTTTGTATTTAGGAAACATCTTAGCCTTTGGTTTAGTCCAGTTGTGCTGACTTCCCCTGTAGTGTATGTTGTCCTTCACTTCACCTAAGGTAATTCTTGTCTACTATCCAGTTAGTGAGTACCCCTCTCCCTCCCTCCCAACCCTCGTAACCATCAAAGGATGTTTTCTTCTCCGTTTAAACCTTTTCTTGAGTTTTTACAATAGTGCTCTTATACAATATTTGTCCTTCTGTGACTGACTAAATTCACTCAGGATAATGACCTCCAGATTCCTCCATGTTATGTTTCATGGATTCATTGTTGTTTTTTATCTTTGCATAGTATTCCATTGTGTGAATATACCATAATTTGTTTACTCATTCTTCCATTGATGGGCATCTTGGTTATTTGCATCTTTTTGCTATCGTGAACAGTGCTGCAATGAACATGGGTGTGCATATATGTATCCATGTGACAGCTCTTATTTCTCTAGGATATATTCCAAGGAGTAGGATTGCTGGATCATATGATACTTCTATTTCTAGCTTTGTAAGGAGGCACCAAATCGATTTCCAAAGTGGTTGTAGCATTTTACATTCCCATCAATAGTGCATAAGTGTTCCAGTCTCTCCACAACCTTTCCAACTTTATTATTTTGTGTTTTTTGGATTAATGCTAGCCTTGTTGGGGTGAGATGATATCTCATTGCAGTTTTGATCTGTATTTCTCTAATGGCTAATGATCATGAGCATTTCCTCATGTGCCTGTTAGCCACCTGAATGTCTTCTTTGGTGAACTGCCTGTTCATATCTTTTTCCCTTTTTTTAATTGCATTGTTTGTCTTTTTGTTATTGAGGTTTTGCAGTATCTTGTAGATTTTAGAGGTGAGATGCTGGTCAGATTTGTCGTAGCCAAAAATTTTTTCCCAGTCTGTAGGTTGTCTTTTTACTCTTTTGGTGAAGTCTTTTGATAAGCCTAAGTGTTTGATTTTTAGGAGCTCCCAGTTATGTAGTTTCTTTTCTGTTGTTTGTGCATTGTTACTTATGGTTTGTATTCTGTTTATGCCATGTATTAGGCTCCTAGGGTTGTCCTTATTTTTTCTTCCATGATCTTTATCGTTTTAGATTTTATATTTAGGTCTTTGATCCATTTTGAGTTAGTTTTTATGCATGGTGTGAGGTATAGGTCTTGTTTCATTTTTCTGCAGATGGATATCCAGTTATGCCAACACCATTTGTTAAACAAACTGTCTTTTCCCCAATTAACGGACTTTGGGCCTTTGTCAAAATCAGCTGCTCATAGGTGGATGAATTTATGTTTGGATTCTCAATTCTGTTCCATTAGTCTATGTATCTGTTGTTGTACCAGTACGAGGCTGTTTTGACTACCATGACGGTATAATAGGTTCTAAAATCATGTAATGTAAGGCCTCTCACTTTGTTCTTCTTCTTGGGCAATGCTTTACTTATCTGGGGCCTCTTCCCTTTCCATATGAAGTTGGTGATTAGTTTCTCCATCTCATTAAAAAATGCCGGTGGAATTTGGATCTGGATTGCATTGTATTTGTAGATCGCTTTGGGTAGAATTGACATTTTCACAATGTTGAGTCTTCCTATCCATGAGAAAGGTATGTTTTTCTACTTATGCAGGTATCTTTTGGTTTCTTGCAGTAGTGTCTTGTAGTTTTCATTGTACAGGTCTTTCACGTCTCTGGTTAGATTTATTCCTAAGTATTTTATCTTCTTGTGGGCTATTGTAAATGGTATTGATTTGATGATTTCCTCTTGGAAGTTCTCTTTGTTGGTGTAAAGGAATCCAACTGATTTTTGTATGTTTAATCTTGTATCCTGATACTGTGCTGAAATCTTCTATTAGTTTCAGTAGCCTTCTTGTAGATTCTTTGGGGTTTTCTGTGTATAAGATCATATCATCTGCAAATAGAGATATTTTTACTTCTTCCTTACCAATCTGGATGCCCTTTATTTCTTTTTCTACCCTAATCACTCCAGCTAGGACCTCCAGCACAAGGTTGATAAAGGACATCCATATCTGGTTCCTGTTCTCAAGAGGAATGCTTTCAGACTCTCTCCATTTAGGATGATGCTGGCTGTTGGCTTTGTATAAATGCCCTAAATTATATTGAGGAATTTCCTTTCTATTCCTATTTTGTTGAGAGATTTTGTCATGAATTGGTTTTGGAGTTTGTCAAATACCTTTTCTGCAGCAGTTGATAAGATCACGTGGTTGTTGTCTTTTGTTTTATTTATGTGATGTATTACCTTGATTATTTTTCTAAGTAGAACCATCCCTGCATTCCTGGTATAAATCCCATTTGATCATGGTGAATTACTTTTTTGATACGTTGTTGAATTCTATTGGCTAGAATTTTGTTGAGGATTTTTTTAGTCAATGTTCATGAGGGATATTGATCTGTAATTTTCTTTTTTTGTGGTGTCTTTACCTAGTTTTGGTATCAGGGTTATGCTGACTTCATAGAATGAGTTTGAGAGTTAAATAATAATGTCAAATTCATTACTTAGGTAACAAGAAACTAAGAAATTTGCAGGGGCCAAAATAAAGTGAAAGCAAAGACTTGGTAAGTGAGTTCTAAAGCTGCCTTTCACCTTGTGACCTTGAGCTTTCATTTTGACAGCTACATAGGGTACAGAACTCTGGAAGCAGCTAATCACTATGGAAGGCTAATAAATAGAACAAAAACCAAATCTAGTGCTATCAAGTGGATTTCTACTCCTGGTGACTCCATGTGTCAGAGTAGAACTATGCTCCCCAGGGTTTTCCATGGCTGATTTTTTGGAAGTAGCTCACCAGGTCTTTCTTCAGAGGCACCTCTGTGTGGACTCAAACTTCCAACCTTTCGGTTAGCAGCTAAGTGTGGTAACTGCTTGCACTGCCCAAGGACTTCGGAAGTGTAATAGGAGACCCCTAAAAAGCTCATTGTAAAGTGAAAGATAAATAAACCAGCAAATAGTAAGTGGAGTACCAGAAATTCATTTTTCTTCACCTTGATGAGCTGGGGAAGTGGAGGGGGGAGGACAATTTCCCTTACATAAGTTTATGGCCTGTACACGTCTCAGTCTAGGTTCTCTAGAGGAGCAAAACCAGTGGAGTGTATATAGATAGATATAGGGAGAAATTTACTTCAAGGAAGTGGCTTATATAATTGTGAGGAAATGGCTTATGCAATTGTAGCAGCTGGCAAGTCCCAAATCTGTGGGTCAGGTGACAGGCTGAAGACCTCTATTGGCTCCTATGGTTGCAGGAGATGACAAACCCAAAATCTGCAGGTCAGGCGGCAGGCTGAAGGCCTCTGCAGGCTCACGAGGCTGGGGGCGGGGGTTGGCAAATCCAAAATCTGCAGGTCAGGCGCAGGCCAGAGTCTTCTGCAGGCTTACATCCCAAGAGTTGGAGGTCAGGCAACAAGAAAGCAGGGTCAAGAAAGAGAACAAGTTTTGACAGAATTTATTTATACACTGGAGGCAGGCCACATCCCCAAGGAAACTCCCTTTTCAACTGACTGACTGCTCCCATCAGGTCACAAAATGGAGGATAATTACACAGTGTCTGACAAACCACTACAAATCATAGCCTAGCTAAGTTGACACATAACATTAACCATCATAACACATGTTACCAATGTGGTCCAAAGAACTCAAGTAGATAATTTAATTCAATTTAATGTGGTTATAGATTGGCAGTGATTACAGATAACAAATAGAAGCAAAAATACTTGTCTCAGAAGGAACACGATTCCAACAGAAGTATTAAACACTTCCCACAGACAATCTGCAAGGACCATGAGCTAAGACGTTAAAACAACAACAATAACACAGAAGGAGATAAAACCAATTGTTGTCTAGTCAGTTTCAACTCATGGTGACCCATGTGTATTACAGTAGAACTGTATTCCACAGGGTTTTCAATAGGTAATTTTTTTCAGAAGTAGATCACCACCAGGTCTTTTTTCCAAGGCACCTCAGGGTAGACTTGACCCTCCCACCTTTCAGTCAGCAGTGCAGTCCATTAACCATAGGTGCCACCCAGAGACTTCAGAAGGAAACAACCTTGAAAGTTGAGGGGTGGGGTTGAATTAGATAAACAAAAGCACCATTTATTTGAAGAATCTAATGGAGATTCTAAAACAAGAATTTTTTGATACGTATCAAAAAATAAAAGAGAAGCTGGATGGAAAGATCCTACATCTTGATTGTGGTAGGGGTACATGACTGTGTTTTTCAAAAACTCATGCAATTGTACATCTACAAAGGGTGAATATTACTGTTTATAAATTTTAGCTCAATAAACCTGACTTAAAATAAAGAATTACCATTTACAGAGGTTTTCAAAAGTGAAAGAGAAAACAGTGAGTGGAACACATTTAAAATGATAATTAGAGCGAGACCGATAGCTTTAAATGCAGGGAAGTTCTAAAATGCCAATGTTAGATAACAGGAAACAAAACAAAACAAAAACCAAAGAAAGTAGAAAAAAGGAAATAATAAAATAAATGCTTAAATTAGTATAACAGGAAACAATTATTCAGTAATGAGTGCCAACAAAGAGTGAAGAGTTGTTTCTTTGAAAAGACTGATTAATCAATAGCCACAGTAACAAGTTAACACCAGAACTGTTTTTAAAGCGTTCAATGAAAGGCAGCTGCCTCTTTCACCAGGCTTCTGAAACTCAGCCAATCAGCAATAGCACACCCTGCTAACCATGCTCCATGGCTAAATTGTGGCAATCCTAGAAGCAGAATCTTTCATGTGGTGAAAAAATGTGAAATTGTTCACTACAGATGATCTGGTGAGCAAGGCAAGCACCATGCTTACCTTGCCTATTGGATAATCCGCCCTGTGCTTCTCAAAACTCTATGTAAACATTTTCTGGCTTGCTCAGAGAGACTATGTCTAGTAAATATGACTTTCTCGTATGTATATAATAAATACAACTTTTTGTTTTTGATACTCAGTTGTAGTGTTTTCCTTTCTTATCACAAGCTTCTTGAAAGCTTTCAAAAGGTTCAAGGCTCTTCCTACTTCTCTGAACAACACAGTTGCCCCTGCTCAGAGGGAGCTTTGTTGCTCATCTGTAAACTTGTAGCCCAGACCCCTTCTCTCTGTTCTGCTACACAACCAGGGGCAATTTATTCAATAGACAAGGTAAGCACAGTGGGTCAGATTATTCAAGGTAAGCCTTGAGCTTACCTTGCTTACCAGATCATCTGTAGTGAAAAATTTCACATTTTTTCACCACGTCAAAGATTCTGTTTCTAGGTATGGCTGGCATGTGTCTCTCTCCCAATCTCACAGAACCTTCCTACAGAATCAAAGCCTCTTTTCAAATTTCCAATCCTTGACAGGGGCGGATGACCCAGTAAATAAGGTAATCATTGGCTTACTTGTGCTTATTTCCTGATCTGTAGTGAACAATTTCACTACAGATGATCTGGTAAGCACTGTGCTTACCTTGCATATTGGATAATCTGCCCCTGTATACAACCAACTGCTGGCTGGACATCACCTGTATGTAATATAGGACATACACTTGTGTTACACATACCATGCGCAAACCGATCTCACTATATTCCACTAAATCATCCCTCTCTATATTCTCTATCTAGTGCCAATCTCTACCCAGATTCCCAAGCTAGAAATCTGGGTTTCATTTCTAAAACCTGTCTCTCTCTACTTTTCCCATATCAATCTGTTGCCCACATTTGCTAATTTTATCTCCTTCAAGTTTCTCTACTCCAGGAGTTTTCAACTTTGACTGCACATAGAAATCATCTGAACAGCTCTAAAATTGTACTGATGCTACAATTTAAATTTTGATTTAATGGCCTGGGCATCAGAATATTTCAAAGCTCTTCAGGTGTATTAATGTGTAGCTGAAGGTGAGAACCAAGCAAAGCTCCTGTCTGTCTCCCCACCTCCATTATCACCTCATTCCAGGCTCTCACCATTTCTCACGTGGATTATTGCAGTGGCCTCCAGTTAGTCTCCTGGTATCCACTTTATTCATGTCAAATCCATCCTTCACACACCTGCAGAGTAGCCTGTATGAAAAGTAAAAATGAATATTTCTCTCCCTTTAAAAAAAATCTCTCCATGACTGTGCATCAATAAGAGGATAAAGTCTAAACTTTTAACAATTCCTATGGCAACTTCCCCCATATGTTCTGTCTCTTATTTTTTTTTGTCACGCTGCTTTTTAATATAATTTGGCATTATTGAAATGTTTGTTTTCAGCACACATACTCTTGTGCTGTCTCTTCTGTCTAGAACAACTCTTCTATCTATTCGCCTCACTAAGTAGTTATCAAGTTGGCCTAATCTATTGATTTATAAATAAATCAAATATTCTCTCCTTTAGGAAGCCTTCTTTGACTCTCTGAGTTTGGGAGATTTTGCCTTTCTTTATGCTCACATAACACCCTAAGCTTATCACCCTCATTACCCCTTACCATGGTTTATTATACCCCTCACGATTCTGCCTTCCTCAATAGGCTATATGTTCTTTGAGTTCTCTCAAAGTTTCTTTCAACCCTTGACATGGTTTTGGGCAACAGGAAGTACAACAATTGATAAAACTAATACTTGTATTGCATTTTCTCACAACTCTTAAGCACATAGATGTTAAATAGTAATTGAGTTGGGAAGATGCAACAGTAGTCTTATGAATACAGTCACCCCCCTCCCACACACACACACGTGCACACGCAACAGTTGTCACTGAGTTGATTCCAACTTGTGATGATCCCATGTGTGTCAGAGTAGAGCTGTGTTCCATAGGGTTTACGATGGCTTCTTTTTAGGAAGTAGATTGCCAGGTCTTTCTTCCAAGGCACCTCTGGGTGGACTCAAACCACCAACCTTTTGCTCAATAGCCAATCACATTGACTGTCTGCCTCACCCAGGGATGCCTCATGAATATAGTACAATAGGAACATAAAGCAAACCAAACCTATTGACATTGACTTGATTCCAACTCAGGAACATAAAGGGGATAGCAATTTTACTCTATAGGAGGGTGGAAGTGAGGGGTCAATTTCACATTTAGAAGAGGTTACTGATTATGAAATCAGCCTCCATCTGGGACTGAGCTCTTTGCAGCAGTTGCAGGTAAACTATACTTGAGTTTCCCTATCCCTAAGGGTTTTAATGGCAGCTTATTTTACTCTGCTTTACAACGGATTTGCTTTCTAGAACGTCGGTTATAGCCACTACTTTCTCATTGGACAGGAGGAGATTCTGAAACAAAAATTCCAAGTGGCAATTCGTGGTAATGATAGCTGGTTACAATGCCTTGCGTATGGTGAATTCTCCCATAACGTAAGTATTTCTCTGATCCTTGTTTATATACCTATCATAGAGCTAAAACTAACATTACTCAGCCATGAGGATCACCATGTGAACAGAGACGAGAATGAGCTCTTTGCAGTTTTATCCTGCCGCCAGGTTGCAATTATCATTAAACCTCCTCTCTATTACACATTTCTAACCTCTCAGCAGCCTAGTCACTGGCCACCTACACTTTCAAAACTCCCAATTTAAGTCACAGAACTCAAGAAACTTGGAGAATCAATGGGTGTACCAGTGGTTGGTGCATGCCACATTCTTTTTTTTTTTTTTCCTGTCTTTCTTTCTTTTGAACTCTTCTGTTTTGCTTAAATATTGACTATGGAAGGGCTGGCATTAATTAAATGTCCTCTCTAGCTGTAGCACACGAGAAGTATAACACCTAGTAGCAAATTCATTATGAAAAAATTATGATGCCACCCAACAATTTAGTTCCCTCGCAGAGTTCATTATAAAGTCATTTTACATGAATTGTGGGAAAAACGGAGGTGGAGAGTACATGGAACTTCATTGTCAGAGAATATTTGCTGAAAATCATCTCCCCGAGAATAATTTAAAGCTTTAGAGCTGGTATTAACTCTTTCAGGTCAGCAGGGCAAAATTTAGTGCACTAAATGGTAACTTTCTCATTAATATTCTTCCTTAAGTGTTTCTTACTGACCTAAATGTATCTGCGCAGCTTCCTAACTTTTTATTAACATGTGCATGGAAATTTTGTAATTTTTCTTCAGCATGGAAAAGTTCCAGTATTCTAAGATTTGCTCTTTTTTTTTTCCTTTGAATGAAAGCCTATCTCCCCCTTTATACCCTTCTTCATTGATGTAACAAAGCTCTAAAATAAAAAATTCAGGCCCCTTAATTCTGACCCACTGAAATCTATGAACAACGAGATTGCCCTATGATCAAATTCAGCAACACAATGTTAATCAAGGACAGGCACTACTCTTTTCCATGATGAAGGGTGATGTCAGGAAAGATACATAGTTGATTGTTGTTTATGGATAGCATGGGTTGGCAGTGATTAAAATTGTAGCTGACAAGGGAAATTACCTGGAACAAGTTTCTAAAGCGATAACAGTTGTAGTTGGTTCTCCTTTTTCCAAGTCATAGGAGCTGACATGTCCAGCCTTCTGTAGCCCTGAATGCTGGCAGGTCTTCCAAGGGATGGAGTAACAAGAGTTCCTTTTCTTGCTGTCTCGTCTTCTGTGCTTTAGCAGTAAGGCTGCACACAGGACAATTTTCTCAGTCTCCTTCTATCAGAGTAATAGCTTCCAATCTGTGTTCCCCTTTGTCATACCTGACAGATGACTCACGTGTTTTGGGCCACTCTCATGTACATTCCCAAGAATCCACAATTACATAATTTAATCTCTCTCATTAAGAAATCCAGGGATTTAACCAGATGTTATAGATGTAGCTGAATCTTTTCATTGCCATTAAAAAATGGTAAAATCAAAAGGAAATAACTTGTGACTTCTGGTATTTTAACTTCCATCAGTAGGAAGTTATTTGATAACTCCTTGCAAATAATTACATCAATCAGTGTTTCAAGACCCATAAATTGAGAAATGAAGATTTCCTCAGAATCATTTCCAATATGAAGGATACTTTCATGAGCCTTTAACTGTGAGTTTCAGATATAATTCATGTGAATTGAAGAACTTTGAGGATTATAATGCATGTATGATGTAAGTATATTGGTAACTCTAATTTCATTCACAACTCCCTTTATTTTGTCTACCTGATTCCTGCTAATATTGTACTAAATTATATGTAAGGTGTTGTGAACTTGATCAGGGAAATAACAGAAAGCCTGTGTTTTTAACCACAAGTCAAACTTAAGACCCTTCCTGAAGTCTTTAATCATATACCACATTATTTCAAACACAGTGACCTTCTTTAAAAGAGATGGAACAATTCAGGCAGAAAGACCAAAAACATGAAAAATTTTTGGTTATCAAGTTAAAAAATGTACTGTTTTAATATCATGAAACTCCATTTCCTCAAAAATAGTATATTAGATATCATAGCTTTGAATACTAGTTCTTTTATTTACCGGTTGTGTAAAAAGTAGATAAAAGTAGCCAACTCACAGAGCTGTTATGAAAACTATAATAATATAAAGCCAATATAATGGTATAGAATATATGTGAGTACAGGTATATATTTTCATGCCTGTTAAGTGCTTTACAACTGTATATTAATACCAGAATATTACAAAAGCCAGAGGCAGAGCCAGCATGACACTATAAACAGAAGCACCGTGCTGTGCGTCTACGGCAAAGACCCGCAAAAACTAAGTAAAACAGATACAAACGTCAATCTTAGAACCCCAAGTGTCAAACGAAGGGATAAAGAACTCGATCAAACACCGAATGGAAAAAGCAAATGACAGAGAACAGAGAACGAGGAGAGCTATGGAGTGGAGGTCCCCTACTAGCTAATGCACACAGATTCGCCATCTTGGATTACAGCCACCAAGGAAAGCAGACAGGGAGAATGGGAAGGCAACTTCACTGAGCCCCCAACAGGAGACAGAGCATGCGGTAACCAGGCGTACACAATTTCCCACCCCACCCTTCTTCCCTTTACAGGGCTTTCGCCGCTTTCCAAAAGGCCACAATCACTTGGCTGGAGAGACACCAGTTCCCTGCTGTCTGGGTCCACCCCGCCCCCACCAGCCAGCTCCTTCAGTGACATTTTTTTTAGTTTTTCTATGTTATTGTTTTTTGGCTTTTTTTGTTTCTTCTCTTTCTCCCTTCTGTCCTTTCCTTTCTCATGCCCAGCTAGCCCTGGGTACCTTCCCCTGCCCTTCTTGATGGGCTGTGCCACAAAGCTCAACCAGACAGCCACTGGCAAATGGTCTCCCACTGTCCACGTCACCCTCACTGGCAGGCTTCCTCAGCACCATTTTTCTTTCCTTTGGTTTTCTTCACTCTCCCTTTCTTAATTTCCTTTCTCAATTTCCTTTCTCCTGCCCACCTAGCCCCGTGAGCTGCCCCTGCCCCTTCTTGAAAGGCAATGTACTGCTCAGCTAGGGAGCCACTGGCACATGGCCTCCCTGGGTCTGTGCTGCCACCACCGGCCGGCTAATTCAGTGCCATATTTTTATTTTGTTTTGTTTTTGGTTTCTTCTCTATCCCTTCCTTCCTTTCCTTTCTCCCATCCACCTACACCTGCATACTGTCCCTGCCCCTTCTCAATGTGCTGTGCCACACTGCTTGGCTAGAAAGCCACTGGTATATGGCCTCCCCAGGTCTGTGCTGCCCCCACTGGCTGGCTCCCTCAGTGCCATTTTTTTTGTTTTGTTTTGTTCGTTTGGGTTGATTGTTTTTTGTTTCTTCTCTCTCGGTCCCTTTCTTTGTTTTCTGTCTCCTGCCCACCGAGTCCCCTGCACTGTCCCCAGTCCTTCTCAAAGGGCCTTAATACACCACTTGGCTAGAGAGCCACTGGCATATGGCCTCACAGGGTCTGCCCCATCCCTGCCCACTGAATCCTACTGTGCCACCATTTTATTTACTTTTTTTTGCTTCCGTTTCTCTCTCTTCTTTCTCTCATCCACTTAGCTCTGCACGTCACACCCTCTCCCTTCCCTCTCGTATATTTGCACTGTGTGCCAAGCATCACACCCCCAAGCAGTACCGGCGCAGAACCCGGACTCACAGACCCCACCCTGCACTTCCCCCCAGACCGGCCCTGTCAGCCCCAGTTCGTGCCACAAATGACCCATCCCTGCCCCTTCAATCCCCTGCTTGACATGCCCTACTGCACCATAGCTAAGGGACTGACCCTGCCCACCTGGGCAAGTGGTGAGAACTATCGTGCCCACAAATGAGCAAGCAACAAAACATGCCCAGCTCGCCTGCCTAGACATAACAAAATACAACAAAAAATCAGGACGAAACAAACAAATCAACAATCAATAAATGAAGTAAATAATTTCTGAATTCCCCAGAGACAGCAGACAGTATCAAAACATATTAAAAAAAAAAAAAAAAAACAGGACAGAATGTCTCCAGAAAGGAACCAATATAAAACACACATGACCTTCTGGTGAAAGAAAAGGCATTGGAACTACCTGATAGGGAATTAAAACTCTAATATTCAGGGCTTTCCAAGAGATAAGGAAAGAGATGGGAGGAAAATGAAGCCAAAAATAAGGAAAAAAATAGACAAAATCATGAAAAATACAGACAAAATCAGGGAAAACAAAGACAGAGTAATGCAAGAATTTAGGAAAATAATACAGGAACAAAATGTCAAAATAAATAAACAACTAGAAATCATAAAAACATCAATTAGAAATCCAAAAGATAAACAACAAGATTTCATATATGGACAGCGCAATATAAGGTTTTAGGAACAAATTTCAAACAAAGGTAGACAGGATCAGTGAAACTGAAGGCAAATCACTGACACCACTTTGAGGAAAAATCGGAGAAAACAATGAAGAAAAATGAAGAAACTCTGAGAACAATGTGGGATATAATCAAAAGCAAAAATCTGTGTGTGATCAAAGTACCATGATGGGGAAAAAACAGAAAACACAGAGAGAATCATTGAAGAACTGGTGACAGGAAACTTCCCTAATATCATAAAAGATGAAAAGCTGACCATCCAATAAGCTAAAAGTACCCCATAGAAAATAGATCCCAAAAGAAAATCACCAAGACATATCATAATCACACTGACTAAAACCAAAGACAAAGAAAGAATCCTGAGAGAGCTCGAGAAAAATAAAAAATCGCATACAAAGGAGAAACAGTAAGACTAAGCTCTGATTATTCAAGAGAAACCATGCAGGCAAGGAGGCAATGGGATGACATATATAAAACTTTGAAAGAAAATAGTTGCCAACCAAGAATAATATATTCTGCAAAACTCTCACTCAAATATGATGATAAAATTAGGACATTACCAGATAAACAGAAATTAAGGAATATGTAACGACCAAACCAAACTTAATTGTTAAAGGGAGTCCTTTGATTAGCTATCCAACAACATCAGACAACCTGAGTCTGGGACACAGGACAGCATCACCCAGATGCCAACTTAGGTAAAGAATTCTCAAGGATAAAACAAAACTAAAAGATTTACAAAAGGGAACCAGAGAGGGTAATCTGTAAATGACAACAACATCAGAACAATAAAAAAGGGAATAAATGGATAAATGGTCTAGGTATAAAACTTTCAAATGGAGAGGAAGTCAAGGTGATATCAAGTAATGAAAGACTGGTTTAAATTTAGGAAGATGGGGTAAATTTCAAGGTAAATGCAAAGAAAATTAAAAAACCTACTCATCAAAATAAAGAAGAAAAACAAAGTCTCAGTAAACACAAAATCTACAAAAATTAAAGAAATGAAAAAAAAAATCCACAAACAAAAGGAATTCAGCACAGAAGAGTAAGAGGAACAATGTCAGAACCACAAAAAAAGCTCTACAAAATGAAAGCAATAAACTCACACTCGTCAATTATCACACTGAATGTAAATGGCTTAAATGCACCTATAAAGAGACAGAGAGTGACAGAAAGGATTAAAAAAAAAAAAAAGACCCATCAATTTGCTGTCTACAAGAGACACACCTTAGAAACAGAGACATAAATATATTAAAAATCAAACTATGGAAAAAAATATATCAAGCAAACAGCAACCAAAAGAGCAGGAGTGGCAATACTAATCTCAGATAAAATATACTTTAAAGAAAATTTCACCATAAAGGGCAAGAAAGGACATTATATAATGATTAAAGGGACAATCCACCATGAGGACATAATAGTAAATATCTGTGCACCCAATGACAGTTTTCTAAAATACATAAAACAAGCTCTAACAGCACTGAAAAGAGAAATTGACAATTCCGTAATAATAGTAGGAGACTTCAACACATCAGTCTCAGTAAAGGACAGAATATCTAGAAAGAAACTCAACAAAGATACAGAAGATCTAAAGGCCACAATCCACCAACTTGCCCTCAGAAACTTATAGAACACTCCAGCTGACAGCAGCAAAGTACACATTCTTCTCCAATGCACATGGAACATTCTTCAGAATAGCCCACATCTTAGGCCCCAAAGCAACCCTCAACAAAATCCAAAACACCGAGGTAATACAAGAAATCTTCTCTGATCACATCACCATAAAAGTAGAAATAAATAATAGGAAGAGCAAGGAAAAAAAATCAAATACATGTAAACTGAATAACACCTTGATTAGAAACCACTGGGTAAGAGAAGAAATCAAAGATGGAATCAGAAACTTCCTAGAATCAAATGAGAATTAAAACACATCATACCAAAACCTTTGGGAAACAGCAAAAGCAGTGCTCAGAGGTCAATTTATAGCAACAGATAAACACATCAAAAAAAGGAAGAAAGGGACAAAATCAAAACATTAGCTATACAACTCAAACAAAATACAATAGCAAAAGAAGGTCACAGCCACTAGAAGACAGGAAATAATAAAAATCAGAGCAGAAATAAATGAAATACAGAATAGAAAAGCAATAGAAAGAACGAAACCAGAAGTTAGTTCATTGGAAGGATCAACAAAGTTGACAAACTATTGGCCAAATTAACAAAAGAAAAACAGGAGAAGAGGCAAATAACTCAAATAAAAAATGAAATGGGGAACATTACAACAGATTCAAATGAAATAAAAAGGATCATAATAAAGTACTATGAAAAATTATAAGCTAACAAATTTGATAACCTAGAGGAAATAGATGAATTGCTAGAAACACACTACCTACCTAAACTAAATCAAACTGAGGTCAAAAATCTGAACAGACCCCTAACAAGAAAAGAGATTGAAAAGATAGTCAAACAGCTCTCAACCAAAAAAAAAAAAATCCTGGCCCAGATGGCTTCACTGGAGAATTCTACCAAGCATTCAGAGAAGAGCTTGCACCAGTACTACTCAAACTATTTCAGAATATAGAAAAAGATGGGATACTTCTGAATTCATTCTATGAATCCAGCATAATCCTGATACAAAAACCAGGCAAAGACACCACAAAAAAAGAAAATTACGGCCCAATATCTCTCATGAATATAGATGCAAAAATGCTCAACAAAATTCTAGCTAAGAGAATTCAGCACCATACAAAAAAATTAATACACTTCAACCAAGTGGGGTATATACCAGTTATGCAAGGATGGTTCAACATTAGAAAATCAATCCACGTAATCCACTACATAAATCAAACAAAAGAAAAGAATCACACGATAATCTCAGTCCAAGCAGAAAAGGCATTCGATAAAGTCCAACACCCATTCTGGATAAAAACTCTCAAATAAAATAAGCATAGAAGGGAAATTCATGAACATAATAAAGTGCATCTATACAAAACCAACATCCAACATCATTCTTAACAGAGAGACACTAGAAACATTCCCCCCAAGAACAGGAACAAGACAAGGAAGCCCTTTATCCCCACTCCTATTTAACATTGTGCTGGAAGTCCTAGCTAGACCAATAAGGCAAGAAAAAGAAATAAAGGGCATCCAAATTGGCAAGGTAGAAATAAAACTATTCCTATCTGAGGATGATATGATACTATCCCCCACGTGTCTGTCAGTTTGTTGTACTGTGGGGCTTGCATGTTGCTGTGATGCTGGAAGCTATGCCACCAGTATTAAGATACCATCAGAGTCACCCATGGAGGACAGGTTTCAGCTGAGCTTCCAGATTCAGACGACTAGGAAGAAGGACCCGGCAGTCTACTTCTGAAAATAATTTGCCAGGGAAAACCTTATGAATGGCAGCAGAACATTGTCTGATATAGTGCTGGAAGATGAGCCCGCCAGCTTGGAAGGCACTCAAAATACGACTAGGGAAGAGCTGCCTTCTCTAAGTAGAGTCAATCTTAGTGACCTGGATCGAGTCAAGCTTTCGGGACCTTCATTTGCTGATGCCGCACAACTCAAAATGAGAAGAAACAGATACAAACATCCATTAATAATAAGAAACATGGAATGTATGAAGTATGAATACAGGAAAACTGGAAATCATCAAAAATGAAATGGAGCACATAAACATCTATATCCTAGGTATTAGTGAACTGAAATGGACTGGTATTGGCCATTCTGAATCCGACAATCATATGGTCTACTATGTTGGGAATGACAACTTGAGGAATGGCGTTGCATTCATCATCAAAAAGAACATTTCAAGTTCTATCCTGAAATACAATGCTGCAGTGATAGGATAATATCCATACACCTACAAGGAAGACCAGTTAATATGACTTATTCAAATTTATGTGCCAAACACTAAGGCCAAAGATGAAGAAATTAAAGGTTTTTACCAACTTCTTCAGTCTGAAATTGATCAA
This sequence comes from Trichechus manatus latirostris, assembly GCF_000243295.1. Lineage (NCBI taxonomy): Eukaryota > Metazoa > Chordata > Mammalia > Sirenia > Trichechidae > Trichechus > Trichechus manatus. Next base: position 805,789 of record NW_004443940.1, on the reverse strand, counting down.
ACATGCAATCAGGATGCATTGATAATTACTGGTGATTGGAATGTGAAAGTTGGAAACAAAGAAGGATCGGTAGTTGGAAAATATGGTCCTGATGATAGAGATGATGCCTGAGATCGCATGATAGAATTTTGCAAGACTGACAACTTCTTCATTGCAAATACCTTTTCTCACCAACATAAATGGCAACTATACACATGGACCTCACCTGATGGAATACACAGGAATCAAATCAACTACATTGTGGAAAGAGATGATGGAAGAGCTCAATATCCTCAGTCAGAATAAGGCCAGGGGCCGACTGCGGAACAGATCAGCAATGGCTCATATACAAGTTCAAGTTGAAACTGAAGAAAATTAGAACAAGTCAACAAGAGTCAAAGTGTGACCTTGAGTATATCCCACCTGAATTTAGAGACCATCTCAAGAATAGATTTGATGCATTGAACACTAATGACCAAAGACCAGATGAATTGTGGAATGACATCAAGGATATCATCTATGAAGAAAGAAAGAGGTCAATAAAAATACAAAAAAGAAAGAAAAGACCAAAATGGATGTCAGAAGGGACTCTGAAACTTGCTCTTGAACATCGAGTAGCTAAAGCAAAAGGAAGAAATGATGAAGTAAAAGAACTGAACAAAAGATTTCAAAGGTCAGCTAGAGAAGACAAAGTAAAGTATTGTAATGACATGTGCAAAGAGGTGGAGCTAGAAAAACCAAAAGGGAAGAACATGCTAGCATTTCTCAAGCTGAAAGAACTGAAAAAAAAATTCAAGCCTTGAGTAGCAATAGTGAAGGATTCTATGGGGAAAATATTAAACGACCCAGGAAGCGTCAAAAGAAGATGGAAGGAATACACTGTCACTATACCAAAAAGAAGTAGTTGATGTTCAACCATTTCAAGAGGTAGCATATGATCAGGAGCCGATGGTACTGAAGGAAGAAGTCCAAGCTACACTGAAGACACTGATGAAAAACAAGACTCCAGGAATTGATGGAATATCAACTGAGATGTTTCAACAAACAAATGCAGCTCTGGAAGTGCTCACTCGTCTATGCCAAGAAATTTGGAGGACTGCTACCTGGCCAACCAACTGCAAGAGATGCATATTTATGCCTATTCCCAAGAAAGGTGATCCAATTGAATATGGAAATTATCAAACAATATCATTAATGTCACATGCACATAAAATTTTGCTGAAGATCATTCACAAGCGGCTGCAGCAGGATACTGACAGGGAACTGCCAGAAATTCAGGCCAGATTCAGAAGACGAGGAACCAGGGATATCATTGCTGATGTCAGGTGGATCCTGGCTGAAAGCAGAGAATATCAGAAAGATGTTTACTTGTGTTTTATTGACTATGCAAAGGCATTTGACTGTGTGGATCACAACAAATTACAGATAACATTGTGAAGAATGGGAATTCCAGAACACTTAATTGTGCTCATGAGGAACCTGTACATAGGTCAAGAGGGAGTTGTTAGAACAGAACAAGGGGATACTATGTGGTTTAAAGTCAGGAAAGGTGTCCGTCAGGGTTGTAACCTTTCACCATACCTGTTCAATCTGTATGCTGAGCAAATAATCTGAGAAGTTGGACTATATGAAGACGACCAGGGTATCAAGATTGGAGGAAGACTCATTAACAACCTGTGTTATGCAGATGACAGAACCTTGCTTGCTGAAAGTGAAGAGGACTTGAAGCCCTTACTGCTGAAGATCAAAGACCACAGACTTCAGTATGGATTAGACATCAACATAAAGAAAACAAAAATCCTCACAGTTGGGCCAATAAGCAACATCATGATAAATGGAAAGAAGATTGATGTTGTCAAGGATTTCATTTTACTTGCATCCACAATCAACACCCATGGTAGCAGCAGTCAAGAAATCAAAAGAGGCATTGCATTGGGCAAATCTGCTGCAAAAGACCCCTTTAAAGTGTTGAAAAGCAAAGATGTCACCTTGAGGACTAAGGTGCCCCTAAGCCATGGTATTTTCAACCACATCATATGCATGCGAAAGATGGACAATGAATAAGGAAGACTGAAGAATTGATGCCTTTGAATTGTGGTGTTGGTGAAGAATATTGAATATACCACGGACTGCCAAAAGAACGAACAAATCTGTCTTGGAAGAAGTACAACCAGAATGCTCCTTAGAAGCAAGGATGACAAGACTATGTCTTACGTACTTTAGACATGTTGTCAGAAGGGATCAGTGCCTGGAGAAGAACATCATGCTTGCTACAGAAGAGGATCAGTGAAAAAAAGGAAGACCAACGAGATGGATTGACACAGTGGCTGCAATAATGGGCTCAAGCATAACAACAATTATGGGCTTGGCAGGACGGGGAGGGTTTCGTTCTGTAGTACATAGGGTTGCTATTAGTTGGAACCGACTCAATGGCACCTAAGAACACAATGATCCTATACATAGAAAGCCCAAAAGACTGCACAAGGAAACTATTGGAACTAATAGAAAGATTTAGCAGAGTAGCAGGATACTAGATAAACGATTCTTATACACCAATAAAGAGAAGTATGAAAAGGAAATCAGGAAACCAAAAGCAATTATAATGTTGTTGTTAGGTGCCATCAAGTTGGTTCCAACTCATAGTGACCCTATGTACAACAGAATGAAACATTGCCCAGTCCTGCAGCATCCTCACAGTCATTGTTATGCTTGAGCCCATTGTTGTAGCCATTGTGTCAATCTATCTCATTGAGGGTCTTCCTCTTTTTCATTGGACTTCCACTTTACCAAGCATGATGTCCTTCTCCAGGGACTAATCCCACCTTACAACATGTCTAAAGTATGTAAAATGTAGTCACATCATCTTTGCTTCTAAAGAACATTCTGGCTGTACTTCTTCCAAGACATTTTTTCGTTCTTTGGCAGTCTATGGTATAATCAATATTCTTCACCAACACCATAATTCAAAGGTATTAATTCTTTGATTTTCCTTATTCATTGTCCAGCTTTTACGTATATATGAGGCAATTGAAAATACCATGGCTTGCGTCAGGTGGAACCTCAGTCTTCAAGGTGACATATTTGCTTTTTAACACTTTAAAGGGGTCTTTTGCATCAGAGTTGCCCAATGCAATGTGTCGTTTGATTTCTTGACTGCCACTACCATGGGTGTTGATTGTGCATCCAAGCAAAATGAAATCCTTGACAACTTTAATCTTTTCTCCTTTTATCATGATGTTGTTTATTGGTTCAGTTTTGAGGATTTTTGTTTTCTTTATGTTGAGGTGTCATCCATACTGACGGCTGTAGACTTTGATCTTCATTAATAAGATGATAATAGCCCCTAAAAAATAAAAAACTCAGGAATATATCTAACCAGGGACATAAAGTCCCATACCAAAGGAAAAAAACAAAACAAAACTAGAAAACACTACTTCAAGAAACCAAAATAGGCGTACATAAATGGAAAATAGACTTAAGTACCATACTCATCGATAGGTAGACTCCATGTTGTGAAAATGTCAATTCTACCCAAAGCAATCCACAAATACGATGCAATCCCAATCCAACAACCAACAACTTTCTTTAACAAGATGGAAAAACTAATAATTAACTTTATATGGAAAGGAAAGAGGCCCCGGAGGAGTAAAGCACTATTGAAGAAGAAGAATAAAGTAGGAGGACTCATACCACCTAACCTCAAAACCTACTATAGAGTTATAGTAACCAAAACAGCCTGTACTGGTACAACGACAGACACATTGACTAATGGAACAGAATTAAGAACCCAGATGTAAATCCATCCACCTAGAGTCACCTGATCTTTGACAAAGGCCCAAAGTCCATTAAATGAGGAAAAAACAGTCTTTTTAATAAATGGTGCTGGCAAAACTCCATGTCCGTCTGTAAAAAAATGAAACAGGACCCATACCTTACACCATACACAAAAACTAATTCAAAATGGATCAAAAACCTAAATATAAAACCAAAAACTATAAAGATCATAGAAGAAAAAATAGGGTCAGTGCTAGAGACCCTAAGACATGGCATAAATAGGATATAAATGATAACTAACAATACACAAACACCAGAAGATAAGCTAGATAGCTGAGATCTTCTAAAAATTAAACATTTATGCTCATCAAAATACTTCCCCAAAAGAGTACAAAGAGAACCTACAGATTGGGACTGGGAAAAAAATTTTGGCTGTGACAAATCTGACAAAAGTCTAATCTCTAAAATCTATAGGAAAATCTAACACTTCTACAACAAAAAGACAAGTAATCCAATTAAAAAATGGGCAAAGGATATGAACAGACATTTCACCAAAGACGACATTCAGGCCACTAAAAGACAAATGAGGAAATGCTCATGATAACTACTTATCAGAAAAATGCATCTCACCCAAACATTACTGGTGTAAATCCAAAAAACAGAAGATAACAATTGCTGGAGAGGTTGCAGGGAGCTTGGAACTTTTATGCACTGTTGGTGGGAATGTAAAATGGTACATTTTGGAAAACCATACGGCACTTCCTTAAAATGCTAGAAATAGAAATACCACTAGATTCAGCAATCCTACTCTTAGGAATATATTCTAGAGAAATAAGAACTGTCACATGAATAGACATATGAACACCCATGTTCCTCGCAGCATTATTCACAATAACAAAACGATGGAAACAACCTAGATGCCCATCAACAGATTAATTGATAAACAAGCTATGGTACCTACACAATGGAATACTACACAATGATAAAAGAACAATGATGAATCTGCAAAACATCTCACAACATGGACCAATGTGGAGGGCATTATGCTGAGTGAAATTAATCAATCACAAAAGGACAAATACTGTATGAGACCATTATTATAAAAACTCACGAAAAGGTTTACACACAAAAAGAAACAATCTTTGATGGTTACAAGGAAGGGGAGGGGCAGGGAGAGAAAAACACTAACTAGACAATAGATAATTGTTAACTTTGGTGAAGGGTAAGATAGTACACAATACTGGGGAAGTCATCACAACTTGACCAAGGCAAGGTCATGAAGCTTCATAGACACATCCAAACTCCCTGAAGGACCGAATTAGTGGGCTGAGGGATGGGGACCATGGTTTCAGGGGACATCTAGCTCAACAGGCATAACATAGTTTATAAAGAAAATATTTTACATCCTAGCTTGGTGAGTAGCATCTGGAGTCTTAATAGCTTGCAAGTGGCCATCTAAGATACTCAACTGGTCCCACTCTATCTGGAGCAAGGGAGAATGAAGAAAATCAAAGACACAAGGGAATGATTAATTCAAAGGACTAATGGACCCAAACTACCACAGCCTCCACCAGACTGAGTCCAGCACAACTAGATGGTTCCCCGTTACCACCACTGACTGTTCTGACAGGGATCGCAATCGATGGTCCCGGATGGAGCTGGAGAGAAATGTAGAAAAACATTCTAAATCACCAAAAAAGACCAGACTAACTGGTCAGACAGCAACTGAACAAACCCTGAGACTATGACCACCAGACACCCTTTTAACTCAGTGCCGAAGCCACTCCTGAGGCACACCCTTCAGGCCAAGATTAGACAGGCTCATAAAAAAAAAAAAAACAAGACTAAATGGATACACCAGCCCAGGGGCAAGGACAAGAAGGTGTGGGGTGGGGGGACAGGAAAGCTCATAATGGGGAACTCAAGATCAAGAAGGAAAGAGCATTGACACATTGTGGAGTTGGCAACCAATGTCACCAAACAGTATATATGTGTTAATTGTTTAATGAGAAACTAATATGTTCTGTTAACCTTCATCTAAAGTACAATTTAAAAAAAAAGAAAATGATTTGGATAGCACTGGACACATAGATGCACGGGTAAGGTCAAATACTGGATTCTAAGAGATCGTTGGTGCTTTTTTGTTGCACCTGCTGGGATGAACATTCTGCAAGGGCAGGGATTTTTATCTATTTTGTTCACTGATGTGTTAGCAGCTCCTAACACAGCTCCTTATACACAACAGCCAATACATATCTGTTGAATGAATTCATAATTTTGGTACAATCCAGTGAGGCAAATGAGACCAAAAGGAGCTGAGGTTTCACAATCAGCTTCTCGTAGAATCAAGGCTTCAAAAGGGTTCTTTCTGATTTGAACCCCTGCTGAGAATTTGCATTTCTAACAAGTTCCTAGCTGAGAATTTGCATTTTCTTCCCAGATGTACTGAATCAGAATCTACATTTTAAGAAGATCCTCAGCTGACTCTTATGTATAACTTCAGGGAAAATTCTTAGAAATGCAAATTCTCAGCAGGGGTTCGAACCAGAAGGAATCAGTTTGAAGCCCTGGGTAGAACAAACACTAGAACACAAACACTCGAAAGAATATTACAAAGGCCTGGGTGGCACAATGCTTAACTGCTCAGCTTCTAACTGAAATATTGGAGGTTTGAATCCACCCAATGGCTCCATGGGAGAAAGATGTGGCAATCTGCTCCTGTAAAGATTACAGCTTAGAAAACCCCATAGGGCAGCTCTACTCAGTCATATAGGGATGCTATGAGACAAAAATCAACTTGATGGCACCTAGCAATAACATTACAAAGGTCGTGATGGAGCTTGGATTTGGAGTCAGAAGGTCTGGTTCCAATTTCTGTCTCTTTTATGTTTAACTGTATAACCCTAGGAAATTGCCTCAGTTCCCCTGGGCCTTTCTTTTTAGAGTCAGTTTTATGGTTTCGGTTGATCACTTTGTTACAAATTCATTCCCATTGGAAACTTGGGGAGAGTGAGCGAAGAGGCTGCTCATGAAGAGCAGGAGTTTATTCCTAGAGTTGCAGATTGAACGGAGATTGGCTAGGATTTCAGCCCAGTGTTCCAGGCTCAGGCAGGTTATCCTGACAGACCTACAGTCATTGTAGATTACTGTTTTCTTATGGGAAGTAGAGGAATATTATAACTGGTAAACAACTTGAGAGCCTTAGAGCCATCCCAGGAACTATGGATACTTCATTAAGGCAGAAAATCTAGGTCCTGATCTTGCATTCTAAAAATGGGAATTCCTATCGCACCCTCTGACTGGATCAGGATTGTCTGTGTAACAGATGAAAGGCCTATCTGTCTACTAACTCAAACCCTAATATGATGAACAGAGGTGGAGAGGACTCAAAATGACATGGTCTATCCTAGAGTGTTGTTGTGAGGACCAAGGATAGTAATTCGTGGAAAAATGTAGTATAAAGAAGTATAATATAAAGTTCAGTATAAAATAGATTATTAGTTTATATTTTATCATTCAACATTTTAACTAATTGAGATTGCATTTCCTACTTCATTAATCTTAATAAGTGAGGTTCAGTTTTATTTTGATAGTGTCCAAAATGTTATTTGCCCAGGCAAGATGTATCCAAAAAATATGTATATACACACATATACATACATAAATATATATATGTGTACGTATATAATTTACAAAAGATTCAACTCAGCTAATGAGAAGAGAGCCCTGAAAGTATATTGAGATTTAGAATAATTTACTCTTGGTTAAGATCTTATTGCTGGATGGCATTGCCACTTTTATTCCACAGTGCCAGTGTTTATTCACTTTTCTGAAGTGTTTTTTTTAACTGATAATTTTCAACAAAGTCATTGGTGGTGCTAAGGAGAACATAGACTTCTGAAGGGTACACATAATTCCAAAACCATAATGTATTCGTTTGATGTTATCTTCTTCCTAACCTAGCCATTTGTCAGAATTGGGGGGAAAAAAAAAGAAAATGTGCAGATTTCACTAAGGTTTTCTTTGTACTTACTGATGTGCCCTAAAAGAGAACAGAAGGCAGGAGAACTAAGTAAAAAAACATGGTTAATACATTCATTGAGAAAGTGGTCCCAAGTATTCAAATTGCTCATCTGTAAGTGTGACTATAATAGCAAGTGTCAGTTGTCCCGCACAAATGAGTAATTTTAGTAACTCAGATTTTCCAAGGATAGTGTCTGTAAAACCAAAAACCAAGCCCTTTGCTGTGGAGCCGATTCTGACCCACAGTGACTCTATAGGACAGAGTAGAAATGCTCCATAGGGTTTCCAAGGAGCGGCTGCTGGATATGAACTGTCGACCTTTTGGTTAGTAGCCAAACACTTAACCACTGTGAAGTAACTGTGAAAACTTCATATATTTAAAATTCAACCTATGATCATAATTAACATATTTTTAAATTTTATTTTTATTTTCATTGGGCAAAAAACTTCCTCATTTCTGCAATTATTTCTCCTTTAGATATCTTGTGACTTTTAGTTAATTTTAGGTTTAGAAAACTGTCTTAGTTATCTAGTGCTGCTATAACAGAAAAACCACAAGTGAATGGCTCTAACAAAGAGAAATTTTCTCACAGTCTAGTAGGCTAGAAGTCCAAATTCGGAGTGTTGGCCCCAGGGGAACACTTTTTTTCTCTGTTGGCTAGGGAAGAAGGTCCTCCTCTTCAATCTTCCGCTGCACTAGGAGCTTCTCTGCAGGAACCCCGTGTCCAAAGGACATGCTCTGCTCCCAGTGCTGCTTTCTTGGTGATACGAAGTCCCCGTCTCTCTACTTGCTTCTGTGTTTTATATCTCAAAAGAGATTGGCTCAAGACAAAATCCAATCTTATAGATGAAGTCCGGCCTCATTAACATAATTGCTGCCTATCCCACCTCATTTACATCGTAGAGGTAGGATTTACAACACATAGGAAAATCACATTATGTGGTGGACAGTCACACAATACTGGGAATGGTGGCCTAGTCAAACTGATACACACATTTTTGGGGGACACAATTCAATCCATGATGACAACTTACTATACAGAATGAAGGGTTTAAAATGTAGGTAATCATATAAATAATTTATTCTCTGTAAACAGCAATAAAGCACACATTATTTGGGTTTAATTTTAAGCCGATTCTCTCCATATATTTTCAAAATAACATCAACTGAGAGTTAAGTTATTTTTGAAGGAGAACAAACCCACTGCTGCAATAAGAGAATAACAGAAGCAGAAAAGTGGAGAACAATCAACATGATTATTGGAGCCCCATAGACATCTGAAATTCATTGTATCTGCAAAACCATATCTACACAGGATATGTAAACAAATTGGCAAATAAATTATAACAACCAAAAAGATTCAGAATCACTACATCCTGCATTTCTTCCGGGTTAATAATTCCACCATTTCTTTTTCAAGTTCTTATTTCCTTGCTAAGCTCTTAATATCTACACTTTGGGAAGAAAACAAGGAGAGATAAAAAGGGATGACTGCCCCCTGTGTCCTTTTTTCCCAAGGCAGCCACGGTCCTTTCCTCTTGCCAAACTCATGACAGCTTGGTTTTTGTTTCAGGTTCTTTGTGCCCCTATATGTATCTTTATCCATTGAGTGTCTTAATGTTTTAAATCATCTCATGAGGAAGTTATAATGAAGATAACAGGAAATCATTGAAACTGTACAAAAGAGCTGTTCCTTCATTCCTTTAGGTATAACTCATCAAATGAATGATTAATTAACCTTGAATTTAATTATTTTTCATTTTTATTCTAGTTGGTCAAAGTTTTGGGTCAATAGCTTTTTTTTATTAATTTGTTTGTTTTTTATTGTTCTGTTTTTGTTGTTATTGCTCTATCAAAAGTTGTAATTACTCTTAATACTTCTTGTTTCTCCAATTATCAGATATATTCTTTTTAGAGCAATTATCCATATCTCCAGAACTGCATCACTAAATAAATCTTTGTAGAATAAATATGCTATGTCTTCTACTAACGATAAGTGTAACAAGAGTTTAGAAGGGCAAAAATTGATTCAATCCTAGAAAATAAAGAATAATTTCATGGTTAGATAATAGACAATATGCTCCCCCTGCTCACGAGCCTAGCAAATACACAATAGCAATTTACTACTTGGAAAGGGTCAAGTCTATGCAAGTTCAAAAGAGCAGTACACGTTGAGAGAAAAATATATAAGGTAATCCAGGGTTACAGATGAGATCCGTTCCTGAGTGTGTCTTCAATAATTTGTAAGTAAGTTGGAACAGGTGCGTACGGTTTTTATTTAGCCTTACTTTAGTGAAAGAAACAGTTTGAAGCCTATTCAATGACTTAAAAGCTGCACATGCAGCAGGTGAAGGTGATTGTGATAAAGAATTTGTTGCAAGTAGGGGTTGGTTCAATTGATTCAAAGTGAAGGCATAACATAAAGGGCAAGTACGAGTTGTCCATAAGTTGGACTTTGGTAACCTGGGGACTGCCTATGTGTGTGTGTATATATATAGTGTGTGTATATAATATTAGCTTGTGTGTGTGTGTATATATATATTAGCAAACCAGACCTTACCCTAAGCAAAAGGTCACACTGTTACACTAGAGGAATTTGAGCCTGTGGTACACTAAGTGTAACCATAACAACACAAAAATCCAAACTCAGTTCATCTCCTGACTAAACAGTTGTTGCTGTACCAAAGGTCTTGTAAAAGAAGAGGTTTGTTATTTTCAGGTATATATAACAGTCTCTATTGTTTTACACAAGACATCTGTCTTTCAATAAAAAATTATGGACACAAAAATCAAGAAAAAACAGCACACAGCCAATAGAGAAAGCAATTAGTAGACCTAGATTCAGATAGGACACAGATGTTGGGTTATCAGAGAGGAAATTTAAAATAACTATGATTATTTTAAAGACACTAGTAGGAAAGGTTGGTATCATACATGAACAAATGGAGAATTTAGCAGAGAGATAGAAATTCTAAGAAAAATTGAAATGGAAATGCTACAAATGAAAAATAAAGAATGTTTTTGATGGTCCATCATTAGGCTTGACACAGTTGAAAGAATTAGTGAACTTGAAGATATGTCAATAGAAATTATCAAAATTGAATAGAGAAAAAGTGTGGAAAGAAAGAACAGAACACTCAAGAACCATATGACGATATAAAACAGTCTAATATGCATGTAATTGGAATCCCAGAAGAAGAGAAAATAGCAAGAGATATATGTGAAGATATAGTAGCTGAAAATTTTCCAAAGCTAAAGAATAACTCCAAGCCACAGATCCAAGAAGATCTGAGAGTACCAAACAGAATAAAACACATAAAAACTCACATCAGCTACAGTATATTCAAATTGGTCAATATCAAATATAAAGAAAAAATCTTGAAGGAAGTTAGAGAAAAATGAGTTATAGATGCATTCTATAACATGGATAAATCCCATATGCATTATACCAAGTGAAAACTGCCAGATTCAAATGAATGTATACTCTGTGATAACATTTACATGGCATTCTGGAAAATACAAAACTATATAAGTACAGAAAATAAATCACTGGTTTTCAGGGAATGAGGTGAAGGGTAATGATGACTACAAAGGGACACTAAGGAATTTTAGGGGTGATGGAACTGTTATGTATTTTGATGGTGGTAGTGGTTGCATGACAGTATGCACTTGTCAAAACTTGCGGAACTGTGCACTAAAAACGCAACAGTGAATATTATTGTATGTAATTATACCTTAAAAAAGCCTATGAATGTATACTGCAAAACTCTGACGAAAAAAATAAAAGAATGGAATTATGGAGGTGGTAGTATTTGAACTGCATTTATGGAGCTGGATATGAAGGGATGAGCAAAATAAATGAAAAAAAAAAAAAAGATGCATAGGTGGCATACAGAGTCCTTAGAGTGCTCACTGTCAAACCCTTTTATTTGAAGTTCACCTTGCTTATGGTCAACATAGCCACAGTCGGGGAACTGTAACTAGGGATCATGCAATCCAATCCCTTTATTTTATAAGGAAGAAAGTGAGTTCTGGAGAGGTGAAATAATTTTCTCAGTATACAACATTAGTTGCAGGAATTCCACCTTGAAATTGCTGTTTCCATTTGTTGTAAAATAGTTATATTTAAAATAAAAGCCTTCTAAACCATGCTGAGATCAGAAAAGCACTAGCACTTCTTTCTGGTACTGTGTTTTCTACCTAGCACTTTGGGAATGTTATATTCGTAAACTCTAGTGCTGAGGTGTCTAGGAAAGCTTCATAACAAACAGCAATACTCTTCACGTTTGATAGCCATGCTTCCAAAACACTTTATTGTAAAATAGCAATATACATGCAGATTTTGATAGAGTGCTCAGCAGAAATCACTAGAGTTTAGCACACTGTCAGTTCAAAGTAGAGATTTTACCTTATAAAACATGAAGCACTCAAGCACAGTAAACTCCAAGTTGTCATTTTCATCAGGCATAGAAAAAAATAGCTGGCCACTTATTTGTGCAGATTTGAAAGGAGCAGGGAAACCTCCTCTTATCATAGCTACGTCTTCTAAATAGTGGTCAGTCTCAAACTCCCGAGAGTGAGAACACTGTGAATTATAAATTTCATTTCAAGCACAGACTCGTTTTTCCTTGGCAAGGTGGCGGAGTACCACTTGACTGCTCGAATCGCACACTTTTTGGATCGGCATCGGTTGAGTTTCTCTCCGTAAAGGAGATATATAATGAAAAAAAATTATTACAAGGGAAATTGGGTCTTTTTAGTGATACCAACATGGTAGACTTTGCTATGGATGTATACAAAAACCTTTATTCTGATGATATTCCTCATGCTTTAAGAGAAAAAAGAGCTACAGTTGTTGCGCAACTGAAACAACTTCAGGCAGAAACAGAACCAATTGTGAAGATGTTTGAAGATCCAGAAACTCCAAGCAAAATGCAGTCAACTGGGGATGGTCGGATGTTATTTGACTACCTGGCGGACAAGCGTGGTTTTAGGCAGGAATATTTAGACACTCTCTACAGGTATGCAAAATTCCAATATGAATGCGGGAATTACTCAGGAGCAGCAGAATATCTTTGCTTTTTTAGAGTGCTGGTTCCATCAAAGGATAGAAATGCTTTGAGTTCACTTTGGGGAAAATGGCCTCTGAAATCTTAATGCAGAATTGGGATGCAGCCATGGAAGACCTTACAGGCTTAAAAGAGACCATAGATAATAATTCTGTGAGTTCTCCACTCCAGTCTCTTCAGCATTGAACATAGCTCATTCACTGGTCTCTGTTTTTCTTCAATCATCCCAACGGCCACGATAACGTACATTACTGATCTCTTCCTCTACCAGCCACAGTATCTTAATGCAACTCAGACTATGTGTCCACATATTCTCTGCTATTTGACTACAGCAGTCATAACAAAGAAAGATGTTCGAAAACGCTGGCAGGTGCTGAAAGACCTAGTCAAGGTTATTCAACAGGAATCTTACACACATAAAGAGCCTAATTACAGAGTTTGTTGGATGCTTATATGTTAACTTTGACTTTGATAGGGCTCAGAAAAAGCTAAGGGAATGTGAATCAGTGCTTGTGAATGACTTCTTCTTGGTGGCTTGTCTTGAGGATTTCATTGAAAATGCCCATCTCTTCATATTTGAGACTTTTTGTCACATCCATCAGTGTATCAGCATTAACATGTTGGCTGATAAACTGAACATGACCCCAGAAGAAGCTGAAAGGTGGATTGTGAATTTGATTAGAAATGCAAGCCTGGATGCAAGATTGATTCTAAATTAGGTCATGTGGTTATGGGTAACAATGCAGTTGCACCCTATCAGCAAGTGATTGAAAAGACCAAAAGCCTTTCATTTAGAAGCCAGATGTTGGCCATGAATATTGAGAAGAAGCTTAATCAGAATGGTAGGTCAGAGGCTCCTAAATGGGCAACTCAGGACTCTGGCTTCTACTGCTGAACTGTTTTAAAAAAGATGAAAAAGTAAAAGAAAGATGCAATAATAAAACTATTATGTAAAGTGTTACACACATTTTAGAAACAACAAATTGAGTGTAAATTTTGAAGAATTTGAATAAAATTGGCCGTGGTTCATTAAAAAAAAAATTTCATTTCAGTGTTGCTAGTTGCTTTTGTTCCAAAGGATAACACTACATAATTTCTGTTTTCTATCTACTTTTGCTTTCTATCCAGTGCATGTGTGTCCCAAAATCTGAGCTGTTCTATGGATGTCAGATTTTCAATTTGGTCTTAACTGCCAGCTCTTTGGCTCTCCCTCAGTCTTACTTACTGCCTTTAATGTGGGAGGCTGAGTGACATCAAAGCTAGACAACACTTGGCTTAAATTGTGACATAGTCGTCGCAACCTTGGCTAAGTTACTGAAATAGTGTAAAATGGGGAAAATGATTGCCTTAGTTATTTAGGGCTGCTATAACCGAAATATCACAAGTGGGTGGCTCTAACGAACGGAAATTTATTTTCTCACAGTTTAGGAGGCTAGTAGTCTGAATTCAGGGCATCAGATCTACAAGAAGGCTCTCTCTCTCTCTTTCTGCTCTGGGAGAAGGTCTTTGTCTTTCCAGCTTCTATTCCTAGGTTCCATGGAGATCATGTAGAGTGTATCTTCCCCTCTGTCTGTGCTTGCTTGCTTGCTAAATCTTCTTGTTTTATTTTTCAAAAGTGATTGATTAAAAACACACCCTACACTAATACTGTCTCATTAGCATAACAAAGAAAACCCATTCCCAAATGGGATTATAACCACAGGTATAAGGGTTGGGATTTACAACACATGTTTTTGGGAGACACAATTCAATCCATAACATTACACCCTTTGGTCCCCTAAAATTCATGTCCTTCTTGTATGCAAAACACACTCACCTCATCACATCATCCCTCCAAGTCAAAAATCTCATCTTCTGAATCATTAAATCAAATATAGGTGAGATTTTAGGCATATTTCATTCTGGGGCAAAATTCCTCTTTATCTGTGAACCTGTGAAATCTAGAATACAATTATCTGCTTCCAAAGTACAATGGTGAAACAGGCTCAAAAGCATAAGATAGACATTTCCATTACAAAAGGGAGAAATTGTAGGGAAAGAAAGATAACAGTCACCAAAACCCAGCAGAACAAATTACATTAGCTCTCAAGGTTTGAAAATAATCCTCTGTTCTTTGAAACCATCTGTGCAAGAGCCCCACCCTCTAGACTCTGGGTGTTACCCATGTTCTCTGAATTCTGGATGGAAGCCTCTTGGCCTTGGGGTTCAGCCCCATCTTCCAGGCTCACTGGAATGGCAAAACTACTCTCATGATTCTGGGTGGCCCCATTCTCCTAGTGCATCTGAGTGGCAACTCCACCCCTAAGCCCTAGCTGGCTCCTTCCTCTTGGCCCTTGGACATGGAAACCCCACCCCCTCAGCTTTGGACGGTGGCCCCATCCTCTAGGTCCACCTGAATGGCAGCCCCACCCTCTGAAACCAGGCTGATGGAGATCTAACTCTGAATCCTAAGAAGCCATGGCTCCACCTTTGAAACCTAGAAGGCTGTGACTCCACTCTTTGAAAGCTAGACATCCCTGCTTCCCATGCTACTTCCAGTAGTTCTGCTGATCTCTCAACTGCTCTAGAGATTTCATTTCTTTTCTTGAAGGGCAACAATGCAGCTCCTTTGACCTGTTTCTTGCCTGTAGAATTCCAAGAGGCAGACAGCTTTTCTTCCTTTCATCCAGTCTCTGTCCCCTTCAGGCTAAACTGATGGATTTTCTGCTGTGGTAGTTGGTTATATCCATCAGTCGCAGGCTGAATTTCTTTAACAAAAGATTGAGTGACCAAATCTTTGGTGAGAGTTTCAAGGCATGTGTCCTTAGTTTATACAACAATGTTTTCCAAATCTTTAAGTTCTGGTTTCATTTTGCACAGTTCATTTTTAGTCCATCTCTTTCCTCTTGCATTCCACTGTAAGTTTCAAGGAAAAATCAGTTTGCACTTTTTAAGATCTTGCTTATAAATCTCCTCAGTCAAATACTCGTGTTCGTCACTTACAAGTTCTACCTTCCACCAAACATTTGAACATAATTCATATAAGCTCTGCCACTGCATAAAAAGCATCACCTTCCCTCCAATGTCCAATCACATGTTAATTATTTCCTTTTAAAGTCTCATCAGAGCACATTTAACATCCACATTTATATCAACATTCTGTTCATAATGATAGAAGTTCTCATCACAGCTCTCAATTCTTTCTGAACCCTAGTCAGAATTGTCCTTAATGTCCGCAATTCTGTCAACAATCTCTTCAATAAAAACTAGGGCCTTACTGTAAAGCATATCAAAATTCCTCCAGATTCTACCCATTACCCAACTGCAAAACGACTTCCACATTTTAGGTATCTGTTAAATCAGCACCCCCACTTCTTGGTACCAAATTCTGTCTTAGTTATCTAGTGCTGTTATAATTGAAATACCACAGGTGAGTGACTTTAAAGAAGAGAAGTTTATTTTCTCACAGTTTAGGAGGCTGGAAGTCTGAATTCAAGGTACCGGCTCTAGGGGAAGGCTCTTCCTCTCTCTGTCTGCTCACAGGGAAGGTCCTTGTCTTTTTCCAACTTCTATTCATGGGTTCTTTGGCAATCATGTGGAGTGTATCTCCACTCTGTGCTTGCCTGCTTGGATGGTAAATCTGCTCTTATTATATCTCAAAAGAAGTTGATTTAAGACACACCGTACACTCATATTGCCTCATTAACATAATATAGACAGCCCATTCCCAATTGGGATTATAACCGTAAGTATAGGGGTTATGATTTACTATACATATTTTTCCAGGACAAAATTGAATCTGTGGGGATATATGCCATTTAAACATGGCTGCACTATTGACAACTGCAGCCCCCACAGGCCTCTATGCTGCACAGCATGTTGAGACTTGTCCCCAACATACTGAGACTTGTCACGACTTGTTTTCCCAAACCTATTGTCGCTTTACTGATTGGCTTGTTTACCTGAATTCCTTCTCCCTTG
>NW_004443940.1:755066-788883 GCF_000243295.1 Trichechus manatus latirostris | reverse complement strand
CCAAAGCCCATTGTTCTGTTATTTGCTTCACTGCTTGCTGTATTGACTATAAATAAACTCCTGGGACTGAAGCCGGGGTCGACTCCTCAGAGTGACCCTCCTGGCCCCACTTCTCTGTAAGAGTTGTGTTTGGTTACTGTCTCCGCCGCCCCGACATTCGCCGCTGCTGCAACAGATGGTGCCCCGTGTGAGGGGCTGCGACAGAATCCATAATAATGATATTTTACAAAAACTGATCTGAGGATTTACTTAAATTAGAATGCCATCAACTGACACAAAGTAAGCCCTGTCATAGAGTGATACACAAACATTGATTAAAATAAAATTGAGAGATTTATTGAAAATAAAGAGCTCAAGCCAGAGATAGAATGAATTCCAGGTGATGGGACCTAGTAATCCAATATGGCAACCCAGTAGTGACGTTTTATAAGGGGGGACAAAGGACATGAAGCACTTTACTTGATTGGTATTTACTAATTTAGATCATCAAAAGACATTACTTGATTGGTAATTACAGGCTTAGATCATTGAAAGATATTACTTGATTGGTAGTAGATCAAGATAAAACAGGACTTCCTGGACAGGAAATTGTAAGGCAAGGCTTCCTGTAATGGAAGCTCATAAGGCAATTGGCTTAAAAGGATATACATATCTTTCTTATATTGGTTACAGTGTGATAATTACAAGGGTATGATGGAGGGGGTCACAGGGTAGTTACATCATCATTATAGGATATTTTTTAGTTTAATGACTATGTCTGCATTGACAAGGACTCTTGCTAGGGTGAAAATGGAGCTAGCAACATAGGAGTTGAGTCCAAACCTCAAGGTAGACATTTCAGATTTTCTCAGGTACCTCAGATTTTAAAATTCCCTTACACATTCCCTCCTTTTCATGAAGGATTTTTAAAGAAATCTCACCACTATTCTGAAAGGCTTTCTTCTGCAAGGACTTTGAGCATACGTTTATTCTGGATGGCTGTTTATTTGATAAGCTTTCAAGACTTCAGACACTATGTGTGTGAAAAGGGAGTTATTGTTGTTAGATGCCATCGAGTTGGCTCTGACTCATGGTAACTCCATGTACAACAGGATGACCCATGCTTGATCCTGTGCCATCCTCTCTCCTAAAGAGCATTCTGGCTGCACTTCTTTCAAGACAGATTTATTTGTTCTTTTGGCAGTCTTCAGCTCATTCAATATTCTTCACCAACACCTTAATACAAAGACATCAATTCTTCTTTGGTCTTCCTTAGTCATCCTCCAAATGTCACATGTATATGAGGCAGTTGAAAATATTATGGTCTGGGTCAAGTGTACCTTAGTCTTCAATGTGACATCTTTGCTTTTTAGCATTTTAAAAAGGTCTTTTGTGGAAGATTTGTCCAAATGTAACATGCCATTTGATTTCTTGACTGTTGTTTCCAGGGGCATTGACTGTGGATTCAAGAAAAAGGAGAGCAAACTATGAATAGCAACTATAAATAATAGCAGAATTTTGTGAAAAGGTAGCTGGGCACTATTTGAAGTCTTCACCACGCCATAGCTTTAGCCTCTTGCTTCTGTGGTTTTACTGCGTGAGGGTTAGTGCAGGGTAGGCCACATTAGAGGAATAATCTGACATCTGATGGCATACTCAAGGAGTGGGCTTGAGTCTGTCTGAAATATAATTACTATCAATGTACATTATTCTTTTCACAGGCATTAAATGGATATTTTGGGTAATAGCATTTGTCAAATTTTCATACAACATTTAATAGTTCCTACAATTATCACGACAATGAATACTATTAATTGGGTTGACAATATAGACTGAATCCATGATCCAACACCTGAGGGTAGCGAGCTGAAAATATCTAGGAAAGGTGAGTCTGAGGGTGGAGATTTATGGAGCCAAGTAGTCTTCTGGTAAATTAGTTTAATATTTTGTTCTACCTCTCGTGAGGTGATAGTCCAGTTGCCATAAGAGGTATTAGTTATAGCACAGACCTCTCCTTGCTGGGCCAACAGGAAATCTAGGGCAACTTGATTATCCAGAACTACACTGACAAGTGAATTCAGTGATTTCTCTTGAGCAGTCATAGCACTGACAACATCATCTACTATTCCTTCCATGGTTCTGGAGATGTTACGAATGGCATGTTTTAAATCTCCTACTCTGTACCAAGGGAAGAATATCCTAAAAAAAACTATACCATAATCCAGGGCACTCCTTTAAGGAGTTCCCTCCATCTCTCCCTTGCCCACCTCTTGACTTTTTGTTTCTCCTCCTTTCTAATAGCTTCAGGTGGCCAGTCCAGTATAAAGTCTCATTGTAAGAATGGATGTCTAAAGGGATTCCCATATGGCCTAAGGTATATTGGCCTGTCATATTACAACCATCCAAACAGGATAAAGTCCAGGTATAGGTCTCATTATTTGGATTTGAATTGGCAAAGGTAGGATATCTCAATCCCTCACATAAAATTACATATCCATATGGGGCACATACTATGCCGGTGCTAGCATTTTTTCCTGGGAGAGGGATGGTTTGATTTGTCTGTTCAAGCCAATTCTCTGTCAAGGAATTGTTTCAAGTAGACAGTCATCCTAACCTTAGCCAATTCCACATCTGGACACAATAAGACATTTTTCCTTGTAAACATGCTATTAAATTTCCTGAAAAAGCTACATTCCAATATCTGGGAGGGGCATTATATGAAATTAAGGGCTCATTTTTACCATCTGAAGAGGAAGTCCAGGGTATTTTGGAACTCTCTTTAATCTGGGTCAGATTGAAACATGGGACCTAGGGTTGAATGATATCTCAGGAGGGCTCCACAGTCTAACATGTATAGCCCACCTAGAGTTGATGTTAAAATTGATGGTAGCGGGGGAACAAAACTATAATTCAGTATGGGGAGTAGTTAATGGATCTGACTTCTCATGTACAGTTTTGGGTAAAGGATGACAGATTTAGCATTTGGTAAGATCTGTGGATTGTGCAATGGCCAGAGTGAGCTTACCAAAAGCATTCTCATGCCAAGAATTAACAGGAGCCGCGATGAGCAGCAGTATGAGCAGAAAGCTTAAGAAGAGCTTAATAGTGCAGAAAAACAGCCTAAAAGAAATAAACAAGGGCTACTAGCATACAAATAATAGTGATGACAAAATAAACATCAGCAGTGAAAAGCATACAGGAGGATAAAAAGGTTACTAACAATAAAGGAGAAATATAATTAAAATGCTAATGATAAAAAATACAAGATTGCTTCAATATTCATGTGTCTTACTAAATTAATCTGTGACTAGCATTAACAGCAAGGAGTTAATAGAATATAAATAGTGGTAGCAATGATAAAAAATGCGATTAGAAGTTAAGACAAAAGAGCTAATATGAATTCCAATCCTAGAAAGCTCATAAGAAATATAACTATTCTCTAAAAATGGTATTTATGACAAGAAGTCTGGGTTCTCAGGGGAAGAACAATATATTAAAACAAGGAATAATATCTTTCTAATTATGATTGCTGATAAAATTTTGAAAGGTCAATTGCTAGCCTTCCATTCCAGTCCCTTGATTAGAAGAAAGCAAAAACTTCTATGGAATGGATATGGGATTATGGAGACCTGATGTTAACAAGCCAAACATATGGCCCAGCAAAGATCTTCCCAGTGCCCTGATAAGAAATTCTCAAGATTCAAAATATTGCGATAATGTCAAAAATGGATTTTTATCAATATTTTTAGTTAGCCAGGTTAAAAAAAAAAAAAACTTTTATTGAGATATAACATACAAATTGTTTATTCCTTCTGAGCATCTGTATTCTCATCACAAGAAGCTGCAACTAACACCACTGCTCATGTCTATTTTAAGCATTAATTTAGTTCCATATGTACAGATGTTGGCACCTAAGGTGGTCCAAAAAGTGATATTTTTTCTCTTACTCTTTGGACTAACATATTTTTAGTTTTTCTTGTTTTAACATTTTGCCCTTTTTGACCTTATCTCACAGGCTCAATGTTTACTGTAAATCCATATTCTACCCATCATGCTACGACACCAACTCAAGTACCACCTCACACTTGCAGACTTCCCAGATTCTCTTCTCTCATCTGAACTCTCTCTCCACTGTACATTATCAATATTATATTTGTAACACTGGAGATATCGTCACTTCTTAGCTTGAATTAGAGTTGTTGT
This sequence comes from Trichechus manatus latirostris, assembly GCF_000243295.1. Classification (NCBI taxonomy): domain Eukaryota; kingdom Metazoa; phylum Chordata; class Mammalia; order Sirenia; family Trichechidae; genus Trichechus; species Trichechus manatus. The sequence continues at coordinate 784,701 of NW_004443940.1, read as the reverse complement.
TGTTTTTTAAACTACTTTTTATTTTCCATAATATTAAGTAAATTTTATAGTTCTCACCAAGACGGTTCATTAGGATAAGGGGCTTGAGTTGACCCTTAAACACTAAGAATTATCTAGGCAGGAGATATAAATCCAATGAGTGCAGAATGAGCCAAGATTTGGACATGGAATTAAAAAGAATCTGTTTTTATGGAAAATAAGAGAAATATGCTAATAATCCATACCAGTAAACAATCATTATTAGCAATCATTGAACAACAGCTGTCTGCTCTGAGCACGACACTTTGTTAGGAATTAATTATATGATATTGTGAAAGATAGGTGCTCCGTTCTGAAGAGGTTTATGTGATATGAAGTTTCTTTTTTTTCTGGTAGTGGAAAAGGACTTGCCCTAACCCATCCACATTTTCTCACCTCATCTCACTTGAAATTAAGTTAACATGTTTACACATCAATTGGCTAGGGTTAAGAATTCCATCTATGGCCATGAATTGTGTGATCATCACTGAATTCATTCAGAAGTAAACCCTAACTTCTTTGTCCCATTTCCAACATTTTCTCATCTTTAAGACTAGAACTTTAATTCTCGGCTCCATGCTCAGGTACATACATCCCTAGGGGAGTATAATGATGTATCTGAGTAAAATGTTAATCCAAAGGACAAGCATAATTTATTTTGTAAAATGTTAAATATTTTACAATATTAATTTTTCATTAAACAAGTGCAGATATATTATGGAGTAGAATGCTAAAATCGTACACATTTTAAGGGGTTTGATTGTAAAGAGGTATTAAAAGCAAATGCACGTCAGACTTGTAAGTTTAAGTTGGGTCAAATACGTTCACAATTCCATTTCAGACTAAAACCCTAAGACAGTCTTTTTGGGTGACTATGAATATTTGTTCTAAAATATCTAGACAAGGCACCCTGAAAGCATCTTTAATGGCTCAATCCCTCAGAAAATCAATCTGTCAGAACTCAGGCCCGGTTCTCATATAACACTGGTTATAACAAGCCCAGCTCTCTTACATACACCATTCTGCCCATTTCAAAACTACTTTTACAAAGATTTAATATTGTTTTCTAGTAACGTTTCAGTATATAAATATTTCCCTTAGTGGTCGGAAAACATCTTTCTATCAAACTTGAGATGCTACTTCTGAGATCAATAGAATAAATGCATGCTCTTATTTCTTGGCCATTTTCTTTCATTATTCAGATGCTCTCTACTTTTAATTTTGTGAATTAAATAGCATATACTTTCCAAGTACAAACTGGTTATTTATGATCATGCTTCTCTGAACATTTTTGAGCCTTCGTTAGTATTAGGATTCAGTGAGCTCTTCCAGAAACCCTTGTCATAGACAACAATCAGCAGCATGGGCAGAATCCGCCATTGCCCATACCCGAAGGAAAACTTTTGTACATTGCCAGAAGGTAGCTTGTAACTGTACTGGTGTTGTTGTTAGGTGCCATTGAGTTGGCTACAACTCATAGTGACCTTATGTAAAACAGACTGAAATGCTGCTTGGTTCTGTGCCATCCTACCATCATTGCTATGTTGCAGCCCATTGTTGTGGCCGCTATGTCAATCCATATAATTGAGGGTTTCTCTCTTTTCCGCTGACCCTCTAATTTACCAAGCACGATGTCCTCTAGTGATTGGTGTCTCCTTATGACATGTCCAAAGTTCTCTACCAACTTTGCTTCTAAAGAGCTTTCTGTCTGTACTTCCTCCAAGACAGACAGATTTGTTCATTCTTCTGGAAGTCCATGGTATATTCAGTACTCTTTGCCAACACCACAATTAGAATGTGTCAATTCTTCTTTGGTCTTCCTCTTTCATTGTCCGGTTTTCACATGCATATGAAGCAATTGAAAATAACCATGGATTAGATTAGTCGCATGTTAGTCATCATCCAAGCTAACACTTTAAGGAGGTCTTTTACAGCAGATTGTTTGATTTCTTGACTGCTGTTTCCATTGGCACAGATTGTTGATGCAAGGAAATGAAATCCTTTACAGCTTCAATGTCAACTGTACTGGTAACCATAGTCATATCCCAATTGTGTTTTGAGGAATGAGCACTATGCATAGTGGTTAAACAAATGGTCTTTATTATCAAACAGACGCAGGCTTAACTTTATGCTACAGTACTTATTAAGTGTTTAAAAAGTTGTATAAATTACTTAGTCCCCTCTAAACCACAGTTTCCTCATCTGAAAAATGGGTACAATGACAGTGCCAGTTTTATAAAGTTGTTTTGGTCATCATGTATGACCATATTTGTGTGACACTTGGCTATAGCCTTAGCAGTAGTATTATGCTAGCATACCATTTCCAGGCTTTTTTTCCTTTACTTTCTGCCTGTTTCCTCATTGCAGGCCTAAATTTTGAGATGCTTATCCTGTACATTTTTATTGTCAGATTCTAAACCTACTTACTGTTCTACACAACCGAGAATTCTTGGCGTCTACTTTGATGAGCCTTTTGAACAAAAGCTTTCCTATGCCTTCAAATTAGTTTGGATATCTTGGATTCTGACATCAGTTTCATCCCATAATTTATGGCATGTACTTTTTTTTACCATATATTTTGTCCATTTTGGTCTCTCACCTGCCTATCAGCCCAGACATTCTTCTCTTTGTGCATCTTGGTCCCTGCTGTCTCCTAAATTTCTCTGTTCTTTGGCCATACATCACCTAAGACCAGCTTACAGACTATGAGCTGACTCTCTAACAATGCAGGAGCTCCTGACTTCTTCATCCTCTATTCTCTTTCTTGAGAATATAACAGTGCACCTCCATGGAGTGGGGGTGGGGGGGAGCAATAATATGTCTGACCTCAGTGAGCTAAAGTCATTAGCTTTTGACCTTCATTGACAATCTTCAGGACACAGAATTTCATTTTTCTTGTCACATGCCCAGCTGGTTTTATTCTGCATCCAGATGAGAATTCAGAGACTTTTCTTCTCCTTAAAGTTGATTGATTCAATATTGGTGTGATGGATGAAACCCAGGAAAGAAAATCAGGTTGTTTAATGCCAGATTTGTAAGCTGGTTCCTAAGAAGTTCCTATTAGCCATTTTCTCAAAAGTTTAAGAAAATCCAGGGTAGACCTTAGATAACTGAAAGTGAAGTGACAGTCCTTACCCATAGTGAGAAGAAATACAATTATTTTATAGTTGTTGCTGGGTGCTGTCAAGTCAATTCTAATTCATAGTGATCCCATGTGACAGACTAGAATTGCCTGACAGGGTTTCTTGATGTAATCTTTACGGAAGCAGACTGCCAGGTTTTTCTTCCGCACAATTGCTGGAAGGATTTAAACTGCCAATCTTTGTTTAGGTTAGCAGCCAAGCACTTAACCATTGTACCACTAGGTCTCCTTTTATAGCCTAAAATCCATTGCTGTCGCATTGATTCTGGCTCATAGTGACCCTATAGGATAGAGTAGAACTGCCTCATGGGGTTTCCAGGGAGTGACTGGTGGATTCAAACTGCAGACGTTTTGGTTAGCAGCCGAGCTCTTAACCACTATACCATAAGGTCTTTTTTTATAGCCTACCCCTTGATAATTATCCTGAATATGTATTTGTTAAATGCTTGCTATGTTTCAGTACTTAAGGCATTGTCAAAAATATAACAGATTAGATTAATGAAGACTGTTTAAGAGGAAATGGCATCCAAGGACAGTGTTAGCTGTAGATAGAAGAATTCCTTTCCAATGTTATGCAATTTCAAAAGGCAGGGAAGCCCTTTTCCCACACTCCTGTCTAAAATATCCACCCTATTCCACCCAACCATATATCTCTATCGATACATCAGATTAAATTCCCAGGGATAGATTTCTTCCAGGAAAGGTTTTTCCTCTTTCAGATGACATATAATACTGAAATGGATGGCATAATATTTACACCATTAGCAGTTCCTTGTGGTCTGAATAACTTGCTCCCATCTCTCCGATCTGACAGCCAGTTGAAAGCAGTGAATATAAGAGACAGAGGAAGAACATGAGAGTGAGGGATGCCTAGATGTGTGACTGGAAAGGTGAGTAAGGCAGGAAGAAATGGAAATGTCTTGAAGATAAATGGAACCTATTTCATTACTTGGATGGTCCAATGTTCTACACAGTCAAAGGGCCAATGACATTATTTACCCATGTGCCAACGTGGGGACTCTCAAACATTAAATCAGAGATGCTCTAGTGCTAGAAGGGGACAGGTTATGGCAGTACTCCTGGTGGAGTCTCATTTCAAAGAAGAGGTGAAAATATTCAACAAACCATTCTCATCTTTCTTTCTTTTAGTTTTGCCCCTTCTTCCCCATGGGTGCCCTCCAGGTAAGATATACAGATTTCTGACTTTTCTCACCAAAGAATCAAGATTGACCATTGTGAGTACTAATGCTAGGTTAGCTCTGCCAGATGATTAGAGCATCAGTCATGAAAGAGTCAGGTGATAGAAACCACATCAGTTATTTCACCTGAGAGAATTACATGTATATATATTATACGCATAATGTGTATGTATTATACACATGTGTGTATATATATATATATATAATATTAACTAATTAGGTAGAGAGTTGTTAACCAGGTAATTGAAAAGGCAGCAAAAGGACATAAAGGTATCAAGACAGCTGCAGGAAGCAGTTTCCACCACTAAGGATGAAGTCACAAAGGGACGGTGCTAGAAGTATTAAAACTGAGAAGCTCAGAGGAAGCTGAAACTCAGGCCACAGAGGAGGTGCTACTTGTCTGGGATTGATGTCTCTGTGATTGGAGGAAGGGCTTCCTGAGCCTGTGACCCAGAACTTTGAAGAGGAGACCTTGACTGCTACTAGTGTCTCTGTGTTTGGAGAAGATTACCCTGAGGCTGGGATCCAGTTCTCGAGGAGGAAATACTGACCTGCTGGCGCTGGTGCTGTAAGATTTGGAAAACTGCAAACTGGATTCATCTGCTGTTGTGGGAAAGAATTAGTGCTGTTGGGGTGAAAAAGCATTGCTGGTGTGATACTGACAGGGACAGGAAGCAAAGAAGAAGCAAACAGAAAAGAGTAAGTCCTTTCTCCTTCCAGCTTTGAGCCTCTCTTTACCTCCCCCTGTTGGTAAAATATAAGAAGGAGCCATCTGCCAAAGCAGAGAAGTGGTTCCAGATAAGAGATAACCAAGGTCATCTCATCATAACTGACTCACAGGGATCAATTCCAGAGCTTCCTACTTTCCCACAGTTAAACTGAGCAGGACCTGATAGATACCTATTGGAATGTAAATGATATGACTCTAAATAAGGCTTAGTTCTTTATCTTATAAATACCAGGTTTGTATACTGTCCTCCATTGCCCAAAATAACATATTATTCACAGGGTTTGGGAGAGTTTCAAGGTGAACTCAAGAAGTAGCCATTCATATGCACAAAAGGCTATAATTAGCATATAGCTTATAACAAGTCCGGCAGCACTAAAACTGCATTTATTAATTATGAACCATAATATAAATGTTCAGGAGAAAATATCTGGGAGAGAATATGTTGGATTAACTTCTAGAAAATGCCTGCGATATTGAAGTCAGGGTTCATTTCAGAGGCATTCTGCACAGTAAATTTGTTTTCACTCATAGTGTTATATTGAATTTCTTCAGTTTTATGGTACAAGCTGCCTTAGAGAGAAGAGATGAAATGACCTTTTAAACTTTCATCAAGCCCCAAGATTATTTTCTATACCTGAAGACATACCTAGGAAATGCTCCCAAGCAATTTCCCCTCCTGTTTGCTTCAAGTCACTGTCGAATCCTTGAAAAATCCATTTTACTTTTTCCTTTTTGTTGCTGAAACACTGAATTCAGGGGACAGAACAGTTCCTAAAACTGATAGATGATCCATATATTTTGTTAACTGATGTGTGAATGGATAGATGGATGGATGAAAGAATGAATACACATAAAGCAGTTACCATGATTCTATACGAGGCAGATGAGAACTGTTACTAGTCCTTACTTATAAATTGAGAGATAGTGATTCAAATAAACGAAGCAAGGCGACAAAATAAAGGACCTCCTGACTTTTCAACTTGAGCTTGCAATTTGTATGCTTCCTTTCTTCTTTGATAACACCGTTTTAATGATTACCACTACTACTAGCTGCCATTTATTTTTCACTCTCTGCCAACAATGCACTATTCACTTTACCCATTTTTATCTCATTCATTGCTTTTGCACAATTTTTTGAGGCAAAAACTGAAGCTGAGCGAATAACAGCCTAGATATACATGGCTAATAAAAGGTAAAACCTAGATATGAATCTACAGTCTTCTACTTTAAAACTTGCATTTCTAACTACCTATGACTCTGACATTAACTCATGAGGTATCTTCGGACAAACACTTTTCCTTCTTTGGTTCGCTTAACTTGATAAAATGAGGCATTAAATCTGATGATCTTACTGCTCTTTCCAGCTGCAACAGACTGGCCATGATCCTTAAGCAGTAGATAAAAGCAATGCAATTCTCCGACCACTATTAGAGTCAAGGCCAGATAAGCACAGTATCAAGCACACATTCAGCACTTGTTTAGAATCTCCACAGCAGTGAGAGTGAGTTGGAGGATCCTGTTACATACAGTTTGGAGATCCTTTGACAACCCTAAAGAATTTTGCTTACTATTCCTTGTGGTTATTCTCATCTTCAACTTTGAAGTATTAATCTAGCAAAGTAGGTACAATGTGAAGTCAGAATGAGTCTTTTTTGTTTGTTTGCTTTTTGTTTCATTTGTTTGTTTGCTTTGCACATTCTTCTCTTCTCTGAATATCCCATGGGTTGCTAATATTTTTTTCATGATCTGAGATCCCCTTCCCTTGATCCATTCCGATCCCAGGTAAACAGATTCGTGGATATTGTACCATGTGCTTCACCTTTCCTGCTCTGCTGTTCTCTAAACACCAATGCTTCTGTATCCACACATTCTTACCCCATTTATTATTCCCTCAGGGCCCTGAAAAAAATTTAATAGATTAAATAGGTTTTCTGAAGAGTACGTTATACAGATTGTTAAATTGTTGTTACCAAGGAACGAAAGGTTCTGTAGTCAGATAGTTTTAGAAAAGATTAAGTTGAACAAGTTTGTGTCAGTTTCTTTCCTGCAGGACTTCTCAGAGTCTTTAATGTGCTAATGTGTTCAATGATATTCCAAAGGAGGTCTTTGCAATAGATCTCACCTTTTATTTTACCCTGGAATTCTATCTTCTCAGAATATCCTGTAGGACTAAAATTCCTTAGAATGCATTTTGGAAAATAACAAATTAAAGGATTTCAAACATGTAATTGACTCAATATAGTCACCTTTCTAGAACATATATTTAAACAGAGGCTAGTTTTCTTTAGACCATGGGGATAAGTAGTAATGACTCTTCATGCAAGAGAGCAGTTCGTAAGGTAAAAACCAGTTTGAGAAGTGTCAAGGAGTATTGTGTGTTCTCAGTATCACATGATATAATGAAACGCACTATGCTTCTGCTCCCAGGTAAAAGCTTACAATATAATAGAACATTATTAACTTACTAATTGTCAAAATACAATTTTTTTTGGCAAATCATGTTTATAAAACTCAGTCACTCCATAAAAATATAACACCCGACTGACAGACTTGTAGCATATTTCAAGTTTTTTTGATATTACAAGCAGTCACAATAAAAATCTGATTCAAATATCATTTGTTTCATATATATTCTATCTATAGGATATAGTACAAGACAAGGAATTATAGGTCTACGAATTGTGCACTTTTAATACTGACAAGTTGCTAAATTATTCTCCATTATGTTGGATCTGCAGCCCTGGTGGCGCAGTGGTTAAAGAGCTTGACTACTAACCAAAATGTCAGCAGTTCAAATCCACCAGCCACACCTTGGAAACCCTTTGGGGAGGTTCTACTTTGTCCTACAGGGTCACTATCAGTCGAAATCGACTAGACGGCCATGGGTTTTTGGTATGTTGGACCTATCTCTAATCTGCAAGTGTCTTTTTTTCCTACATTTTCACCATCAATATTAACAAGCTTTTTGAACTTTGTTAATGTAATAGGTAAAAACCAAAAAAACGAAAAAAAAAACCCTCAGGATAATTTTTTAAAATTATTTTTATTAAGAGATGAACATCTTTTATTTATACTTTCTTCACTATAAATTGTCTATACATATTCTTTGCTCCTTTTCTGTTTATTTATTTATTTTAAGTGAAAATCTAAGGTGTAACCTCAGTTTCTTTTTTGGTTAGATGTGAGGTAATAATCTATTGTTGTTTTTCAAATGGTTACCAAGTTATCTCAGTATGACATAATAAATTATCCATATTGTCTTCACTAAATTTTAATATATTTGTAGGCATTGTTTCTAGAATTTCTAGTCACATTACCAATTTATGCACCAACACTACATTGTCATAATTATATTAGCACTATATTACACTTTGATGTTAGATTTTCTTTGTTATATTTGTGTATTTTCATATGCACTTCAGTCTAACTTTTCAGTTATGAAAAATCATATTAGTAATTTTGTTTGGATTGCATAAATTTTTAGGAAATGTAGAGATTATTGACATATTTGAAATTTTGAATCTTTTATGCAAGAGTGTAGTATATCTATTAATAAAATTTTCATGACTTTTAAAATAATAATTTATTAAAATATAAGCATTATTTGGATCCTTCATAAACTTTTTCCTAATTTATATGCACTAGTTTCAACAAGCCTGTCTATAGAAAACATCATGCAAATATCTGTACTAAAAATAATTATTATGGTAATAGGAGTTATTGTTTTTATATTAATTTCTTACATCCTTTCACGTTTCTTTTTAACCCAGATCTCCTTTTTATGTTTTTGTTTTTTAACCCTATTTACTTGCTACTTCGCCAGTATATAACATTGTATGGGTAGAAACTTGGTCATATAGAACAAATATGTCTTTAACAAAAAGGGTCAATTCTGAACAATTCATATGTAAAGGGAAAATTAAGATAATTTAAAACAAAACAAAACAAATAATTGAAAGATGGTTGATCGTAATAGAAATTCAACTTATAAAAATATGAATCACTTAAAACAGAACATGTTTGAGGATTTCTGTTGGATTTTCAAGATTTTATTAATGCTATTTGATCATGGATAGCATAGAAAGGAAGCAGAACCAATTTTAATAAAATAATGACTTATATAATACGCTTATCTCAAATTAGAGCTACATTCTAATATTAGACAATTGTTGTAAATAGTTTCTTGATATTCTCCAGGGTTGCTCTGGTCATTATCTGGTAGGTAAGATGATTAGAAAATTGATTTTCTAAAATTTCTTTTCTCCAATGAGGCCGTGTTGTATGGAGGATGACAATAAAAATTCCTAAATGCTAAGGTGTGGGGTAATGAGGCAGAGACTTATTTTATATGGTTAGTATACGTATACTTACATACTGCTATGCCTTCATAGTAATCTTTGATATTGGTTATTTTATGACTGAAGTGGCAATCCACTGCTGAGACTCAAAAATAAGCCTAGACCCTATTTCCTCTTCCTTGTCTGAGTTCTGAATATGTTGAGAAGCAGTGCAAAGAGTCAAAGAGCTGAAGGATTAAATATCAGCTATATTTATTAAAAAGGCTAAGGAAGATGCATCTTTATGTGAAAGCCAAATGGGCCATTTACTGGAACCTCAGGATTAGGCAGGTTTACCAAAGGAGACGTTTGCACTTAAACCCCATGAAGAGCCTGTACCTGCAGACGCAATCAAGAATATCCCCTTTTTGAAGGCAACTCACTCCCAAGAAGAAGAAAGGCTGAACTGAGTCAGGTATGCCCCATTATATTCACCAATTTACCAATCAAAAATATTCTCATTCTCCCCAATGGTGAAGCAAGTAAATGAGTGGAGACATGCTTGGGAGAATCTTTACGGAAATTGGGAGGGAAAAAGGCTACTCTTCCTAACATCTATCCCCCTTTTGTATGAAAAAAAAATAAAAATGGTCTGGTTGCTCCCCAGGCTAAAGAGATACAGGAGAATTTCCTGAGCAAAGAAAAACAAAACACTAGTTATGTTTACTCTAAAATCTCCATATTCTTTGTTGATTTTAACTCAGGGACTGAGATGCTTGTTTGGATGCCTATTGTTAAAAAGGCAGCGGCCAATTCTAGGCTTTCCCTGAAGACTGACATTTAACCAATAGCAGACTTCACCTTATTTTCCTTGCTTTCAAGTAATTGGAGGAGCAATTCCATCACTTAACTGAAAAAATACCTGGATTTCATTCCAAGAGATATTCTTCTAGTTCCACGCATAGTTGAACTAAATAAAGAAAATTTATAGATCCAAGTATTTTGTCCTCATCAGAGTGCCAGTTTGGAAAAGACCTATTTTGAGTACATTGTGGGACCAGATACAAGATTGACCTACAACTATAGGGCAAACGGCAGGAAGAGGATGCCATAAAGGGGACAGTCGGAAGCCATTGTTTTGGTTAAGAATTACACATTTCTTCTTATTTAGTTACATAAACAAGCTATGGGTTGTTGTTTTAGCTTTCAAAAACACATTACAAAAACGAATAAACCCAAGTGGTTTGAAAGAAAGGAATTGATCAGACACTGAATTTGGATTGGATTCTCTGGCAGCCAGGCTCTGACCCAAGCAAGGGACACGTGTGGAGTGAGCATGCTATTGTGATGAAAGCCCAAGATGAGATCTGCCTCCTTATGTCCCAAGGCATGTGTTTTGGTAGTTTTTCCATAACTTTATTGATTGCCTCTGGTGCTGCTTCTTTCTTTCACCACTGTCTGACTAGATGTGAACTTCTTCTAACTGTTCACATTACATGGCCAGGAGATCCATTATTAAATATCATAGGCTGAAAAACTGGAAGATGTTGAGGGTCTCAACACTTCTGTGGTAGTAGGAGTTCTTGGTATTCTAAAAGACAGCATGTATCTTCAATGACTGCCTTAATGCTTCTCAGGTAACATGGTGGCAAAACGGCCAAGTAGTAAGTGTACTGTTAAAAGTGTATGGTCTCAGTGGGTGGGAGAAAATTCAGCACAGGCATATTCATCAGTTGGACTGTCTGTTGGGTTGTGGACAGCCAGTGGTGATGGGGAATCTTGGTGATTAGACGGACATATTTACTTAGAAGCAAAGTTCTGTGTATGTGTATGTGTGTGTGTGTGTACAATATATATCCACAAATATGTACATGTATGTACAGGTGTATATATATATATAATATTTAATCAATGTATGAGAAACAACTACATGACAGCTATGTTTTTCCTTTTTAAGAAACCCTTCAAAAATACACACTAACCAACTTTTGTTTGGTCTTTTGTTTTCATACTACAGTTCTTCAGCTAATGACTCCGTAATATAAAAATGCAATTATCCCTCAAATTATTTGTAAATAAGTGCAATTCTCAACTATAGTCCAATGTTACTACTTTGGAACTTGACCAAATTATTAAAGCTTGTCTGAAAAACAAACAAAAAATAGTCAGGGAATTTTTGAAGAAGGAAAACAATGTGAAAAACTTGCTGTGATTCTCTGATTGTTTTTCTGTTGAGATCTTCAGATGTCATATATATGTAAAGTTATTAAAACAAAGTAGTTTGGTACCAATAGAGAATAGAATCATGGAACGTGATGTAACAAAATGTTAACAGTAGCTATCTCTGGATGATAGGTTTCTGAGTTATTTTATCTTTTCATGGAGTTATTATTTTACAACTTTGTACAATCAAAATATATTATTATGTAAAAATTAAAAATATACAGCCTGATGAAATAAAATGATTTTTATAGAAATGAAAAAAATCTAATAAGATGCATTACAATTATAAACTGTTTTGTCAATTAAATCAACAAATAATTTTAAGCGCCTACTATGTTCTAGACTCACAGCACCTCTCTAGCTTTTTATCCTCAAGTATGAAATTAACCATGCTCCAGCTTCTACATGCTTGATTCAGGTTTTGCAAATACCTGGCTGAGAAAGGTTTCCTGTGTTCTGGGACATGAGGCAACACTGAAGCTGATTATTCCTGGCTCCAGTTGTACGGTTGCGCTTTCAATCAATCAGCAAAGGTAATATTCTCAGCTCAAGTTTCCTTAACACTCTACTCCATTCACTATTGTGATGCTTGTGGGTAATTGCCCAAGTGTGAAGTTAAGGGGGAGATTCATTACTGTGACTAGGAGGAATGAAGTTAATCTGTCACAAACTCACAGCTAACTTGGTTTTCTTTTGTGCTTCTCAAATCCATCCAGCATGTCTATTTTCTTTGGAATGGCTGCAACAATATTTCTCTAGTTTTCTTATATGGATATGGAAATTTGTATACAACATTATATTGTGGAGCCTGGCATAGTGAAAAGACCACAGCAAGAAGACCTAAATGACCAAAAGAGCAGCTCCCCTCAACCTCCGCAGCGTATACTAGGTAACTTGCAGCCATTCACAGCAACATGCTGGGCCCAGTTTCCCCCTCCATAAAATGAGAGCATTCAAACAGTAACCTTTATGATCACCCCTACATTTAATATTAATATAATAAGTCTCTCAAATACAGCCAGAATTTTTATTTCTGCTTTGTTGAGTTTTAAATGTTTTTTCATCTAAAATGCTTTCTTGATATTAAATATAACATTGTGACCTTTCATAGAAAACAAATCCACCAAATTTTTGCATATATATTGGGGGAAAAAAGTAATGCAATTGTGTGAATTCCAAGGGAGTCATCTATTTTGTATACATACGTCTTAGTTTTTCTCTCCCTACTCTTATTATTCTCTTCCTCCTCCTCATCTTCCTCCTCCATTAAGGTTAGATTTGTAAGAACATGCAAGTGGTATGAGCCTTATCTCTAAAATATCTTGCTTATAAGGAATTCATTATATACAGTGAAGGCTTTACTATTTTGAGAAGATATATTTAGGCCACTTGTAAGGGCACATTTGGCAAATGAAATTTTTAGGCAGTTCTACAATCTTTCAGTAGAAGGATAACACCTTCTGATAGTACTTTGGGGGAATGGGGCTAGGCTACGGTTCTACTATGCTCCTAAATGATGCTGACAGTGTAGAAGGGGTCATAAAAAGCTCACTATCCCTAACTTCAGCATGTGTCACTTTTGATTATCCAGCTGATAAAAACAGCAAGATCTGCTAACTAGCAGAAACCATACCCCCTTGAAGTCTAGTTCTACAAAATATCTCATTACAAGCCTTTAAAGTAGCAGTTTGAGTGCCAGAAGAGAGTGAAGTTGAGCCAGGAAGTCACAATTAATTTAGAAATGTCTCCCTCCACGATGAGAAATATCTCCCTCCATGTCTAATCATGTACCTCAGTGGCTACTTTGGCTTACCTTGGAGAACTTTGGCATACCCTCTAATTAAAAAGAGACTTTTAGCCTCCATGTGGGTCTTTTTTCTTTCAAAAAGATCCTTATATATGTCCTTTATAATTGAAGCAGAATTGAATAAGTAGGTGGACCAATTCAGGACTCAGAGAGATAGAAGAGAGGAAACTAGCAACACTCACAGGGCCACCAGAAGAAATGCTGTCATTTAAATACTGTGAACCAGCTTTATTGTTTCAAAGTCACCTTGCAGAATTCAGAGAATGTGCCATAAGAGACTGAAATGTGTATATGATTATTTCATGAGTTGTTTACAAGCAATATTGTAGAGACATATAAGACAGAATTAAGTATAAATGCATTGGTGTCTGGGACTTGCCATGTGCTGTTTTTATGCATTTCAGGGCTGTGTTTCCCAGCACAGTGAGGCAGAGGCTCTGTGATTCCCATTCATAGGTGTATTAAGACCTGGGTAAGCTGACTGACTCAGACCATATTTAGGAACCCTGGTGGTGCAGTGGTTAAAGTGTTCAACTGCTAACCAAAAGGTCAGTGGTTTGAATCCACCAGCTGCTTCACGGGGGAAAGATGTGGCAGTTTACTTCTGTAAAGATTACAGCCTTGGAAACCCTATGGGGCAGTTCTACTCTGCTCTGTTATGTTACTATGAGTCAGAATGGACTCGTCAGCAATGTGTTTTTTGGTTTAAGCTATATTTGGTTTATGGAGCCCTGGTGGCACAGTGGTTAAGAGCTTGGCTGGTGTCTTAGTGCTGCTAGTGCTGCTATAACAGAAATACCACAAGAGGATGGCTTTAACAAAGAGAAATTTATTCTCTTACAGTCTAGTAGGCTAGAAGTCCAAATTCAGGGCGCCAGCTCCAGGGGAAGGCTCTCTCTCTCTGTCAATCTAGAGGAAGGTCTTTGTCATCAATCTTCCCCTGAACTAGGAGCTTCTCTGCGCAGGAACCCCGGGTCCAAAGGATGTGTTCTGCTCCCAGAGCTGCTTTCTTGGTGGTATGAGGTCCCCCTGTCTCTCTGCTCACTTGTCTCTTTTATATCTCAAAAGAGATTGGCTTAAGACACAATCTAATCTTGTAGATTGAGTTTATATAACTTCTCCTAATCCCATTTCATCAACATCATAGAGATAGGATTTATAACACATAGGGAAATCTCATCAGATGACAAAATAGTGGATAATCATTCTGGGAATCATGACGAAGCCAAGTTGACAGATATTTTTGGGGGACACAATTCCATCCATGATAGCTGATAACAAAAAATGTTGGCAGTTTGAATTTACCAGCCACTCCTTGGAAACCCTATGGGGCAGTTCTCCTCTGTCTATAGGGTTGCTATGAGTTGGAATCAACTCAACAGTAGCAGGTTTGGTTTGGGTTTCTATTTGATCTGGCATATAAATCAAGTCTTGACTAGAAAAACAGAAACCATTCTAAGTCTTTCAGAAAGAGAGAATTGAAATTAAGGTTACTACAGGTAATGAAAGAGCAAAGAAGCTCAACAGAGGATAAGATGAAACTTAGAGATTATTAACTGACAAATGGCTGCCACCAATTCTACGACAAAAGGAACAAAGTGTCATCTGATAAGAGCTGGGGGCTGGTAGTGGTATCTGAGTACATAACAGGTACTCTCCAGCAGAGAATGGAGATGGAGGAGTTGCAGCCAGTACCAGAACACGTGGGACACAGAGTGAAGAGGGAGGAATATCGTGGCTTCTCCCCACCTGCTGACCTGTAATCTTCCAACAGTGCCTCCCATTCTATGGTTAAACCTAGAAGAGCAAGGGAGCTTAGAAATAGTTTCCTGTGACACAGAATAAGCAAGAAAAAGAGGGATGGATGTGAGAGCATACTGGTGCAGTGTATAAAGTAAATTACCAGTTTCTTGGTGAAAATTGAAGGAATTCACTGTGGTAGACAGAAATATGCTCCCCAAAGATGTCCACATCCTAATCCCCCAAACAGTGAACATATTACCTTAGGGACTTTGCAGATGTGATTAAGTTAAGGACTGGGAGATGAGAGATTATTCTGGATTATCCAGTGGTCCCCACGTAATCACAGATGTTTTAATAAGAGAAAGGGAAGAGAGTTTGAGTCAGAGAGAAGATTTGAGTATGAAAGTAGAAGTTAGAGTGATATGCTTTAAAGATGGAGAAAGGGGTCAGGAGACAAGAAATGTAGACGGCTTCTAGATGTTTGAAGAGGCAAGGAAACAGATTCTCCCCTAGAGCCTCTAGAAGGAATGGAGCTCTGTCGACACCTTGATTATAGCCCTTAAGATCCATTTAAAACTTCTGACCTCCAGACTGTAAGATAATAAATTTGTGTTGTGTTAGGATACATAGTTTGTTGTAATTTGTTACAGCAACAAAAGGAAACAAACTCAGTAATAAAATAATGGTTACAAAAAAATCCTAGAAATAAAAACAAAAAAATTTTTTTTTTTAAATCTAAGGGAAAGATATAAATTAACCAAGTGAGAGTTGGCTCATTCTTACCACTGTATATACGATATTTGCAAGATAATTAAATTATCATTTCCACCCCTCGTTGTACTTCCTTAATAGTCTGAATACACACTCCCTTTCCCCTATTTTCCATCCACTAGTAGGTATGGTGGTGCAGTGGTTAAGAGCTATGGCTGCTAGCCAAAAGGTTGGCAGTTTGAATCCACCAGCCCCTCCTTGGAAACCCTATGTAGGTAGTTCTACTCTGCCTTACAGGGTCGCCATGAGTCAGAATCAACTTGACAGCAACAGGTTTTGGTTTAGTAGGTGTGACTAGAAGTTCTGGTAGCACAGTGCTTAAGTGGTCAACTGCTAACTGACAGGTTAGCAGTTCCAACCCACCAGCTGCTCTGCAAGAGAAAGATGTGACTGTCTGCTTCCGTAAAGATTACAGCCTAGAAAACCCTATGGAGTAGCTCTACTCTGTCCTATAGAGTCGCTGTGAGTCAGAATTGACTTGATGGCAATGGGTCTGGTGTTTTTTCTTTTATTTTTTTAGGAGGTATAAATGCGAGATGAAGAGGACACGATATTTCATAAATGAATATTGAAGTCAAGTATTAATTACTTGACTTTTTTTGTCTTGTCCTATAACTGGAGCACATTTATCCTTTCCTTCCATCAATATAAAATAAAATAATTGCATGATTCGCAAGAAATTATTTTGGGAACAACTAATTTGGGTATCTCTTAAGTCTGCACCTAACACTTTGCTCTGTCAACTGGAATAAAAAAATGAAGTGTCAAAATAAATGTGAGAAGGGCTTGCTATAACAAGGTCAGCATTTCTGAAACAGGTTAAAACAGGAAGAAAACAACCAGAGGCTTTGTCAAGACTGCTGTGATAAATGGAAAGGGACAGGGGTTCAATTTGGACAACCCAGGATCCGACGTAAACCGGAGGAGCATGACTGCCTTTCACTCCTAAGCACTGCTTTGTGACCACGTCTGGGTGGTAGAGACATGGAGCAGCTGCTCTCTCAAGTTTGGTCAGTGTCAGGGGTCTCATCTCCTTTCCTCTAGCCTTGGTGACTGTGATCACAACTTACAGTACCTGGCACTTCTGTCGTCAGCCTCAGCATCATGATCAAGTGTTGAAAGCAGAATCATTGTGCTCCCATTTCCTGCTGGTTTGGGGAAGAGGGCAGTGCCTGGGTCTCTCCATTACAGAGAATAAGTAGATCTGAGGTTTTCTGGTTGGCTTATTGGTGTTAAAAAGAGCAGGGATCTCGTAAAACTTCTCTTCCGAGGGGCAAAAAGCCTTTCTGAACCCGTATCTTTTTCTCCGCATCGTTCCATCCCATCTACCATCTACCTCCCCACAAGAAGAAAGCCCTTTCTTTGTCCTTATCTTTCTGAGAGTTGATTTTGCCTACTCACTACATTTGCTTTAGAGTTTGACATCTGGTCTTACATGGTTGTTAATCCTCTCAAAGTCACGGTAAATGAAACTCAACTTGCTTTTTTGGAGGTTTGATGGAGGAAACATGTTTGGAGATGACTTAGTCAGGAGGTTGGAAGCAAGTGTTTTACAGTAGGGAGAAGCCTCCCAATCTCTGAATCCTGAGTTCACAGCTGGCAATTTACTCAGGTTACTCATCTACATAATACAGATGAAAATGTTTTCACTTAACTTATAAGATTGTTCTGTGGAAAAAAATGATGTATTGGATGGAAAGTGCTTTAATTGTGCCTGGTACATAATAAATTCTTAAAGGTTTTAGTTAAGTTCAATATTCTTGTTCTTAGAGGACCAATCAAAATCAGAATGGAGGAGATGTAGGTGTGTAGGTGCTGAATTTACAAACTGCTAAGCTGTAAGAACGCTTTGTGTTCTTTTGCCATGATCTCTGTTCATTATATTTAATCCTGATCAGCTGTGGCTCAGGGCTGTGTTTGCTCAGTTTGAAAGTAATTCACACCATGTTGATGGAGATCAATAGTACTGTTTCTGTACACTACTAATATTTTCTATACTCTTTCTGGAATTCTGTTATTGTTACTACTCTCAATTCATGCTTAATACTTCTTATGATGATCTTTATTTGCAGGAGATAATGTTAATACACATGAGGAGAGAAATTAAGTGTAGGTATGAATATATCCCATCACTCCTCTGTCAGTTTGTCATACTGTGGTGGCTTGCAAGTTGCTGAGATGCTGGAAGCCGTGCAACTGATATTTCAAATACTAGCAGGGTCACCCATGGTGGACAGGTTTCAGCAGAGCTCCCAGACTAAGACACACTAGGAAGAAGGAGTGGCAGTCTATATCCGAAAAAAAAAACTGGCCATTGAAAGCCCTATGAATAGCAGCAGAACATTGTCTGCTATAGTGCCAGAAGATGAACCCCTCAGGTTGGAAGGCACTCAAAATACCACTGGGGAAGAGCTGCCTCCTCAAAGTAGAGTTGACCTTAATGATGTGGTTAGAGTTAAGCTTTTGGGACCTTCATCTAATGATGTGGCATGACTCAAAATGAGAAGAAATAGCAGCTAACAGCCAATAATAATTGGAACGTGGAATGTAGGATGTATGAATCTAGCAAAATTGGAATTCTTCAAAAATGAAACAGAATGCATAAAGATCAATATCCTAGGCATTAGTGACCTGAAGTGGAATTAACTGGCCAGTTTGAATCGGACAATCCTATGGTCCATTATGCCTGGAATGACAAGTTAAAGAGGAATGGCATTGCATTTGTCTTCAAAATGAACATTTCAAGATCTATCCTGAAGTATAACACTGTCAGTGATAGGATAATATTCATACGCCTACAAGGAAGATCAATCAATAGGACTATTATTCTAATTTGTGCACTAACCACTAAAGCCAAATATGAAGACATTGAAGATTTTTACCAACTTCTGCAGTCTGAAATTGATCAAATATGCAATCAAGATGCATTAATAACTACTGGTGACTGGAATGCGAAAGTAGAAAACAAAGAAGGATTGGTAGTTGGAAAACATGGCCTTGGTGATAGAAATGGCCCAGAGATCATCTGACAGAATTTGCAAAATCAATGACTTATTCACTGCAAATACCTTTTTTTCATCAATGTAAGTGGTAACTGTATATATGGACTTTGCCTGATGGAATAGACATGAACCAAGTTGAGTACATTTGTGGAAAGAGACAATGTAGAAGTGCAATATCATCTGTCAGAACAAGGCCAGGGGCTGACTGCAGAGCAGACCATCAGTTGCTCATATGCAAGTTCAAATTGAAGCTGAAGAAAATTAAAACAAGTCTACTACAGCCAAATTATGACCTTGAGTGTATCCCACTTAAATTTAGAGTCCATCTCAAGAACAGATCTGACCACTGAACACTAATGGCCAAAGACCAGAGGAGTTGTGGGATGACATCAAGGACATCATACATGATGAAAGCGAAAGGTCACTAAAAAGACAGGAAAGAAAGATATAACCAAAATGGATGTCAGAAGAGACTCTGAAACTTGCTTTTGATGTAAAGTAGCTAAAGTAAATGGAAGAAATGATGAAGTGAAACAGCTGAATAGAAGATTTCAAAGGGCAGCTGGAGAAGACAAAGTATTATAATGAAATGTGCGAAGACCTGGAGTTAGAAAACCAAAACGAAAAACATGCTCAACATTTCTCAAGATGAAAGAATTTAAGAAAAAATTCAAGCCTTGAGTTGTAAATTTGAGGGATCTTATGGGCAAAATATTGAATGACCCAGGAAGCATCAAAAAAAGATGGAAAGAATACATAGTCACTGTACCAAAAAGAATTGGTCGATGTTCAACGATATCAGGAGGTAGCATATGATCAACCATATCAGGAGGTAGCATATGATCAAGAACTGATAATACTGAAGCAAGAAGTCCAAGCTGCCCTAAAGGCATTGGTGAAAAACAGGCCCAGGAATTGACGGAATATCAACTGAAATGCTTCAACAAACAGATGCAGCACTGGAGGTGCTCGATCATCTATGCCATTGATTTGAGTCTAACTCATAGCAACCCTATAGGACAGAATAGAACTACTGCATAGGTTTTATAAGACTGTAAATCCTTATGGAAGCAGAGTGCTTCATCTTTCTCCCATGCAGTGGCTGGTGGGTTCGAACTACTGCTGACCTCTCAGTTAGTAGCCAAGTGCTTAACAGCAGCAACCCCAGGCTCCTTTGAAGAACATTATCCCCTGTAATTTTTCTATAGTCAAAACACTTAGGAAATGCTTCATAGCATTTTTGACTTGGAGGCACACAGTTCACGTTTACTAAAGGCTGTGACATCAGCTACAAAAAGATTAAATGTCTTTAAGGCTGTATTTCACTAGAGAGCAGACAGAGCTTGGAATGGGTATATGAGACTAGAGGTCTGGTCACTACCCTTCGGGTATATGACTTTAGACAAATTATTTCTTCTTGAAGCTTCGGTTTTCTTATCTATAAAATAATGAATTTAGTTTGGAAAAGTTAAAAGACTTTCAAATTCTTGCGTTTTTTTAACTTCAGAACACATTAAGTCTGGGCAATATAAATCTAGACATGATTTTTCTCTTCACCTAATTTCCACACAAATAGTTAAGGATTTCATCTTATTAACAGACACCAAGCAAATTCTGTTAAATAATTAAATTGATTTTTTTCCCTTTTGAATTTTCCAGTGACGCTATTGAATTGCAAACATTGACTGCTTATTTTGGATCATTTAGATGTTCAATGCCCATAATTCTTTCCTCTCTTCCACAGCTTTTTCCTCTAAGAAAATGTCTTTTAAAATCAGCCTGTATACATTACAGAGAATACCAGATCAATTATAAATAGAATAGACTATTCTGAATATGGCTTTCTTTTTCTTTCTTTTTTGGCCTTGTTTCTTTGTGTTATCTTGTTCCATTCCCAAGCTAAGTCTGAATCGCAAAAACATCATACAAATTTGCTCATCAGTCCATACTGTCATTTACCCTAGGTTTCTGAAAACTTTGCTCCTTCTGTCTAGAAAAGACTTCCTTTCCTGAATTCCCACCTGGATACTCATCCTTTTGATCTTGGATGAGACATCACTTTCTCACAAATTCACCAGGGCTGCCCTTTCCCTTCATTTTTTTTCCTTCTCTCTTCTTGCCTTATTCTTCTGTTTCTGATGGTATCTATTACCCTGCATACTTCTCTCTGCTCTCTTCTACTGTCAAATGTCTCCTGAAAAGCTTTCACCTGCCATTTATTTAGAGAATTTATTGAGTCTTTACAAACAGTTGGCCATTCTGGTCTTGGTTTTATAAATTCTACACTGGAGACCTTGGTCTCCAGATATAGAATTGAAATCAGGGCTTCAGAGGAGGTTCCAGGATTGTTAGTGGCCTACATTAAGACTAGGCAGGGCTGTATAGGGAAAAAATATCCTGCTTCAATGGAAATTACCCATTGTTATGATCACACCTTTGCAGGTTATTGGATTCTAGTCTTTAATTGTCTTTAAGCTATTTTAACAAGTTGTGCTTTAGTCAGTTCCAACTCCCAGCACCCCCAAGTGTATCAGAGTAGACCTGTGCCCATAGGATTTTCAATGACTGATTTTATGGAAGTAGATTGGCAGGCCTTTTATCTGAGGTTCCTGTAGGTAGACTTCAACCTCCAACCTTTTGTTTAGCAGCCTAGCATGTTAACCCTTTGTAAAACTCAGGGACTCCTGAGCTATTTTTCCAAAACCCAAACCCATTGTCAACGAGTCAATTCAGACTCATAGCGACCCTACAGGACGTAGTAGAACTGCCCCATAGGGCCTCCAACGCTGTAAAGCTTTAAGAAAGTAGACTGCCACATATTTTTCCTGCAAGTCACTGGGGGTTGAACTGCCCACTTTTGGTTAGCAGCCAAATTCACTTAACCATGCACCACCAGGGCTACTTTACAACTCTGTAAATTGTAGCTAACTGATAGCAATACAAAATAATTCTTGTCTACGGACACACAAATTCTGTCAATTGATGTTCCTTCCTCACTGTGGAAGAGGCCAATTTGCCTCTATTTTTACATTCATTTTAGTATTCCTAATCTATAAATGGAAACCTTGGTGGCATAGTGGTTAAGTGCTATGGCTGCTAACCAAAAGATCAGCAGTTCAAATCCAACAGGTGCTCCTTGGAAACTCTATGTGGCAGTTCTACTCTGTCCTATAAGGTTGCTGTGAGTCAGAATCGACTTGAAGGCAACGGGTATGGGTAATCTATAACTGTGCCTGTTGAACTAGTTGTAACCTCTTACCAGTTTCCTCATTAACAATAAGTCACATAAAATCTTTAACCCATGTTCATTTTTGTATCTGTATGAGAATTGTAATTTTTCCATTTTTTTAGAATTATTACTTAATAATAGGATACCAAATATGTCATACGTTGAGAAATATTCTCTGAGTTGTTCCCTATATTTGAAATCCTCATATTACTGACTCCTTTCGTGTGAAGTTGTCTATAATGTTGGCACAATATCTGTAGCACGTCGTAGTATCAACAACTGCCCGATAAGCAGAGCTCTCTTCCATTCCAGATTCCCTTACAGACTCTTTTCCTGGTACTTTCCTTGGATCCTCTTTTCCTGAATGGACACTTTTTCTGAATGCACTCGCAAGTCTTAGTTCCTATGATGGCCTTCTCACGAATTCTGGCTGCTTCCTCTCCACATAGTCAAGTGCTATTGACCCCAAGCTTCAGTTTACTTCCCTCCTGGCCCATGAAAACTTTTGGCACAATACTTGAATAAAATGACCCCTGTTCCCAACTCATAAAGCATAGAGGATCCATTCCAACCATTCACTGCAAGACATAGTATAGTAGAGAGCTAGCAGGAAAATTATAAATCATCTAGTTCAAAGCCCTCATTGTACTAAGGAGAACCCATCACATAGCTATTTATTACATTCACCTGGAGTTCCATATTAGGGGAGCACTTAACTTATGAATGACTTGTTCTTATGCATTGAATTCCTGTGCCCTCAAAGAGAGAATCCTTTCTTTTCTTTTCTCTCAAGTTCTGAGCACCTGGGGAGTGATTGACCTTAGAGGTGTCATTCCTTATGCAAATGAAGAGAAGCTTCCTCTTATTTTTATGCAGATTGGAAGTGAATAGGTCTCTGGATTCCTGCAGTTTATAACTTGCTCTCAGTACTCAGAGGAGAAGAAGCCCTTGTTCATACTATTTTCCAGTGAAGTGCTAACACACTGTAGCTACTCAATAATGTCTGTAGTTAATAGGAATTTCAATTTAATATTACTAATATATTTTTCTTATCAATTTTTTTATGGAGATTAGATATAGTTAAAATCATAAAAAAGATGTTAGATTTAGGCATTTCATATTTTAACAGTGTTTTGGGGGGACTGAACAAAACTTTGTATTAATAACATAGTTTTGTTTGTTTTTTAACTGAAGACACCTTCTAAATGCCAATCAATTGTCTCTCATAAGAAACTTAGAGACCCAACAGTTTAAGAAGTTTCTGTTTGACTTTTCACCTGTTTGTTTCTTATTTCCTCAACTAAACTCTAAACTCTTTGAAGGCAAGTTGGGAAGTCTTCTCAGTATTAGCCTATCCTGCTAGTGCTTTTCACAGGTCATAGTATGCACTGTGTAAGTGGCATGTGAATCAAACATAACATTACATCTACACTGGCTGTTCAGGTTAATTAGTAAAACATAGAACCCATTGCCGTCAAGTCAACTCCAACTCATAGCAGCCCTACAGGACAGAGTAGAACTGCCCCCACAGGGTTTCTAAGGCTGTAATCTTTGCAGAAGCAGACTGCCACGTCTTTCTCCTGCAGAACAGCTGGTAGGTTCTAACCACTGACCTTTTGGTTATCATCCAAACACTTAACCAGTGTGCTCCCAGGGCTCCTGTAGAACATAGAGACTAGGGAAAATTGTGTCTAAGTAAAGCAGAATGGAAAAAAAAGTGCGGAACTTGAATCAAAGTTTGAGAAGGTCAGGCCAATTCAGGGGCATGACTGGGAGAGAGACAAGAGTAGATGGAGGTGATATACAGAGGCTTTTGCCCAGGCAGATAAATGGCCCTAGGGTTGACCATGAGAAAAAAAAGTTTCTGTCAAGTCAACTCCATCTCCCTTGTATTTCAGAGTAGAACTGTGCTCCTTAGGGTTTTCAGTGACTATGATCTTTCAGATGTAGATCAACAGGCCTTTCTTCCTGGGAGTGTTTGGGTAGACAGCTGAGTAGTTAACTGTTTGCACCACCCAGGGACTCCAAGCTTGAGCATAGGAAACAGAAAAGCAATAGGAAAGTCTGAGAAGCAAAATGGGAATTGGGAGGCAGAGAAGGCAAGCTTTTACTTGATTCTTAGAATGCATGTCATTTGTGAACACAATTCTTATTGGGAGTTTGTCAAGGGAAATTGTGTGCTTGAATACATTTTTTTTTCTTGAAAAATGTGATGGAACTAGAGAGGCTACGGCTCCAGGAATTGACGGAATATCAACTGAGATGTTTCAACAAATGGATGCAGCGCTGGAGGTGCTCACTTGTCTATGCCAAGAAATTTGGCCAACCAACTGGAAGAGATCCATATTTATGCCTATTCCCAAGAAAGGTGATCCAACCAAATGTGGAAATTATCGAACAATATCATTAATATTACACCCAAGTAAAATTTTGCCAAAGGTCATTCAAAAGCGGCTGCAGCAGTATGTCGACACGGAACTGTGAGAAATTCAGACCAGATTCAGGAGAGGATGTGGAACCAGGGCTATCATTGCTGATGTCAGATGGATCATGACTGAAAGCAGAGAATACCAGAAATATGTTTACCTGTGTTTTATTGACTATGCAAAGGCATTCAGTTGTGTGGATCATAGCAAATTATGGATAACATTGTGAAGAATGGGAATTCCAGAACACTTAATTGTGCTTATGAGGAACCTGTACACAAATCAAGAGGCAGTTGTTCAGACAGAACAAGGGAATACTGCATGGTTTAAAGTCAGGAAAGTTGTGCGTCAGGGTTACATCATCTCACCATTCCTATTCAATCTGTATGCTGAGCAAATAATCCAAGAACCTGGACTATATGAAGAGGAAAGGGGCATCAGGATTGGAGGAAGACTCATTAACAACCTGCTATACGCAGATGACACAGCCTTGTTTGCTGAAATGGAAGAGGACTTGAAGCACTTACTGGTGAAGATCAAAGACCACAGCCTTCAGTATGGATTCCACCTCAACGTAAAGAAAACAAAAATCCTCACATCTGGACCAAGAGCAACATCATGGAGAAAAGATTAAAGTTGTCAAGGATTTCATTTTACGTGGATCCACAATCAACACCCATGATAGCAGCAGGCAGGAAATCAAAAGACGCATTGCATTGGGCAAATCTGCTGCAAAAGACCTTTTTAAAGTGTTAAAAAGCAAAGACGTCACCTTGAAGACTAAGGTATGCCTGACCCAAGCCTTGGTATTTTCAATCACATCGTATGCATGCAAAAGCTGGACAATGAATAAGGAAGACCAAAGAAGAATTCACTCCTTTTGAATTGTGGTGCTGGCGAAGAATAGTGAATATACCATGGACTGCCAAAAGAACAAACAAATCTGTCTTGGAAGAAGTACAACCAGAATGCTCCTTAGGAGGAAGGATGGTGAGACTACATCTTACATACTTTGGATATGTTGTCAGGAGGGATCAGTCCCTGGAGGACATCATGCTTGGTAAAGTACAGGGTCAGCAAAAAGAAGAAGACCCTCAACGAGATGGATTGACACAGTGGCTGCAACAATGGGCTCAAGCATAGCAACGATTGTGAGCATGGAGCAGGACCGGGCAGTGCTTGGTTCCGTGGTGCATAGGGTCGCTATGAGTCGGAACCGACTTGACAGCACCTAACAAAAACAACAACAGAAAAGCTACATTCAATTAAAACTTTATGACAATCAAAGAACCTCCTCATGATCATAGGACAGGCCATAAGAAAACCATCACCAGTTCTGGATAGAGCTGGGTATTAGAAAGTTATTTCCTTTTAGAAATTAAATGTTTAAGTCCTCTGAAGTTTGAATTTTTTTTTTAAATTGTACTTTAGATGAAGGTTACAGATCAAGTTAGTTTCTCATTCAACAGTTAGTACACATATTGTTTTATGACATTGGTTAACAACCCATGACACATCAACACTCTCCCTTCTCGAACTTGGGTCCACTATTACCAGCTTTCCTGTCCCCTCCTGACTTCTAGTCCTTGTCCCTGGGCTGCTGTGTCCCTTTAGTCTCATTTTCTTTTATGAGCCTAACTTTGGCTGAAGGGTGAACCTCAGAAATGAGTTCATTACTAAGCTAAAAGGTTGTCTGGGGGTCATAATCTCGGAGTTTCTCGAGTCTGTCAGGCCAGTAAGTCTGGTCTTTTTTAGTGAGTTAGAATTTTGTTCTACATTTTTCTCCAGCTCTGTCGGGTACCCTCTATTGTGATCCCTGTCAGAGCAGTGAGTGGTGGTAGAGGGGCATCATCTAGTTGTATTGGACTCAGTCTGGTGGAGGCCTTAGTAAATGTGGCCTATTAGTCCTTTGGACTAATATTTCCCTTGTATCATTAGTTTTCTTCATTTTCCCTTGCTCCTAAAGAGGTGAGACCAATGGAGTATCTTAGATGGCCACTCACAGGCTTTTAAGACCCCAGGTGCTACTCACCAAAGTAGAATGTATAATATTTTCTTTATGAACTATGTTATGCCAATTGAGCTGGATGTTCCCTGAAACCATGGTGCCCACAACCCTCCACCCAGCAATTGGTCCCTCAGGGAGTTTGCATGTGTCTATGGAGCTTCCATGACCTTGCCTTGTACAAGTTGTGCTGGTTTCTCCAGTACTGTGTACTGTCTTATCCTTCACAAAAGTTAGCACTTATCTATTGTCTATTTAGTGTTTTCCCATTCCCACCCTTTCTGTCCCTCATAACCATCAAAGATTGTTTCTTTTTGTGCGTAAACGCTTTCATGAGTTTTTACAGTAGTGGTCTCATACAACATTTGTCCTTTGGTAGTTGACTTATTACACTCAGCATAATGCCCTCCAGATTCATCCATGTTATGAGATGCTTCACAGATTCATTATTGTTCTTTATCATTGCATGAAACTCCATTCTGTTTACATACCATATTTTGCTATCCATTCATCTGCTGATGGGCATCTAGGTTGTTTCCATCTTTTTGCTATGGTGAACAATGCTGCAATGAACATGGGTGTGCATATGTCTATTCGTGTGAAGACTCATTTCTCTAGGATATATTCCTAGGAGTGGGATTGCTGGATCGTATTGTATTTCTATTTCTAGCTTTCTAAGGAAGTGCCATATCATTTTCCAAAATGGTTGTATCATTTTGCATTCCCACTAGCCGTGCATAAGAATTCTGATCTCTCCGAAGCCTCTCCATCACTTATTATTTCCTGTTTTTTTGATTCTTGCAGTAATGCCAGGGTGAGATGGTATCTCATTGTGGTTTTGATTTGCGTTTCTCTAATGGCTAGTGATGGGAAACATTTCCTCATGTGTCTGTTGGCCTCTTGAATGTCTTCTTTGGTGAAGTGTCTGTTCATTTCCTTGGCCCATTTTTTAATTGGATTATTTGTCTTTTTGTTGTAGAGGTGTTTGACTTTCTAGTAGATTTTAGAGATTAGACCTTTGTCTGACCTGTAACGTCCAAAATTTTTTTCCCAGTCTGTAGGTTCTCTTTTTACTCTTTTGGTGAAGTCTTTTGATGAGCAGAAGTGTTTAATTGTTAGAAGATCCCAGTTATCTAGCTTATCTTCTGGAGATAGTGTGTTGTTGGTTATGGTTTATATCCCTTGAATGTCGTGTATTAGGGCCTGTAGCATTGATCCTATTTTTTCTTCTATGAACTTTATAGTTTTTGGCTTTATATTTAGGTCTTTGATCCATTTTGAATTACTTTTTGTGCATGGTGTGAGGTATGGGTCCTGTTTCATTTTTCTGCAGGTGGACATCCAGTTTTGCCAGCTCCATTTGTTAAAAAGACTGTCTTTTCCCATTTGATGGATTTTGGGCCCTTGTTGAAGATCAGGTGACTGTAGGTGGATGGATTTACATCCGCGTTCTCAACTTTGTTCCATTGGTCAATGTATCTGTCATTGTACCAATACCAGGCTGTTTTGAGTACCGTAGCTATAGGTTCTGAGGCCAGGTAGTAAGATTCCTCCTACTTTATTCTTCCTCTTCCATGCTACTTTACTTATCCAGGGCTTCTTCCCTTTCCATATCAAGTTCATGATTAGTTTTTCCATCTCTTTAAAGAATGTTGTTGGTATTTGGGTCAGGATTGCATTGTATTTGTAAATTGCTTTGGGTAGAATTGTCATTTTCACAATGTTGAGTCTACCTATCCATGAGTGTGGTATGTTTTTCCATTTATGTGGATCTCTTTTAGTTTCTGGCAGTAGTGATTTGTAGTGTTCTTTGTATAGGTCTTTTACATCCCTGGTTAGATTTATTCCTAAGTATTTCATTTGTTTATTGGCTATTATAAATGGTATTGTTTTTCTGATTTCCTTTTCATGGTTCTCTTTATTGGTGTATAGGAATCCAACTGATTTTTGTATCTTTATCTTGTATCCTACTACTCTGCTGAATCTATTAGTTTCAGTAGTTTTCTTGTGGACTCTTTTGGGTTTTCTATGTATAGTATCATATCTTCCACAAATAGGGACAGTTTAACTTCTTCATTACCAATTTGGATTCCTTTTATTTCTCTTTCTTGCCGTATTGCTGTAGCTAGAACTTCTAGCACAATGTTAAATAGGAATAGTGATAAAGGGCATCCTTGTCGTCTTCCTGTTCTCAAGGGGAAGATTTTCAACCTCTTTCCATTAAGAATGATGTTGGCCATTGGTTTTGCATAGATGCCCATTATTATGTTGAGAAATTTCCCTTGTATATCTATTTTATTGAGAGTTTTTATTAGGAATGGGTGTTGGACTTTGTCGAATGCCTTTTCTGCACCAGTTGAGATGATACTGTGATTCTTTTCTTTTGTTTATGCAGTGGATTACATTGATTGATTTTCTAAAGTTGAATCCTACTTGGTGACAATGTATTATTTTTTTGATATGATGCTGAATTCTATTGGCTAGAATTTTGTTGACAATTTTTGCATCTATATTCATGAGAGATATTGGTCTGTAGTTTTCTTTTTTTGTGGTATCTTTGCCTGGTTTTCGTATCAGGGTTATGCTGGCTTCCTAGAATGAATTTGGAAGTGTCACTTCCTTTTCTATGTTCTGAAAGTTTTAGTAGTACTGATATAGGCTCTTCTCTGAATGTTTGGTGGAAATCTCCACGGAAGCCATCTGGGATGGGGCTTTTTTTTTTTGGTTGGGAATTTTTTTTATTACCTTTTCAATCTCTTGTTATGGGTCTGTTCAGATTTTCAACGTCATTTTGTATTAGTTTGGGGAGGTAGTGTGTTTCTAGAAACTTATCTGTTTCCTTTATGTTTTCAAATTTTTCGGAGTATAGTTTTTCATAATACTCTCTATGATCCTTTTTATTTCAGTTGGGTCTGTTGTAATGTTCCCTATTTCATTTCTTATTTTGTTATTTGTGTCTTCTCCTGTTTTTCTTTTGTCAGTCTGGCCAGTGGTTTCTCAATTTTGTTGATCTTTTTAAAGAATGAACTTTTGGTTTTGTTGATTCTTTCTATTGTTTTTTTA
>NW_004443940.1:749776-754966 GCF_000243295.1 Trichechus manatus latirostris | reverse complement strand
TAATGTTTTGATTTTGTCCCTTTCTTCTTTTTTGATGTGTGCATCTATTACTATAAATTGTCCTCTGACAACGGCCTTTGCTGTTTCCCAAAGATTTTGGTATGAAGTGTTTTCATTCCCATTTGGTTCTAGAAATTTTTCAGTTCCATCCCTAATTTCTTCTATTACCCAGTGGTTTTTAGCAGAGTGCTACTCAGTTTCCATGTAATTGATTTTTTTTCCCTTACTCTTCCTGTTTTTAATTTCTACCTTGATGGTATTGTGGTCAAAGAAGAAATTTTGTATTATCTCAATGTTTTGGATTTTGTTGAGGGTTGCTGTATGGCCTAAGATGTGTGCTGTATTGTGTAGAATGTTTCATGTGCGTTGGAAAAGAATGTGTACTTTGCTGCTTTTGCGTGGAGTGTTCTATATATGTCTATGAAGTCAAGTTGGCTGATTGTGCCCTTTCAGCCTTCTGTATCTTTGCTGAGTTTCTTTCTAGATGTTCTGTCCTTACCAAAGGCACTATGATATAGGGCCTTTCTTTGTCTTTTACGGTGGATTGTGTTTTAAAGCCTGTTTTATCTGCAATTTGTATTGCCATTCCTGCTCTTTTTGGTAGCTGTTTGCTTGATATATTTTTTTCCATCCTTTGGTTTTTAATAAATTTATGTCTTTGTTTCTGAGGTGTGTCTTGTGTAGACAGCATATTGATGGATCCTGTTTTTTTATCCATTCTGTCACTCTCTGTCTGTTTATGGGTGCATTTAGGCCATTTACATTCAGTGTAATTAATGATAGGTGTGAGTTTATTGCTGTCATTTTGTAGTGCTTTTTTTTTTTGTGGTGCTGACATTTTCTTTGTTCCTCTTATTTTTCTGTGCTGAATTCCTTTTATTTGTGGATTTTTTTTCTTTCTTTTGTTTCTGTAGGTTTTTTTTTTACTGAGACTTTATTTTTTTTTTTATTTTGATGAGTAGATTTGTTAACGTTCTTTGTAGTTACCTTGAAATTTACCCTTATCTTCCTAGTTTTGAACGAGTCTAGTATTGCTTGGTAACATCTTGCCTTCCTCTCCACTAGAAAATTCTATACCTACACTGTTTATTCTCTTTTATTGTTCTGACATTGTTGTCATTTACAGATTAACCTCCCTGGTTCCCTGTTGTAATTCTTTTGGCTTTGGATAGTTCTTTAAAGTTCATTTCCTAGATTGGTATCTGGCTGTTACAATCTTGCATGCTAGATTCAGGCTGTGGTGTGATGTTGTTTGTTCACAGACTGAAGGACTCCTATTAATAATTCTTTTAAGTTTGGCCTGGTTTTTACAGATTCCCTTAATTTTTTTTTTTAATCTAGAAATGTCCTAATTTCACCATCATATTTAAATGAGAGTTTTGCAGCATATATTATTCTTTGTTGGCAATTTGTTTTTTCTTTCAAGGTTTTATATATGTCATCTCATTGCCTTCTTGCCTGTGTGGTTTCTGCTGAATAATTAGAGCTTAGTCTTATCATTTCTCCTCTGTAGGTGACTTTTCGTTTTTCTTGCACTGCTCTCAGGATTCTGTCTTTTCTTTGGTTTTAGTGAGTGTGATTATACATGTCTTGATGATTTTCTTTTGGGGTGTATCCTATATGGGGTTCATTAAGCTTCTTGGGTGGTCAACTTTTCATCTTTGATGCTATTAGAGAAGTTTTCTGTAAGAAATTCTTCAATGATCCTCTCTGTGTTTTCTCTTTTCTTCCTCTGTTCTGGAACTCTGATCATTGACAATTTTTGCTTTTTATTGTATCCTACATAATTCTCGGGTTTTTTCATTTTTCTTTGTTATTTTTTCTGATTTTTCCTTAAACAGGGTTGTATCCAAGTGTTTGCCTTCAATTTCACTGATCCTGTCTTCCATTGTTTCAAACCTCCTCCTCAGCCCTCCTATGACACTGTCCGTTTCTGAAACCTTATTGTTTATCTTTTGTGTTTCTAATTGTTGTTTTTGTATGATTTGTAGTTGTGAATTTGTTTTGGCTTTCGTTTCTGTATTATTTTCCTGAATTCTTCCATTTTTTGGTCTGTATTTTCCATGAATTTGTCTGCCTTTTCCATGAATTTGTCTATTTTTTCCTCATTTTTGTCTTCTTTTTTGCTTCCACCCTTGGATAGCTCTGAATATTAGAGATTTGAGCTTCCTATTAGGTAGTTCTACTGCCTTTTCTTCCACTGGAAATTCATCTGGTGTTTTATTTTGGTTGCCTACTGGAAACATGCTGTCCTGTTTTTTAATATGTTATGATACTGTCTGCTGTCTTTGGGATGTTCAGTAGTTATTTTCTTCATTTATTGGTTGTAGATTTGTTTCGTCTTGGTTTTATGTTTTATTTGGTCATGTCTGAACAGGCAGGCTGTGCATTTTTTTGTTATTTCCGTGTCTGTGGGCAAGATACTTTTCACCTCTTTGTCCAATAGACAGTTCCAGTTTCTCAGCTATTGTGAAGCAGGGCAGGTCCAGCTAAGGACAGGGGCCACAATGGATCATTTGTGGCATGTACTAGGTCCTCCAGGGTGGGCCTGGAATCAGTGCAGGGCAAGTTCTGGTAGGCTGTGCCTGTGCCACTTGGGGATGTGATGTTCAGCAGATGGTGCAGGTAAACAGGAAGGAAGTGGGAGATTGTGATGTGTGGAGCTAAGATGGGTATGGGAAAGAGCAGAGAGAGGAGAGGGAAACAGGAACCAAAAACAAACAGACAAACAAAAAGAGTGCTAAGAGAGCTTGCTGTTGGGGTGGAAAAACGAAAAACAGAGAAATGGAAAAAAACAAAAAGAAAGAAAAATTAAAAAAAGAAAAGAAAAGCCCCCAGGGATCCCACTAGTGTAGCTGCAAAGACCAGGGAAGTGGCTTCCAGGCCATGAAATACAGCCTGGCTAGAAGTGGTAGGGATGTCACACAGTGCCAGGTATTCAAAAGACAGGAAAAGAAAGTAAATACAGAAAGACAAGAAACTGAGAACTGAAGAAAGACTAAAAAGAAAATAGAGAAAAAAAAGGAAAAAGATATGCTTCCAGTGATCCCACTGGCATGGCTGAACAGACTGGGGAAGTGGCTCCCAAGCCACACAGTACAGACTGGCTTGAAGGGGCTCCCAAGCCACGACAAGAAAAATAAAACAAACAAACAGAAGAAGACAAAACAAAATAAAAACAAAAAAGCCCCCGGGATCCTACAAGCATGGCGACGTGGGATGGGGAAGCAGTTACCCAGTCGAGTGGCACTTCACAGCCTTTCAAGAAGAAGCAAAAAGGGTACATGGAACCAGTTGTTTGACAGAAAGGAGGAGGTGGTGGTGAGAGCCACAGAAGAAACCAAAAGAAATGGAAAAAAGCAACACCAGCAACAAACAAATGGCACTCAGGGAGCCGGCCAGTATGAGTGGGGCGAACCTGGTGCCTCCCAGCCAAGAGGCTGTGGCTGGCAGGAAGAAGTGGAGGTTGAGCAGGGGGAAGAATGGTGGGGGCTAGAAAAGTGTAATTGCTGGTTACGGGTTGTTCTGTCTCCTGCTGGGAGCTCTGTGATGCTGCTTTCCCATACTCCTGGTCCGCTGAACTCTGATGTGGGTGGGGTGACGCCAAGCGGCACTGACCCTGTACTTCCCGGCTGGCTGAGCTATGGCAGCCAGCTAGGAACTGACAGAGGTAGAGCAGGGAGGAGAAAGATGGGGGGGCTGGAAAGCATATATCGCTGGTTACTGGGTGCTCCATCTACTGCTGAGGAGCTCTGTGAAGCTGCTTTCCCATACTCCCTGTCAGCTGATCTTTTACAGGAGTC
Organism: Trichechus manatus latirostris; assembly: GCF_000243295.1. Lineage (NCBI taxonomy): Eukaryota > Metazoa > Chordata > Mammalia > Sirenia > Trichechidae > Trichechus > Trichechus manatus. Next base: position 751,163 of record NW_004443940.1, on the reverse strand, counting down.
CAAGATGGTGTATTCATGCTGCCTTAGCTGAGAGGGGACCTCCACACATATCTCTCCTCACTCTTTGTTCTCTGTCAGTTTCTTATTCCATTCGGTGCTTTTCTGAGTTCTTTATCTCTTCATCTGAGGCTTAAGGTTCTAGGACTGAAATTTATCTCTGTTTTACTTAGTTTTTCGGTTCTTTGCTGTGGAGGGATGGTGTTGTGCTTCTCTCTATAGTGCCATGTTCTGAATTTTGAATTGTTGAATAGAAAAACTGATAGCAGACATCTTACATTGGTTTTAAGGTTTTTCTTAACCATGAAACCAAACATTCACTTTAAAGAAATCCCTGACCAAAATCACTTCGCCAGCTGCATTTCTTTCACCTGAAGATGCAAATCCTTTCTTTACTGTTCAAAGCCAGGCTTACTAAATTTTGTTCTCAAAAGATATGGCTGGGTTGAGCAGTAGAGACTATCTTGTGAACTGATATCTGTTGATCTCAGTAAAAGGGAGAATACAGGGTTTAATCAACCATATTAAAATTAGCCAGTGGTTGATCTTTCATATTTCTCCCTCCTCCTTTTCTCTTTATAAGCCCCATTGTACATAGCTCAAGGAGCCCTGGTGGCACAGTGTTTAAAGAGCTGTACTGGTAAATGAAAGGTTGTCAGTTCAAACCTACCAGCTAGTCTGCGAGAGAAAGATGTGGTAGTCTGCTTCTGTAAAAATTTACAACCTTGGAAACCCTATGGGGCAGTTCTACTCTGTCCTATAGGGTTGCTATGATTCAGAATCAACTTGATGGCAGTGGGATTTTTAGGTGGGTACCTAGCTTCTTCAGGCCATTTGCTTTTTCCTGAATCAAAATAGCCCCCCTACATAAATATAGAACAACTGGTCAGAATAACCCTTATGTTTAAATTTCAATGAGTTTTGATTATTTTTAACAAAATTAGTCACAATTTTTAATGATGAGTAACAGAGCTTGCGATAGTAAGACTATGGTTTTGACAGTACTTTTTTATCTTTGAGAGTGGGGTTTCCACGGGAAAGATGTTTTCTACATTAATTTCGGCAATTCTGTGAGTTGTCTATCTCTTTGTGTAAGTTTTTTATATTTTTTAAACCTTACATGGATGTAGCCACAGATGTATTTTGCCTCTGTAAGAATGAATTGCTCCTGCAGCACTACACCAGGGCACTTCTTACACACTTGTGAAGCTGCCCGAGTCAACCTGGATAATGAGCATGTGAGTGTGTTCACTAGATCATACTCTCTGTTAGAGGAGAGGAAAGGATTAGTTCTTTTTTTTTTTTTAAATTCTATTTCAGGTGAAGGCTTACAGAACAAATAGTTTCTCATGAAACAGTAGTACACATGTTGTTTTATGACATTGGTTAA
>NW_004443940.1:707980-745539 GCF_000243295.1 Trichechus manatus latirostris | reverse complement strand
ATCTTTGCTGAGTTTCTTTTTAGTTGTTCTGTCCTTTGCTGAAAGTGGTGTGTTGAAGTCTTCTACTATTATTGTGGAACTGTCAATTTCTCTATTCAGTGTTGTTAGAGTTAGTTTTCTGTATTTTGGAGCCCTGTCATTGGGTGCATAGATGTTTATTATGGTTATGTCTTCATGATGGATCATCCTCTTAATCATTATATAGTGTTGTTCTTTGTCTTTTATGGTAGAAGTTGTTTTAAAGTCTATTTTATCTGAGATTAGAATTGCCACTCCTGCTGTTTTTTGGAAGTTGTTAGCTTGATATATTTTTTTCCAACCTTTGACTTTTAACAAATTCACATCTTTGTTTTTAAGGTATTATCTCTTGTAGACAGCATATTGATGGATCCTGTTTTCTTATCTATTCTTTCACTCTCCATTTCTTTATGGGTGCATTGAGTCCATTTACATTCAGTGTAATTATTGACAGATGTCAGTTTGTTGCTGTCATTTTGTAGTGTTTTTTTTGTGGTGCTGAAGTTTTCTGTGTTCTTCTTACTCTCTTGTGCTGAGTCACTTCTGTTTGTTAATTGTTTTTCATTTCTTTTGTTCTTGTAGGTTTTGTTTTTGCTGAGACTATGTTTTTCCTCGTTTTTTTTTATGAGTATGTTTGTTAACTTTCTTTGTGGTTACCATGAATTTTACCCTTACTTTTCTAAGTTTGAAGCAGTCTACCATTACTTGGTATCACCTTACCTTCCTCTCCATTAGAAGGTTCTATACCTATGCCATTTATTCCCTCTTTTATTGTTTTGATATTGTTGTCATTTACTGATTAACTGCTCTGATTTCCTGTTGAATTTCTTTTGGTTTTGGATAGTCGTTGAGAGGTCATTTCCTAGATTTGTGTTTGGCTGGTACTATCTGAAGTCCTAGATTCTGCCTGTGAGCTGAAGTTGTTTGTCCTCAGATCAAAGAACTCCCTTTAATAATTCTTGTAAGTTTTGTTTGACTTTTACATATTCCCTTAATTTCTGTTTATCTGCAAATGACCGAATTTCTCCATCAAATCTGAACTAGAGTTTTGCAGGATATATTATTCTTGGCTGGCAATTTTTTTCCTTCAAGGTTTTATATATGTCATCCAATTGCCTTTTTGCCTGCATGGTTTTTGCCAAATAATCTGAGCTTAGTCTTATTATTTCTTCTGTGTATGTGACTTCTTGTTTTTCACGAGCTGCTCTCGGGATTCTGTTTGTCTTCGGTTTTGGCGAGTGTGATTATGAAATGCCTTGGTGATTTTCTTTTGGGTTCTCTCCTATTTGGGGTTCATTGAGCTTCTTGGATGGCCAGCTTTTCATCTTTCATGATATTGAGGAAGTTTTCTGTCAGCAGTTCTTCAATGATCCTCTCTGTGTTTTCTGTTTTCTCCCCATGTTTTGGAATTCCAATCACTCGTAAATTTTTGCTTTTAATTCTGTCCCACATAACTCTCAGGGTCTCTTCATTTTTCTTTGTTGTTTTTTCTGAGTTTTCCTGAAACAGAGTCGTATCCAAGTGTTTGTCTTCAATACCACTGAACCTGTCTTCCACCGTTTCAAATCTGCTTCTCAGCCCTTCTATGACACTGTCCATTTATGAAATCTTGTTGTTTAACTTTTGGATTTCTAATTGTTGTTTTTGTATAATTTCTAGTTGTGAATTTATTTTGGCATTTTGTTCCTGCATTATTTTCCTGAATTCTTCCAATTTTTTGTCTGTATTTTCCATGAATTTGTCTATTTTTTCCTCATGTTTGTCAGCTTTTTGCTTCAGCTCTTGGAGAATTCTGAGTATTAGAGATTTGTATTCCCTATCAGGTAGTTCTAGTGCCTTTTCTGCAACTGGAAATTCATCTGGTGTTTTATTTTGGACACCTACTGGAACCATCCTTTCCTGTTTTTGTAAATGTTTTGATATTGTCTGCTGTCTTCGGGGAATTCAGTAGTTATTTTTCTCGTTTATTGATTGTAGATTTGTTTGTTTTGTCCTTTTTTTAAAAAAATTTGAGTATGTCTGAGCAGGTGGACTATGTGTTCTTTGCTGTTTGCTCTTCTGTGGGCACAATACTTTTCTCCTCCTTCTCCAATTGGCAGGGTGAGTCACTCAGATATGGTATGGCAGGGCAGGTCTAGTTGAAGAGGAGTTACTGGGATGGGTTGTTTGTGGCACTTACTACTGCCACCAAGGCAGGTTGGTAATCAGTGCAGAGGAGGTTCCAGTAGGCCGTGCCTGTGCTGCTTGGTGGTGTGATGTTAAGCACATGGTGCAGGTAGGCAGGATGTAGTGGGGAGATTGTTATGTGTGGAGCTAAGATGGATATGGGAGAGATGAGAGAGGAACAGGAGCCAAAAACTTACAAACAAACAAAAAAATATGCTAGGGGAGCTTGCTGTTGGAGTGGAGAGATGAGAGACTATGAAAAGGTGAAAAACAGAAATGGAAGAGGAAAAAAGAAAAGAAAAGAATGAATAATTAAAAATCGGAAAGGTTAAAGAACAGCAAAGCTCCCAGGGATTCCACCGTTGCAGCTATGATGTCTGGGGAAGTCGCTCTCAGGTGTTGCAGTACAGCCTGGCTAGAAGGTATAGAGGTATACAATGCCAGGTTTTCAGGGAACAGAAAGAGAAGGAAGATATAGAGAGACAAGAAAGTGAGTAATGAAGAAAGACAAAAGGGAAAAAGAGGGAAAAGAAAACAAAAGAAATTAAAAAAAAAGAACGAGAAAATCCCCCCCAATAACAGAAAAAAAAAAAAACAGAAAAAAAAAATCCAATGATAAATGCCTCAGGGATCCCTCTGCACGTCTGCGCAAGCTGAGGGGGTAGTCTCCTTGCCACTCAGCACTGCCTGGCCTGAAAGAGCTCCCAATTCAAGAAAAGGAAAAGGAAAGGAACAAACAATTCGAAACAAACAAACAAACAAAAGCCCTGGGATCCCACCAGCATGGCAGCCCAGACCGGGAAGCAGCTCTACACTCAAACGGAGCTCCATAGCCCCTCAGGAAGAAGCAAATATGGCACATGGAGCCAGGTATTGAGTGAAAGGAGGTGGAGGTGGTGAGAGGTAAGGAAGAAATCAAAAGAAGCGGAAAAAAAGGAACACCAGCAGCCAACAAATGGCACCCAGATAGCTGGCCAGTTCGGGCGGGTGGAATCCAAGCAGCCAGTGGTTCCTGCACAAGAGACTGTGGCCACAGGAAGCAGAGGAGACCGAGTGGGGGTGAAGAAGTGTAGGGGGTGGGAAAGCGTAGATCGCAAATTACCAGAGTTCTGAAGCCCCTCAGGAAGAAGCAAAGACGGCCCATGGAGCCAGGTATTTAAGCAAAAGGAGGGGGAGGTGGTGAAAGGTAAGGAAGAAATCAAAAGAAGCAGAAAAAAAGCAATACCAGCAGCCAACAAATGGCACTCAGAGAGCCAGCCCGTTAGGGTGTGCGGAATCCAAGCAGCCGATGTTTCCCGGACAAGAGATTGTGGCCGCGGAAAGCAGAGGAGGCCAAGTGGGGGTGAATAAAGGTGGGGGGTGGGAAAACGTATATCGCGAATTACCGGTTGTTTTGTCTCCCACTGCAAGCTCCGTGAAGCTGCTTTCTCGTACCCCCTGTTTGCTGGTCTCTGATAGGAGTCCAAGATGGCAGATCCACGCTGTGTTAGCTGGTAGGGGACCTCTGCATGAATCTGTCCTCTCTCTGTTCTCTGTCAGTTTTCTCACTCCATTTGGTGCTTGGCTGAGTTCTTTATCTCTTCATTTGATGTTTCAGGGGTGTCAGGATTGTTGTATTCTCCGTTCGGCTTAGTTTTTCGGATCTTTGCTGTGGAGGGACGGCGTGGTGCTTCTGCCTAGAGCGCCATTTTGCCAGAAGTGAGGATTATCTTTTCTCCACCCTTTTGGCATCCTCCACAGTTAAAGTCATTTTATATGTTAAATAAGGGGGCAATAGGGAACTCATGGTTTATTCACACCTGTTTATAGATAAAATAACATTTACTGAAAGGTGAAAGACTGCAGACCAAAAAATTAGTTGGTAGCTGACCTAGAAGTACAATCTCTACCTTCTTATTTTTAGGCCAAGATCATTGGTGTTATTATTAGTAATAATAATAAGGGTAAAATAATTTCTTTTACAGTAATATTAATATTACCACTAAATAACAGCTACCTTTATTTAGTCCTTACTATATGATAGGTTCATTTCAGACTACATATACATATATATATATATATATATATTCCACCCACAGTTGCTTGTTTTCAGCCATTGAAAACCTTTTGGAGCACAATTCTACTCTGACACACATGAGTTTGCCATGAGTTGGAACCGACTCAATTGCAACAGAAAAAAGTATAAATAGACAGACAGGCAGGCAGACAGACAAACAGACGGGCAAGCAGACAGACAGACAGATAGACAGATAGGTGGGTACACACATACTAATTTGATCATCATAACAACCTATAAGTTAGGAAATAGCTTTTACAGGTAAAGAAACTGGACATATAGAACTGAATAATTTGCCCAAGTTTTCTGTGTATTCCCAAGTATCAATAGACCAAAATGCTTTGATCAAAATTGTGGAAAATGTATCAGCTTTTATTTGTATTGACTTCTTCTGGACATGGGTAACATATATTCTGGAATAAAAATCAGGACAAATGGATGGAAAAAATCTACATAAGCTTGTAGAAAACTGCAAAACTGCATTTCAATAAAGATCCTGCCAAAATATTTAGAACTTATAGTCATCATGTCTTTTGTGAGCATTCCTTCTCACTGCCTGATTTTAGACATCGGGTGCTTGGTTCGCTAGAAGGCCAAATGCCACTTCTAATTAATAACTTGAAATAGATTTCACAGCTGCCTCCTGCCGACAGACAGTTCCTCCTGTGTGAACTCCCACACTTCTGCACTGTGAAAAATGAGGTTGATGGGAGTACACCCCTAACTGGGGTGAACTATGTTGCAAGTAAGCAGCCCATCATTTATTATAACGCAGCCAGCAATGCCGATTGCAAGGTTAAGTGCTGAAGATACATCATTTCTAAAATAACTATGTCTATCCCCTTTCTTTTAATGTCAAAGTAAGGTACATTTGTCTTGTAGTTAAAAAAAACAAATTAGGTCCATTTCCACCAAAACAAAGAGTTGAGACAATCACCCAGCTAAATGTATCCAAAAATTAATTTACTTGAAATAACTAGATAATTGAAAAGGGGGAAGAAAAAAGTATTTGAAGGCTATTTGAATGATCCAGTGGTGGCCTAGTAGTTAAGAGCTACGGCTGCTAACCAAAAGGTCGGCAGTTCGAATCCGCCAGGCACTCCTTGGAAACTCTATGGGGAAGTTCTACTATGTCCTATAGGGTTGCTATGCGTTGGAATCCACTCAACAGCACTTTTTTTTTTTTGGTCTTATATATAATATAATAACATAATTCCACTGTACAGTGTTCTTAACTTAATAAATCTTATTGAACGTATTTTCCTTCTCCTTTAATAAAAAGCATAAAACCAGGGATTTCCAATTTTTATCTTCCTGCTGTCGTAGCAAATAGAAGGGATCCTAGGGATTTAGTAACAAGATTAGAATAAGGGGAAATGAATAGAAGGATCATTCAGACCAAAGCCCTGTCTGCAGGCAGCTCCACACATAACCCATCACAGGGAGCAAGATTTTCTCTGGTATCTTTAACAACCTTCAGAGAGGTTTTTTAAATGGCTTTCCAGAGTATTGGTCTAGAGTACATTTAAAGCATCTTTTAGCTGCAGAACTTAAAATTATGTAAAACTCATTGCCATTGAGTCAATTCTAAGTCCTAGCAACCTTATAGGACAGAGTAAAACTGCCCCATAGGGTTTCCAAGGCTGTAATCTTTGTGGAAGCAGACTGACACATCTTTCTCCCTTGGAGGAGCTGGTGGGTTCCAGCTGTCGACTTTTTGGTTAGCAGATCAGCACTTAACTACTTCGCCACCAGGGTTCCTTTGAACTATATATATAGCTATAAATATAGAGATGTATCTCTATCTCCATCTGTCTCTGCCTCTCTATCTCTACCTCTGTCTGTATGTTTCCCTCCATTCAAAGCTGAAATTAAGGTGAGGGATCTTGAACCCTGTTGTCTTGGTTCCTTTCCTACTATTGCATGCAATCAGACATTTCCTGAGGGCCCCTAAGGGGTTAAGAGCTAGCTTGAGAACCCCTGTACAGTCTAGAGGGATTTAACTATATTGACAAATTTTCATTTCTTAAGTTAATTGAGTGATGGTAACACAGTTATTCCTTATATTACTGTTAAAGTTCTTGAAGACTTTTTGTATGTTTTAAATGTTGCATTTATTTTATTTTATTATTTCCTTTTTCTCAGATGGTGATCTCTAGCTCCCATGGCTGCTCTGGAATCATTTCAAGGCTTGGCCACTCTTATTCAACACCTGAAAAATTTCTAGCACTCTGTCAAGACACAACTCAAGCTTAATATCCTTCAGACAATTTCAAAATGTATTCTGTGCTCTAATCTCTATTTCTGAGGCATCGGTGATTCAGTGGTAGAATTCTTGCTTTCTCTGTGGGAGGCCCACAGCCACCACTCATCTGTCAGTGGAGGTTTGCATGTTGCTATGATGCTGAACAGGTTTCAGTGGAGTTTTCAGACTAATACAGACTACAAAGACAGCCCTGGCAGTCTTCTTCTGAAGATCATGGAATGAAAACCCTATGGATCACAGTGGTCTGATCTGTAACTGATCTTGGAGCTGGTGCAGGACCAGGCAGCATTTCATCCTGTTGTGCATGGAGTCACCGTGAATTCGGGGCTGACTAGATGGCAGCTAACAACGGAGCCATCCAGTGGCTCTGAGGCAGAAAGATCTGGCTACCTGCTCCTGTAAAGACTACAGCCTAGAAAACTCTGTGAGGCAGTTCTACTCTGTCACATAGGGTCACTATAGTCAAAAAGCGATCCGAAGGCACCTAACAACAGTGATTAGCAGAACGGGCTTTCTTTCAAGTGTCTGTAGCTCATACTATGCTTTTGCAATTAAAACAATGTGAGAGCTATAGAGTCATGTTTGCTATATCTTGTGAATGTCAATTGTCTTTAAACTGACCTGCCTTTTGTCTTTTTGTTTGTTTTGTCCTGTTTTTACTGTTTTGTACTTGGCTTTTGCTTTCTGGCGAGACCTTTTTTCTGAGAATAGGTTTTCCTTGTTTTCATCTATTTCTCATGCACCATTAGATCTAATTTTTAAACCACACCTGGAGTAGCGTTCAAACATTGGGGCATACATTTAAGAGGACTGTTGCCACAATGGAGATGATTCGGTGGAGGACATCTTGGATGGCACTGGACCTGGACACTGTGCTGCATGGGAAATGGCTAAAGTATAAGAACACCAAGAAGTGATACAAGAGTAGCCTGCAAATATTTTAGGGTTTTCTGTAAGGATGAAAGAATAGACTTGTTCTGAGTGGTATCAAAAGATAGACCTAAGACTAGTAGAAAAAACAACTAAAAGTTACAGAAGAAAAGATTGCCGTTTAAATAAAACAGACCTTTCTAATAATAATAATAAATTTTATTATCCTGGATGCAGTCCTGTGAGTCTTCAGATACTGAAGGTATTCAAATGGAAAGTGAATGGGTATATGCCAAAAATATGGTAGAAGCTATTAATATGTCATATTTACCTCTCTCAACATCAAGATTCTTTTATACTGTACTGCTGCTTCCTTCTAAGTGTGATTCAGCACTGGATACATTTACGAAAAAATATCTCCAAAATTTTATTTTTCCTTCCTTCTTTCTCTCCCTTCTTTCTAAGCAGAGCTAGAAACGTTCTTTGCAAAATTTGCACTCAGATGAAAGCAATATATTTGGTGCTAGATGAAAGGAAAATAATTCATCTTCTCTTTATTACAATATCATTTAGCATGTTCAATTTACATAAATTATTTGGCTAAAACTCTCAATTCTCTTCTGAATTAAGAATTATCACAGATTTAATCAAAGGCAAATACTTTATAAAATGAATTAATTCCTTTTTGTGATTCAGTTAATTTTAACACATTTATTTGAAAAACCAATCTTGGGAGATAGAGGAGGCAGGCCATTAATACTTAACTGGCAAGATGAGCAACGGCTGACCCTCTACCTTACCAAGCATGATGTTCTTCTCCAGGGACTGGTCCCTCCTGATACCATGTCCAAAGTACGTGAGAGGAATCTTTGCCAGACTCGCTTCCAAGGAGCACACTGGTTGTATTTCTTCCAAGACAGACTGGTTCATTCTTTTGGCAGTCCATGGTATAGTCAATATTCTTCCACAACATCATAATTCAAAGGCACCAATTCTTCAGTCTTCCTTATTCACTGTCCAGCTTTCACATGCCTATGAGCTGATTGCAAATATCATGGCTTGGGTCAGCCACACCTTACTCCTCAAACTGACATCTTTGCTTTTTAATACTCCAGAGAGGTCTTCTGCAGCAGATTTGCCCAACATTATTTGATTTCCTGACTGTTGCTTCTAAAGGCATTGATTGTGGATCCCAGTAAAATGAAATCCTGGACAACTTCAATCTTTTCTCCATTTATCATGATGCTGCTTATTGGTCCAGTTATGAGGATTTTCGTTTTCTTTATGTTAAAGTGTAATCTGTACTGAAGGCTATTGTTTTGATCTTCATCGGTAAGTGCCTCAAGTCTTCTTCACTCTCAGCAAGCAAGGTTGTGTCATCTGCATATTGCAGGTTATTAATGAGTGTTCCTTGAATCCTGATGCTGCATTCTTCTTCACATAGTCCAACTTACCTGATTATTTGATCAGCATACAGAGTGAATAACTATGATGAAATACTACAACTCTGACACATCTTTGCTGATTTTAAACCACCCAGTATCCCCTTGTTCTGTTTAAACTACTGCCTCTTGGTCTATGTACGGGTTCCGCATGAGCACAATTAAGTGTTCTGAAATTCCCATCCTTCACAATGTTATCTATAATTTATTATGATCCACACAGTTGAATGCATTTACGTGGTCAATATTCTCTACTTTCAGCCAAGACCCATTTGACATCAGCAGTTATATCCCTTATTCCACATCTTCCTCTGAATCTGGCTTGAATTTCTGACAGTTCCCTTGGATGACGTCCCGTTCATTGTCAAAAAGAACATTTCAAGATCTATCGTGAAGTACAACACTGTCAGTGATAGGATAATATCCGTATGCTTAGAAGGAAGACCAATTAATATGACTATCATTTAAATTTATGCACCAACCGCTAATGCCAAAGATGAGGAAATTGAAGATTTTTACCAACTTCTGCAGTCTGAAACTGATTGAATATGAAATCAAGATGCATTGATAATTACTGGTGACTGGAATGTGAATATTGGAAACAAAGAAGGTTCTGTAAGTGGAAAATGTGACCTTGGTGATAGAACCAAGGCCTGAGATCACATGATAGAATTTTGCAAGACCAACAACTTCTTCACTGCAAATACTTTTTTTCAACAACATAAATGGTGACTATACTCGTGGACGTCATCCAAGGGAACTGTCAGAAATTCTAGCCAGATTCAGAGGAAGATGTGGAATAAGGGATATAACTGCTGATGTCAAATGGGTCTTGGCTGAAAGTAGAGAATACCAGAAAGATGTTTACCTGTGTTTATTGTTTACCTGTGTTTTATTAACTCGTGGACCTCACCGGATGGAAAACAAAGGAATCAAATCAACTACGACTGGGGAAAGAGATAATGGAAAAGCTCAATATCGTTAGTCAGAACAAGGCCAGGGGCAGACTGCAGAACAGATAATTGATTTCTTATATGCAAGTTCAACTAGAAGCTGAAGAAAATTAAAACAAGTTCTTGACCATGTCAAGAACAGATTTGACTCAGTCAGCACTAATGACCACATGAGTTGTGAGATGACATCGTAGTGATCACATACAAAGAAAGCAAAAGGTCATTAAAAAGACAGGAAAGAAAGAAAATACCAAAAGAGATGTCAGAAGAGACCCTGAAACTTGCTCTTGAACATTGCTGAAGCAAATAGAAGAAATGATGAAGTAAAAGAGCTGAACAGATGATTTCAAAGGGTTGCTAGAGAAGACAAAGTAAAGTATTATAATGAAATGTGGAAAGACCTGGAGTTAGAAAACCAAAAGGGAAGAACACATCCTGCATTTCTCAAGCTGAAAGAACTGAAAAAAAATTCAAGCCTTGAGTTGCAATTTTGAAGGATTCTATGGGCAAAATATTGAATGACACAGGAAGCATCAAAAGAAGATTGAAGGAATACATAGCATGATTGCACCAAAAAGAATTAGTTGATGTTCGACCACTTCAGGAGGTAGCATAAGATCAATAACTGATGGTATTGAAGGAAGAAGTCCGAGCTGCACTGAAGGAATTGGTGAAAAACAAGGCTCCAGAAATTGATTGGATACCAACTGAGATGTTTCAACAAGTGGATGCATAGCTGGAGGTGTTCACTCATCTACACTAAAAAATTTGGAAGACAGCTACCTGGCCAACAGACTCTAAGTGATCCTATTTGTAACCATTCCAAAGAAAGGTGATCCAACAGAATTTGGAAATTATCAAAGAATATCACTAATATCAATAACCATAAAGATTAACAGCATTGGAAACCCTAATGATGAAGTTCTACTCTGTCCTATAGGGTTACTATGAGTTGGAATTGACTCAATGCCAATGGGTTTAAATTTTTTTTTTTATAAGCCAGTAAGTTAGCCTGTTACTGTTCTTACAGATGCTAGCAGAAGACACAAAATTCCTTCAGTCAGAGACACAGAACTTTATTAATCACAGCGAAAGCAGTAGCCAGAGATTCATGTAGGCTTGCACAGGTTTGGTCAGATTCACCAAGCCCTTTATGAGGATGATGCTAATATTTTTTCATGGTTCCATGCCCATGCAGTGACTGTGTGACAAAAGAGGTACTCAGATCTTGAGGGATTCACTGCTTTTACAGTAAGCAGTTCTGTAAATGGTTACCACACTTGGCTGCTAACTGAAAGACTGGAGGTTTGAGTCAATCCAGAGGCACCTCGAAGAGAGGCCTGGTGATTTTCTTCCAAAAAATCAGCCATTGAAAACCCCATGGAGAATAGTTCTACTCTGACACATGTGGGGTCGCATGAGTAGGAATCAGCTTGATGGCAACTGGTACTGATACAGTAAGCAGAAGCTGAACTGCACTTTGTCCAAGGGGAAGCATTACCTCATTGTTCAGCTTGCTCACTGCAAATACTACCCTGAGAAATGACCTGAATAGAGTTGTCGGGGGGATCTTGCATTCTAGGCCTACCTAGCAAGCATGTGCAAGGATCCTCAGGGCTCATGCCAAATTGTCTCTCCCATCAAGGAACTATAAAATTTCAAGACATTTCAAATTTTCTTGCACAATAACTCATCTTAAGCACTGAGTTGATAACATGTGTTAACCAATAATCACCAATGTCCTCAATGTGGTGGTTTATTCTTAGTCTAATATTTTGTTACAGTAGTATGTCAAATTGGTAGATTTAAATCCTTTTTTACTGTGGTCTTATGATTAAATCTTGTTTATTAACTGTTGTTGTTCTTAGGTGCCATCGAGTCAATTCTGACTCAAAGTGACCTCATGTGACGGAGTAGAACTGCCCTGTAAGATTTCCTAGACTATAGTCTTTACAGGAGCAAGTCACTAGTACTTTTCTCCTACAGGAGTCTGGTGGGTTCAAACCACTGACCTTTCGGTTAGCACCAGAGCACTTAACAGTTGCTCCACCAGGGCTCCTTCTTCATTAATTAGATTACTAATACTCCAAGAGCCTACAATTATTCCTACTCAAAACATAACATTTCTTAAAGAAATACTGCTCTTGGTATGATCTGAAAAATATTTTTGATAATTCACTTCTCTATGGCAATATAATTTCCACTAATCTCATTGATCATCTTTACCATTTTTGTTTTATATGTCATGTGATCTTAAGGTGTATCAACTTGGTTGGGCCATGATTCTCAGTGATTTGGCAGTCATGATGAGTTTGGCAGTCCTATAATGATGTAATCACCTCCTTGATGATATCTGATATAATGTGATCACATCCATGATGAGATCTGTTATGAGTAGTAGTCAGTTGAAAGGGAGTTTCCTTAGGGATGTGGCCTACATCCGATACATGTGTACTTTCTGGCAATGCTCACTGTCTTTTGCTCTGCTCTGGATCTTACATTCAGCTTGTCAGCATCTGACCTCCAGTTTTTGGGATTTGAGCTGGTAGCTTACCATCTTACTTGCCTATCTTGGATCCGTCAGCCTTTGCAGCTGTGAGCCAGCAGCCTGCTGTCTGACCTGTGGATCTTGGGTTCATTAGCCCCTTCAGCTATGTGAGTCAGGAGAAGCCTCCAGTCTGATGCCTGACCCAGGGACTTGAGACTTGCCAACCTCTACAACTGCATGAGCCATTTCCTTGAGATAAACTACTCTCTCCCTCTCTTTACACATATATATGTATATATATATATCTTCACTGGTTTTGCTTCTCTAGAGAATGCAGCCTGAGACATGTCATTATTTCTATGTGTTTTTTTTTTTTCTCAGTTTTTGAATAAGTAGATTCAAAGATGACAAAAGAAAGCACACATCTCGGTTTGGATTCCCTCAGAAGCAGAACTGAACGAGGATTTGAGTGCAAGTAGTTTAATTTGTGAAGTGATTCCCAGAAGTATCAGAAAGGAGTAGGGATGTGAGACAAGGAAGCATAGGCAGAAAATAGAAGAGAATGTTATCAAGCAAGTAACACTGTGGGCTACTGGGGCTTAAACCAGTTCAGGAACTTTGGGAGTGCATTAATTTTCTAGTGTTGCCATAACAAAAATATCATAAATTGGGTGGCTTCTAAGAACAGAAATTTATTGTCTCTTGAGTTCAAAATTAGAGTGTTGGCCATGTTGATTCCTTCTAAAACCTTGAGAGAGAATCTGTTCTATGCCTCTTTCTTAGCTTCTGATAACTCGAGACATTCCTTAGCTTGCAGCTGCAGTGCCATGCGGTATCCTTCCTCTGTCTCTCCGTGCCTCTTATCCTCTTTTATAAGGACACCACTCAGGTGGAATTAAAACCCACCCTACTCCAGTATAACCTCATATTAACTGATAACATCTTCAAAGACCCTATTTCAAACAAGATCACTTTCATAAGTACAGGGGTGAGGGGTTCAGCGTATCTTTTTAGGGGACATTATTTAACCCATGACAGAAAGCAAGTGTAAAAAAGGTACTTCGGCTGTATCCCGCCTGAGTGATGAGGGATATGGGAGCTCAGGGATTGATATGCCATCATCCTCAATCATAATGAGAATTGTTCCTGGGTAAGAAGAGGGGTGTTGCTATTCTATGGCTGCCAGCAAAATTCCAGGAAAAGAAATGCAATTGATGGCAGTTGAATTTTAGCTCCAGGCACTATAATATTAAGGCATCTACTATAATATCTTTAAAATATTTCCACTTTATTGTGTCTCTAAAATGTTTCAAACTGTCTTTCCATATTGCAGTATTATCCCCATGCAATTTTCCCTTAGCTGTATCCCAAAGACACCCATTCCCCTCCAATATCACTCTACCAGGGAGTGAGTAGAATCTGGATAAAATCAGAATTGAGGGACAGTGTTTTTAGATAATTGTAGTTAAACTATTATGCAAATTTTACCAAAACCTGTGACCATGTGACTACATTGCTGCTGTTGTTGTTAGGAGCCATTGAGTCAATTTTGACTCATAGTGACCCCCTGTGACAGAGTAGGACAGCCCCATAGGGTTTTCTAGGCTGTAATCTTTACAGGAGCAGATCACTAGGTCTTTGTCCTGTAGAGCTGCTGGATGGGTTCAACCACCAAGCTTTTGGTTAGCAGCTGAGGGCTTAACATTGCACCACTATGGCTCCTTGGATACATTGTCCCCCTACCAAAAAAATTAACAAAAACCCGTTGCTAGTGAGTCGATTTCAACTCATAGTGACCCTTTAGGTCACAGTAGAACTTCCCACTGCTCTATAGAACTTCCAAGTAATAGCTGGTGGATTCGAACTGATGACCTTTTGGTTAGCAGCTGAGTTCTTAACCACTATGCAACCAGGGCTCCAGGATGCATTGCTGGGAGCCCTTAAATCTACCTTTGAAGTACTGGCAATCCTTAAAATAGTCCTATAATATAGACTTTGAAACACTTTCACGGATGTAACCTGAGTTTCTCCAAGTTGTTTCACCTCCTGAACTTACCTTTTTCTTTAACAGTAACCTAAATACCTTGCACCTCTGCTGTGATTGCAGGATGTTTAGTTTCCAAGGGTGCTCACTGGTTTGTGTTGTCAAACATCTCCTAGGATGCTGTGCCCTGACTCTTGGTTTGTCTGAGGTACCACATGCTGACCCATGACTCCTCCGTGCTGCTGAGGTCTCTCACAAACATTTGCCCCTGAGGTGGCACTGCTAACACAAAATTGTGGTATCTAATGAATTTTACAGAATTCCTGGCAACAAAGTAGAGATTAACCTACAGAGAAAGAATAAACAAACAAACTTAAAACTCAGTACCAGATAGAATTGCTCCTGAAGTTCATTAGCCAGAAATCTACCTTCACGGGGACTTTCTAAGGGTTGATTTTCCTTCCAAGGCCCCTATAGTATGTTATCTGCCCTAATTCTCTTCAGTTTCTGCTTTCACATCTTCTTCTACATAAGCACAAAAGCAAGAAAAGAAAAAAACTATTCTCTCCAGGCCCCGCTGGAGTAAGATAATTAATGTCATCCTACTCATGGTAAAGGCAGCATTTTACATTTTATGTGACATAGATGAAACTTTCTCTTCCAGTTTAGGTTCTAGGCCTTACCTCTGGGCAACTAAACAACCTGAATCTTTCAAAAAAAAATTAACCCCCCTCAACAGAAATTTTTTTTTTTCTCTTGTTAGCAGAACTAAATACAAATTGCTGTAAAGTTTTAAAATAGATGTTTTTTTCATTTGTATCTGCTAAAGGTTTAAAAATCTTGGGGCAGATCTCCTCCGATCTCCCTGACGAACATGCATACATTACTTCAGAGACACAGTAGAAAGGGAAGGAAGCAAGCATCGTCCTTTCACATTAGAGAGTGTGAATCTGAGGCTCCTAAAGGCTAAATGAGGGAACAATGAGGACAGTGGCAAGCTGATTGCTAACGACATCACCAAACTTTACAGGAGAAAGAAATTTTCGATTACTATTTAAAAAATACATATATAACAAAACAGGAAAAACAGTTGTGTAAGGAGGCATATATGAAAGGTAGAATTCAAGATCTTTTTTTTTTTTAATTGTACCTTAGATGAAGGTTTACAGAGCAAATAGTTTCTCATGAAACAGTACACACATTGTTTTTATGACAATGATTAACAACCCCACAACGTGTCAACGCTGTCTCTTCTCAACCTTGGGTTCCCTATTACCAGCTTTCCTTTTCCGTCCTGCCTTCTAGTCCTTGTCCCTGGACTGTTGTGCCCCATTAGTTTTGTTTTATTTTATGGGGCTGTCTAATCTTCGGCTGAATGGTGAACCTCAGGAGTGACTTCATTACTGAGCTAAAATGGTGTCCAGGGGCCATGCTCTTGGAGTTTCTCCAGTCTCTGTCAGGCCAGTAAGTTTGGTCTTTTTTCGTGACTTAGAATTTTGTTCTACATTTTTTTCCAGCTCTGTCCGGGACCCTCTGTTGTGATCCCTGTCAGAGCAGTCAGTGGTGGTAGCTGGGCACCATCTAGTTGTACTAGACTCAGTCTGGTGGAGGCTGTGGTAGTTGTGGTCTGTTAGCCCTTTGGACTAGTCTTTCCCTTGTATCTTGTTTTCTTCCTTCTCCCTTGCTCCTGAAGGGGTGAGACCAGCGGGTTATCTTAGATGGCTGCTCACAGGCTTTTAAGATCCCAGACACTACTCACCAAGGTAGAATGTAGAACATGTTCTTTATAAACTGTTATGCCAATTGACCTAGATGTTCCCCGAGACCACGGTCCCCACAGCCCTCCGCCCAGCAATTCAGTCCTTCAGGGAGTTTGGATGTGTCTATGCAGCTTCCATGACCTTTCCTTGTACAAGTTGTGCTGGCTTCCCCAATATTGTGTACTGTCTTACCTTTCACCAAAGTTACCACTTATCTATTGTCTATTTAGTATTTCTCCCCCCAGCCCCTCCCATCCCTTGTAACCAACAAAGATTGTTTCTTTTTGTGTGTAAAGTTTTTCATGAGTTTTTACAGTAGAGGTCTCATACAATATTTGTCCTTCTGTAATTGATTTTTTTCACTCAGCATAATATCCTCCAGTTTCATCCATGTTATGAGATGCTTCACAGATTCATCGTTGTTCTTTCTCGTTGCATAGTACTCCATTGTGTGTATGTACCATAGTTTGTTTATCCATTCATCTGTTGATGGGCATCTAGGTTGTTTCTATCATTTTGCTATTGTGAACAATGCTGCAATGAACATGGGTGTGCGTATGTCTATGCATGTGACGGCTCTTATTTCTCTAGGATATATTCCTAGGAGTGGGATTGTGGATTGTATGGTATTTCCATTTCTAGCTTTCTAAGGAAGCCCCATATCATTTTCCGAAATAGTCGTATCATTTTGCATTCCCACCAGTGGTGCATAAGAGTTCCGATCTCCCCACAGCCTCTCCAACATTTGTTATTTTCAGTGTTTTTGATTTGTGCCAGTAATGCCAGGGTGAGATGGTATCTCATTGTGGTTTTGATTTGCATTTCTCTAATGGCTAGTGATTGTGAACATTTCCTCATGTGTCTGTCGGCCTCTTGAATGTCTTCTTTGGCGAAGTGTCTGTTCATTTCCTTTGCCCATTTTTTAATAGGATTATTTGTCTTTTTGTTGTAGAGGTGTTAGATTTTCTTGTAGATTTTAGAGATTAGACCTCTGACTTGTAATGTCCAAACTTTTTTTTCCCAGTCTGTAGGTTCTCTTTTTAGTCTTTTGATGAAGTCTTTTGATGAGCATAAGTATTTAATTTTCATAAGATCCCAGTTATCTAGCTTATCTTCTGGAGTTTGTGTGTTGTTGGTTATAGTTTGTATCTTGTTAATGCTGGGTATTAGGGCCTCTAGCGTTGATCCTATTTTTTCTTATATGAACTTTATAGTTTTTGGCTTTACACGTAGGTCTTTGACCCATTTTGAATTAGTTTTTGTATATGGTGTGAGGTATGGGTCCTGTTTCAAGAAGATCTTGATATCAGTAGAACTGGTTCATGATGGACAATCCTGATTTGTTGTAGTCATAACTCTGCTGCCTCTAATTATTACAATCATTGTTCTTTCCTGGGAGAAGCTTCATTGTAAACCTATAAAAAGACTCTCATGACTGTGTGTTTGCCTTCTGAATACAGACTGCTTGTAGGAAGCTGAAGACTTTTTCAGAGATTGGTTGAGCTTCGAAGTTAAAGAGACTTTCTAGTACTAAATATGTTACAATTTTAGTTTGTACACTTGTAATTTACATGGTATTGTTAAGAAAATTCGTTGTTTAGATAAAAGTTTATATTTTGGTTTAGTATAATCAGGAACTGAATCTTAGATGAGTGTGTCCTTCATAAAATCGATTGTTTTACTTGATTTGAACTTACTAAATTGGTCCTGTCCAATCAGATGTGGGCAAGGGGGCAATGTCATGTGTTCTAAACATGCCTGACTATGAATAAGGAACTGCTTAGAACTTCTCCAGTTCCTTTGTTGAGTGTGGTGTTTCTGTCAAATGGAGACTGCGGGTGTGTATGTCCAATACAACCAGAAAGGGTCCAATGCAGGGTTAGAAATCTCAGAAAAAATGAGCCAGCCCTGAGGTTATTTTAAGTTTAAAAATAAATAAATAAGTGCAATTTTCTGAGTGAGCCCTGGGCTACTTCACATAGAGTTCCAAATGTTGATTTATCAAGCCAGTGAAGAATAGACTCAAATAAACTCTTCGTGTGGCAAAGGGAAAGAAGTGGAAAGATCTGAATTCTGCAATTGCAAATATCTTTAAGAGGGCATCTAGAATGTCAACCCTCATTAGTGCTTTCACTTTAATGCAGATAATAAGCTGCAGGGCATCGAGGGAGCAGAAGGAAAAGTTCAAAGAGATGTGAAGAAATCCATCCTCAGGAAAATAATTTAAAAAAAATTCTCATTTGCCTATGAAAATAAAACAATGGAACAAAATTCTCCAGTGGTCTTTTTGATCCTAGAAGAAAAAAGAACCATTTGCTGCTTTACTCCCTCATTAGGCATTGTGATGTCTCTCTGATTTTATTTTTCTTGAAATCTGATTTAAGTCTTCTACCATTAAGCTCTCTGCATGTTGGATACATGTTTTTTCAACTTGATTATAAGCAAATCACGGTCAAGGATCATGTTTAATGCTTCTAACGATTCATTTTTGATCTACATATTTTGAGCAAGTAAATAGAAAGTTCTACAGAGAGTTTAATGATGAAGGAGCTATCACCCTTACACTATTCTAGGCTCTGGGCATACCACAGTGAACACAATAGATAAGATGGATGCTTCCATTCTACTGTGACTTGGGAGAGCCAGACATCTGTCACAGAAGCAAATAAATCCTCAGGAAAAAATTACAAAATTGCAAGCACTACAAGGAAATAAAAGAGGATAATTGGCTAGACAGAGTGTGTGCATGTGAAGGTACATGTATTTCAGATATGTGGATCTCATATGCTTCTCTGAAAGAGTGAGATCTGAGCTCCGACATGAACAGTGGGATAATGCAGCTACATGAAGATCTGGCAAAGACCATTCAGGATACAGTATTCAGCAATGACCAGTGCGCTGTGTTGGAATGATTTTGACATTCTCAAACAATTGAAATAGGACTGCTCTATCAATAGTGAACTAGGAGAGAGAGGAATGATATGAGGTCCAAGGCAGGAGCAGGTATGTACATCCTTCTAGGCTATGGTAAAAATACTTACCATATAAAGCATCAGTGGTTCAGTGGTAGAATTGTTGCTGTCCATGCTGTAGATCCGGGTTCTATTCCTGGCCAATGCACCTCAAATGCAGCCACCACTCTTCTGTCAGTGGTAGCTTGCATGTTGCTGTGATGCTAAATATGTTTCAACAGAGCTTCCAAACTAAGACAGACTAGTAAGAAAGGCATGGTCATCTACTTCTGAAAATCAACCAGTGAAAACCCTATGGGTCACGTGGTCTGATCCCCAACTAATCATAAGGAAGCCCAATCAGGCAGAGTTTTGTAGTACATGGAGTCACCATGGCAGGTAACAACAACAACAACATCTCTTATCATATCTGATGCAAACTCATTCTTCTAAACCCTTTACACTGCATCTTTAACTATCCGTCCGTCACTCCAAATTGCTTTCATATTGAGAAATAAGGCAAGGAAACAAGAAAGGATAAAATAAATGAGGTGATCAGATTACAGGGTGTCACTTACCCATATAAGGGTAATGCTCAACTGCCAGCAGAAGCATTTGCGTGTCCATTTTATGCCCTTTTGATTAAGAGTTTATGGGAAAATCTGGGCTGGACTTGTGGCTCAAGTCTATTGATGCTGAGCCCTGTGATCTTTCCACTGAAACTCCATGAAAAGCACGGTGAGTGTATTTAGATAATAAAATGTTAGAACACAAAGGGACGACTGAGGACCTTGGCATTGTTTCTGGACAGACGTCAGTATGAAACAGCTGTCTTTATGAAATGATAACTGGTTCAATGCGACCTAGAACCATTTTTAACCATATTCATGACAGCATACAAAAGCAAAATAAACAACAGAAGTAGCCTAAGTCTAAAAGGGATTAGGAAGTAAAAAGTTAATAACCCACCATCTCTTTTTTTCCTCTCATGTATTCACTGGGCACATGCGGTGTCCTCACATGGCCTTTGGAAACAGAGAATGGAGGTATTCTTTGGAGAGTTTGGCTTCATTTACATGTTTGAACTCTCAGCGAACACGATCTCGAGTGTGTGGGAAAATGAAGTCGCATTTCATTAAGAATAATGAAAAGGGCATTTGGAGTCAGAATTCCTGTTGCGGCTTGAGGTGGTTGTGCAGAGTTTAATCATGGTGGCTACCTTTCATAGCTGTGTATTCTTTGCGAAGTGGAAAAAAAAAAAAAGATTCAGTTCTTTCTTGGAGTATTAGAATGTGAGAATTTTTTTTTTTTTTTGCCTCTTTCACTTTTTAAAAAAGTGGTTTTTATATTATTACTATAATAAAAAGGAAAGAAAAAGAGAAGCATTTCCTTTTCTTATCAGATCATGTTGTTACAATACTCAAATCTTTTGCCAATAGCCCTTCAAAGCACTTGCTTCTAATTTGATTTTTTTTAATGTTGGATAAAAATGAGAGTCAGAGGCTTATAGGTTTTTTATTACAAATATCCTTCAATTTAGGATATGCCCCGGGAACTTTGATGCTGTGGGTAGGAGACTGCTAAATAATCATCAACATTGAATCCGACAAAACCATTTAGTAGTGTTCAGTCTACCAGGGCTCAATGGTGCTTTTCTGTCCAGCAAGTTCTTTTCGTGTCTGGTCGGCTTTTCCTTGATGTAAGTAATTATGCTCCTGTATCTAAGTGAGGGAGCTAATTTCAGCCAACAATTCACAACTGTATTTTTACAGACCTGAAAGTTGCTTTTTCAGGAGAGATTTGAAACACACTCACGGGGCCTAGTGCAAACCACATAAATGACTTAAAATTATATTTTGAATTCATTTCTATTACTTTTAGAATTCTTTCACTAGAGGAACATGAAGGAAAATCCTCAGGCAATTGGATCAAGGAGACTTGACTATTCTCCACAAGGTTTACTATCTACTTGGGGTCTCTCACAGTGTCTTTTATTGCTACAACCACAATGAACGCAGTGAAAAATGTGTTCTTTTTCTTGAAAATTCTATCCAAGTATCTATACCAGCCCATTCCTTGTTTTCTCTAACAGCCAGAGGATGCTAAGGGTTTTTTTCTAAAGACTGAAGAAGACTCACAGAGAACAAAAAAAGAATAAAAAAGGAAAATGGATGAAGCATAATGTTATCCAGCTCACCAGGTTAAGCATATGAATTCACGCCGGATATCTAGGACCCCAGCTTCCTCTCCCGTTTATGAGAAAGAAAAAAAAAAAATCATTGGGAAATGACTATTAGTGTTTCAATTCCTTTCTAGCAATCACAGCCGTTGAGGATCATCTTTTACACATATTATCTTCTTGTGATAATACAGGCAGTAAGAGAAATTAATTTGACACTAACCCTGGCCACTTTCTTCCCCTCCTCACAACTCAAAACAGTCTTCAGGTGCCCATCAAAACATGAAGATACTTTCAAGCCAGGGATGTAGTCTATATCTATTGTGAGGGAAAGGTCATATTTACAATGTTTGGAGGGGTTCCCTGAGTGGTGCAAACAGTTAACACAATCATTTGCTAACTGAAAGGTTGTAGGGTTCAGCCATCCAGAGGCACCACAAAAGAAAGGCCTAGAGATCTACTTCTGAAAAATCTGCCATTAAAAAGCTGTTGGAGGACACCTCTACTCTGACACACATAGGGTTGTTGTGAGAATCAACTTGGTAGCAATTGTAATGTTTGGGCAAATGGGCTTTTCTTTGTATTAAGCAATAAATTGTTAGTAGTAGCAGTAGCAGGATTGCAAGGAGTATAGAAAATAGTAGCGTACAAAAACATACAATGTCTGAGGAAGTCCCATACATCAAACAACTGTCCTGCTCAAAATCCCCAGGACAGCCCATGTTGAGAGACAGTAATTGGTAGGTCATTTAGCCATTCTGTATCTTGACTTTTTCATCTATAAAATTAGGAATATTAGAAATGCCCCCCACACAGCGCCTGGCGTACAGGAAGTACTCAACTAACATTAATTTCTCCTCTCCTCTCTGCTCCTCTCCTCTTCACCTCACAGTTTGTCATAAGGAGCATATAAGATAACCCATTGTCTTCGACTCGATCCTGACTCATAGGGACCCTATAGGACAGAGTAGAACTGCCCATAGGGTTTCCAAGACTGTAATCTTTACAGAAGGATACTGCCACATCTTTCTTCTGTGGAGCGGCTGGTGGGCTCCGACCATTGACCTTTCAGTCAGCAGCCAAGAGCTTTATCCACTGTGCCACCAGGGCTCCTTCTCAAATAGATAATACATGTGAAACTACTGTGTAAACAGTAAAGCTCTACATATGTGTATTGTAGTTAAAATATAGATGGCAGTCTATTTAGTGTAATTTTATTTTAGAGAATAATTAAATAAGCACGTAGCTTTGGCAGTGTTCCTCCAGCATGGAACTATCTTTAAAAAGAAAATCCTCTTTAAACTTAATTATTTTATTTAGGCACTGTAGCCTAGGCTCACCAAGTTTCACCTGGACTAGCTTTTGCCCAGCTGGACGTCATGGGAACTTCACTCAGCCCAGCCCTGGAACCCAAGGGCATGCCAAGGCTGTTCTGATGGCTGCATTATATAAAGAAAAGGTTAATGTATTCACGTTCCTGTTTAACTGAAAATCCCCAAGGAACAAATAATCTTTTGTAGGAGGAGGAAAGGGAAACAGAGGAAGCAGCTGGTGAGCTGACTTATTCCTTCTATTCTCCCCACCCATTCTCTCCCCTCTTTTGTATGCTCTTAGAACTCTGCTTTTCAGTTATTTTCTTTCTCAGAATCGGCTGGTGTCGGCTGTGCTGTGTACCGACAGGCACCTTGGCTGTGGCCTTGATTCCTATTCAGACCAGGTGGACTTCTATAACATCAGAGTTGCAGTGCTTTCCTTGGTGAAAATAGGGCTCTGTGCTTCAGCTAGGATATCAAGAGAACACTTCCTAGAATATAGTGCTCAATAAGTGTTGGAAGAACATAAATGAAATTTAGTATACTCTCTGGGGGTAAGTGTGACTTTCCAAATTTCCTCTATCCCTTTGCCATTTCCTGGTAGATGGCAAGAAGTGTGTGTGTGTGTGTGTGTGTGTGTGTGTGTGTGTATGTGTGTGTGTGACAGAGAGAGAGAAAAAGAGAGAGAATGAAAACACTAAGGAAAGAATAAACCGTTCTAAGATATCACTATGTATGAATTGATGATTATAGGTTTTGCCCACTGAAAATAACAATTTTTCAGGATTTTCTGTTCATCTGTTACAACACCAGATAAAGTTTTATTAATAAGAACTTTATGATGACTCAACTCACCCAATGGAATGAGAATGATAAACTACATAATTAACTTGATCATAATTTTATAATACAATAAACAACCTGAACAGTGTTCATCTTCATTCGGGAATTGGTCAAAACTAGTCCCAAGGACAGCTAAAGGAAAGGCCTCTACTTTGACCCTATTTGAGTATTCTTTCTGTTGGAGTTCTCTAACTTTACTTCTTTATAATGCTATTCTTATTCCATGCACGTGGAAGGGGATGGTTGGCAGTATAAGCACTTTTTAAGTAGAGATCTTTGTTAGTGCTTAGGAGCACAGGTTCTGGGGCTTGACACCTCAGTTGAAATACTAGTTTTGCCTTTAAATAACTAGCTGTAGGATGTTAGGCAAATAACTTTACCTACGGATGCCTCAGAATTCCCATCTGTAAAAAAAGGATAGTAATAGGTGTTATCGTGATGCTGTAAAGATTAAATGAGTTATAAATTATAAAGTGAAGGCTGGGGCCCGGGGACCATAGTTTTGGGGGACAGGTAGGTCAATCGGCATAACAAAGTTTATGAAGACAATGTTCTGCATCCCACTTTGGTGAGTGGCGTCTGGGGTCTAAAAAGCTTGTGAGTGGCCATCTAAGATGTATCAGTTGGTCTCATCCTACTTGGAGCAAAGGAGAATGAAGAAAACCAAAGACACAAGGAAAATATTAGCCCAAGAGACTAAAGGACTGCATAAACCAGAGACTCCACCAGCCTGAGACCAGAAGAACTAGATAGTGCCCAGCTGCTACCAATGACTACCCTGACAGGGAACACAACAGAGAGTCCCTGTCAGAGTGGGAGAAAACTGTGAAGCAGAACACAAACTCACGTAAAAAGACCAGACGTAATGGTCTGACAGAGTCTGGAGGAACCCCCGAAACTATGGCCTCCAGATGCTCTGTTAACACAGAACTAAAACCGTTCCTGAAGCCCACTCTTCAGAAAAAAGGAAAAAAATAATTATGAAGTGAGAACAGTGTCTGTCACAGATCGAATGCTACAGTGTTTAGTTATTGTTTTTATTGTTTGTGTTCTGAAGCTTTGGCTGGTGCACATGTCTGAGTGATGCTTGAACCTGAGAGAGTAGTACATCCTCTTTAATTAGTTGCTGAAGTGTACTAGATGCAGCTGATATCATTCTGGAAGAGCCTTCTCCTAAGCTATGCTTGGACTTTGCTCCATGCACCATCAGTTGTGGGTCTGACCTCTCTCTCTTGCTCTCTCTCATCGGTGATACTGCAGTAGGGAGAATATTACATTTCCTCCATTATTTATTTATTTATTTTGGTGGGAAAACAAGCAAAGTGTTTGTGAGTTTAGTCCTATCTAGAAATGTCCCTTTTATGCTACTCCCCTGAAAACATAAAGAGAAAAACATATGAACAAACAAACAAACAAATTAACTATTCACCATCCTTCCTGGCTACAGTAATTGTAGGAGGGCTGTCTGACCACTTCATGACCAAGTAGATCAGATTATATGAATGTGCATAAAACATCAAGCCTCCTATGGTAGGAAACACAAGCAGCAAACGTATTTTACTTAAGGACTTAACCTAGCAGCTCTGAGGAAGAAAGACCTGGCAATCTGCTCCCATAAAGCTTACAGCCTAGTAAACCTTATGGGGCAGTTTTACTCTGTCATATGGGGTCGCTATGAGTCGAAATCTACTTGAAGTCACCTAACAACAAAACCAATATGATCCCTGATGACCCCAGTCCACTGTCCTTACCCTCGTTCTATTCCCTCCACTAGAGTGTAGGCCAGACATAATGACTCAATTCTAATGAATAAAATTCAAAATAAATGTGAAAGATTGTCACTGCCGAGACTAAGTTATAAAAGATTGTGGCTTCAATCTTCATCGCCCTCTCTCGTTCTCTCGCTTACTTTCTCTGATGGAAGCCAGCTACTATGTTGTGAGAAATCCTATGGAGAGGCCCACAGCCTCTGGTCAACAACAAGTGAAGACTAAAGCCTTCAGGGAACTAAATCCTGATAACACTTATAGAGTGATTTTCGAATTGAATTGAACCTTGAGATGTGTGTGGCCTTGGCTGGCATCTTGATTACACCTTTATAAGAGATGCTGAGTTGAAGGACCCAGTGAGGTTATGTTCAAATACCTGACCCACAGAAACTGTGAAATGTGTGCTGCTTAAAGTGCTAACATTTGAGACAATCTGTTACACAACAATAGATATTTAATACAACTCTGTTAGTTGACTTCTTGGGGATTGGGAAGAGAGGTAGATGAGATCTTAGTATAAATACGCACCTGAGAAATATTTATTTTTGCTGTTCTTATTTTAATCTTGCCTCAAATATTTAAGACTATATTTTTGTGTTAGTAAACTCAGTTTAGTAAGTGTAATTGTTTTGTATTTATTTTCAAAAATCTTGCAATCGATCATTTTCATGAAAAACACACATTCCATCACCACCATTCTCATCGTCATCATTATCATGAACACATCTTGGATTCACTACGTGCCAGGTTCTCTTTGAAGTATTTTACATTATTACTCCTCACAAGAGCACTCTACGGTGGGCATATTATTGTAGTCCCCGTTTCACAGGTTAGAAAACTGAGGCACAGAGAAAGTAAGTAATTTGCTTCAGCACAGAACCAGGATGCCCACCTAGATTATTAGGTTCCTGGGTCTGAGACCCTAATCACCTAGTGACACCGCCCCTCAGGACCGCTCAAGATCAGAGAGATACAGTAGAGGGAAGGGGTGTGAGATTAGAGTATACTGACGTTGGCCTCAGAACTTTGAACAGACTTAAGAAGTTTATCATTTTGTAACCATTAGTATTAGTTGGCTTTCTTGTGTCACTCACCTTTCTCTCTAAAAAGTGAACAGTAGCAAACTTTAAATTTATTTTTTCTGATTAAAATTTATTACTAATATTAGGATTCTTTCACCCAGTTTTCATCAGCACTCTCTCTCCAGTGCCTCTTTGAGAAAGGAGATCAGTAAACACTGTGGAATGAAGGAATACATAAGAATGAAGATGAAGATGTTGATGGAGGTAGCTGCTTCTCCACAACTGCATTTTTCTTCTATCAAGTGTTATGCTGTCTTCATATGTTGCCCAGAATCTTCCTAGAATCTATGGAGTGGGCACATTTTTTTATCCCAATTTTACATTGGATGAAAATGGACAATAATTATTTTAGTGAGGCCCGGTGGCCCAGTGGTTAAGAGCTATGGCGTGCTATGGCTGCTAATCAAAAGGTCAGCAGTTCAAATCCACCAGCCACTCCTTGCAAACACCATGGGGCAGTTCTACTCTGTCCTATAGGGTCGTTATGAGTCGGAATCAACTCGACAGCAATGGGCATATCTGGAAGGACCTGACTAGCAGATTACAAGATTGAAATCTTATTTTGAGGATAATAAAAAAAGGGCATACTATATAAGGAAAAGCTATAGTAATCTGTATTTTACACTATGAATTTAAATTTGGGGAAAATTAGACAGCATTTTCCCCATCTACTCATCTACTGTGAGCCTCTTCTTAATTAAAAACAAATTCAAAACCAAATGCAGACAAACAAAACTGCTGCTTATATGATTTTAACCTTCGCAGGCTTTTTAAATTTTTAATTGTGCTAAATGCATATGCAACAAAATGTTTGCCATTTCAATTTTTTCATAAACAATTCAATCACTAATTACAGTCATCCTGTTGTTCAAACATCACCACTATCTGTTTCCAAATTTTTCCATCACCTTTAAGAGAAGCACAGTGTTCTCTAAGCAATGAAACTTCCTTTCCCACTTCCTTCTGGCTGCCCCAGGTTACTACGAATACACTGTAGTCTCTATATGCTTGCCTATTCTAGATATTTCATATAAGTGGGATCATACAATGTTTTATCTGGTGGCGTTTATTTCACTCAGCATAATGTTTCCAAGGTTCATTCATGTTATAGCCTGTATCAAGACACCATTTCTTTTTATGGCTGAGTAATATTCCATTGTATGTATGCACCACATTTTGTTTATCCATTCATCTCTCGGTGGACATTTAAGCTGCTTCTACTTTTTGACTACTGTCAATAGTGCGAATAGTGCTGCAATAAAGTGTTGGATAGGTTTCTGTTTGCGCTCCTACCTTCACTTCTTCTTGCATAAACCCAGGAGCGGAATTGCTGAATCATATGATAATTCTATGTTTAGCTTTCTGAGGAACTGCCAAAATGTTATCCACAGAGGCTCTACCGTTTTGCATTCCCAGCAGCTATGGTGAGGGTGCCAAATTTCTCCACATCATCACCAACACCTGCTTTCTGCTTTTGATTATACAGGCTTATATCAAGGCTTCTTCAGATAAAGTTTATCAACTCTTGCTGACACAGAGAGTATCTTAGCTGAGGAACCGTCATTTCAATCTGGGTATGCCTGTGTTGGCCGATCTGCATGCTTGTGTTGCTTGTGTTGTGCTTGTGTTTAAAGCGTTTTGAAATATTTTATAAACATTATTAACCCCAACATGCCTGATGAATTCAATAGCAGCAAGAGTGCTGATCAGATGATGAAGAAGCATATTTAATGAATACATGTTGATTGAATGTAGCCTGTATGCTCGTGAACCAATGGATTTTGCTGTGAAATTTCTGAACCTAACTCGTGCTGAGGCGGAGGAGCCTCTGTGGAAGTTTAAGTGGGGGGTTGCCAATGAGATCTCAAGGTCTCTCAAGGCAGCCGTTTGCATTCATGTCACTCCTCTGATGGCAAGAATTTATCAGCAATCGTTAACCACCTTCTTAGTGGATAGTTTTCAGATTCACACATAATATTCCAACTGTAGTCTGATCAGTACAGAGCATAGTGAAAGTATTATTTCAGATCTGAACACAGTATTTTTAGCCTTTGACCTTCATCTATATTATGTTATCAACTCTTAACTCGTTACGGGGGTGTGACTTTCAATCCAAGTTATTTCATTTCTGTATTTTATTATTAATATTCCATTGTATGTCACCCACTTGCAAAATATTGAATACAATATAACGAACCCTGTAGAATTATAAAAAATAAGAAAATTAAAAACTTTCATTTGATGTAAAAATATAAAACAAAATAATACAAACAAAGACATAAACTTAAAAAAGTCCTGCAGGAGGAGAAATTAATAATATCAGGTGAATTGATAACAACTTATTCTGAGCTTCCTAGTGATCAGAACAAAAAGGGACTCTAGAAGGGTAGGTCTATTATTTCTAATTTTGAGGTTTGTTATCTGGACTTAGACATTTATTCTGTGCACTGTATCTTGTTGCTTCAACTCAGAATTCAAGGGGAACTGGATCTATAAGGTATATTCTCTGTTCCCAGTCAATTCTGTCAGAACACAAGAAACCTATTGATGCAAATATTATCTCAGATTATTTCTCAATTGTCTTAAAAAGGAGGGGACAGGCCCTGACAGAAGAAAACACAGAGCAGCATTGCTTAATTTTGATATGGAGCAAAGGTTAGCCAGTCTAGGAAGATTAGGCTCTGGGGTGGGGGCGGGGGGGCTGCTAGATACCTTGTGATGGGAGATAGGGATGAATGGAGACCTCTAAGAAGGTAGTAGGGAGTAGCAGGATACTACTTTTCCAAAATGCACTGTATTGTTGAACAAACTTTAATTTTCAGCCAGTCCACAGTCACACTCTGATTTTTTTACTTGGTTCAAATTGCCATCGGAGACAACAAAAGATTTGTTGAATCTGTTGGCTTGTATAGTTCTTGTTTATTTTCCTCACCAAATCCACATTGGGAGCTAAATTGCCTAATTCCAGTAATGTTATGGATAAGTAGAACCAAAGCTATCTTACATTTCATCTTTCAAGCTTTTGGGATATATTCTTAACCTGCTATGTCATCACTCACTTGTAATCACCATGCATTATGAAGTTGATGTCAATTTGGTCTGGTGACTCATTCATCACCCCTGCAGATGATGGTGACAGATGTCATTAGTTTAATGATCATAGTTAACCAATGTCATAATTAAGGTGACCATGTAACGAGGCTGGGTGTATTATTGCTTAATACATCAAATTAAGAAAAGATGTCATGGCTAGGCACACAACATCACCCATCATTTTTGAAGATGACTCAATATATTAAATGCTTCTCAATAAAACAATAGTATGGGCCTTCGGGACTTAACTTTCAGAGGGGTCTTAAACAATGGCACGAGACAAGGCCTTCCAACCTCTAATGGGAGTGCACTATCTTATGCTGACCATTTTTTCCAAGTGAAATTTCTCCTGATAGCCATTATGTCTTATCACCAAGCAGCATCACAATTATGATGCTTTAGTGTGTGTGCCTGCAGAGTATGGAATCACACACATTTCCAGCCGCCCCTCAACTGTTAGCCACTTATCCCCTGGAACGTTTTCCAGGGGTGATATTTCCTTCCTTTGCCTTGCAGAAAGTTTATCTCTATAACACTCTGAACATTTCTTGCAATTGATATTGTTTGTTCATATTTTAGTATAAGTATGCCCTAACTATTGCATGAAACAAAATAAAATTCATTAAAATAACTTTACTGTAGTAAATACAAATAAACGTGAAATTTGTCATTTGTCATGGATTGAATTGTGTCCCCCAAAAATGTGTGTCAACTTGGCTAGGCCATGATTTTCATGATTGCCCACCATTTTGTGAACTGATGTGATTTTCCTGTGTTATAAATACTGCCTCTAAAATGTTAATGAGGCAGGATTAGAGGCAGTTATGTTAATGAGGCAGGACTCAATCTACAAGATTGAGTCAATCTCTTTTGAGATATAAAAGAGAGAAGTGAGCAGAGAGACAGCGGGACCTCATACCACCAAGATACAAGAACCAGGAGAATAGCACATCATTTGAACCTGGAGACCCTGTGCTGAGAAGCTCCTAGTCCAGGGGAAGATTGATGACAAGGAGCTTCCTCCAGAGCCGACAGAGAGAGAAAGCCTTCCCCTGGAGCTGGCACCCTGTATTTGGACTTCTGGCCTCCTAGATCCTGAGAGAATAAATTTATCTTTGTTAAAACCATCCCCTTGTAGTATTTCTGTTATAGCAGCACTAGATGACCAAGACACCATTTTAACTATTTTTAAGTGTACACTTCAGTAGTGTTAATTACATTTAAAATGTTGTGCCACTATCACTTCTATTTCCAAAACTATTTTATCATCCCAAACAGAAACTGTGTACCCATTAAGCAATAACTTCCCACCCTCACCTCCGCACATATCCTGGTAACAACAGTCTACTTTCGTCTTTATTCTAGTTATCTTATAATACTGGAATCATACAATATTTGTTCTTTTGTGTCTGCTGTATTTCACTTAGTATAGAATTTTCAAGGTCCATCCACGTTGTAGCATGTATCAGAACTTCATTTCTTTTCATGGCTGAATAATATTTCTTTGTATTATATATACTACATTGTGTTTGTTGATGGACACTTGCGTTGTTTCCACCTTTTGACTCTTGTGACTAATGCTGCAGTGAACATTGGTGCACAAGAATCTGCTTGAGTCACCTGCTTTCAGTTTTTTTAGGTAAAATATACTTAAGAGTAGAATTGCTGAGTCATATGGAAATTCTATGTTTAACCTATGTTTAACTTTTTGAGGAACCACCAAAATGTTTTCCAAAGAGTTGCACTGTTTTATATTCCCACCACCAATTTCTCTGCATCCTCATCAACCCTGGTTATCTTCCTTTTTTTAATAATAGCCGTCCCATTGGGGATGAAGTGGTGCCTCATTGTCATCTTGATTTGCATTTTCCTAATGACTAACGAGTGTCTTTTCACGTGCTTATTAGGCATTTGTAAATCTTGTTTGGATAAATGTCTATGCAAGTCCTTTGACCGTTGTTTTTTAATTGGGTTGTTTGTCTTTCTGATGGTTAGTTGTGGGAGGTCTTTACATATTTTGGATGTTAACCCTTATCAGATATATGATTTCTAGATATTTTCTCCCAGTTTGTAATGTATACTTTCACTCTCTTGCTAATGTCCTTGGATGCATAAAATTGTTAATTTTGATGAAGTTGAATTTATCTATTTTTTTCTTTTGCTGCTTATGCCTTTGGTGTGCCATCTAAGTATCCATTGCCAAATTCAGGAATCTGAAGATTTACCTTTATGTTTTCTTTGAAAAATTTTATGATTTTAGCTCTTATATTTAGGTCATTGATCCATTTTGAGTTAATGTTTGCATAAGGTGTGAAATATGGGTCCAACTTTACTATTTCGCTTGTAACACCTTTGTAGAAAATCAATTAGCCTTAGATGTATGAGTTTACTTTTGGACTTATTTCTAGTCTGTTGATTTATTTGTCTATCTTTATGCCAGTATCCTATTGTTTTGATTATTATAGTTTTGTAGTAAGTTTTGAAATTGGGAAATGTGAGTCCTCCAACTTTGTTGTTATTTTTCAAGATTGTTCTGTTATTCTTGGTCCCTTTGCAATTCCATGTGAGTTTGAGGTTCAGCTTTTCCATTTCTGCAAAAAAACCAAAAAACAAACAAACAAAAAAACTGAAATTTTGATAGAGATTTTATTGAAACTGTAGACCTCTTTGTGTTGTATTGACATCTTAACAATATTGTCTTCCAATCCATGAACATAAGATATCTTTCCACTTAATTAATTCTTCTTCATTTTTTTTCAGCAACGTTTTATAGTTTTGAGCTCAAAAACTTCTTGGTTAAATTTATTCTTAATTATTTATTCTTTTGGATGCTATTATAAATGAAATTATTTTTCTTAATTCCCATTTTGGTTGTTCATTGTGACTGTATAGAAATAAAACTGATTTTTGTATGTTGATCTTGTACCCTGTAATTTTGATAGGTTCATTTATTAGCTGTAGTAGCTTTCTTGTAGATTCCTTGAGATTACCTGTATATATGATTATGTCATCTGTGAATATAGTTTTACTTCTTCTTTCCAATTTGGATATTTAAAAAAAATCATTTTCTTGCCTAATTGCTCTTGCTAGGACTTCCAGTACAATTTTGAAAAACAGTGGTGAAAATGGGCATCTTTGTGTTGTTCCTTAGGGGAAAATCTTTCTGTCTTTCAGCACTGAGTATGGATTTTCATGAATGCCCTTTCATGTTGAGGAAGTTCTCTTGTAGTCCTAATTTTCTGAGTGCTTTTATTAAGAAAGGCTGTTGGATTTTGTCAAATGTCTTTTCTGCATCATTTGAGATAATCGTTTTTTTTATTGTTGTTCATTTTTGACTTTGTTATATTAATATGATGTATCGCTTAGATTGATTGTCTTTTGTTGAACTGCCTTGCATTCCTGGGATAAATCCCACTTGGCCATGGTATATAATCCTTTTAATACGCTGTTGAATTCAGTATGTTAGTACAGTTGTCCACCCATATCTACGGGGGATTGGTTCCAGGACTCCACACGGATACTGAAATCTATGGATGCTCAAGTCCCTTATATAAAATGGTGTAGTATTTGCATATAACCTATGCATATCCTCCCACAAATTTTAAATCATCTTTAAATAACTTATAATATGTAATACAGTGTAAAAGCTGTGTGTATATGCTCCCTTTTAGCCTTTGAAGGATTGCTTTGAAGGTGCCTATTCTTTCACAGAAACTAAGGGTGCACACAACACCAGACGAGAAGGAGGTGAATAATGCTCCAACAGTGAGTGCTGGAGAGAGAGACTGAGGATCTGTGAAATGGCGGGAGGCTACAGCAGGGTATGCTTACACATCAATTCATTCACGTGGATTCTGCATAGTGCTCGGTGCAAGGCAAATTCAAGTTTTGGTTTTTGGAGCTTTTTTTTTGGATATTTTTGATCTGTGGTTGGTTGAAATCGAGGATGCAAAACCTGTGGATACAGAAGGCCAGCTGTAGTTTGTTGAGTATTTCTTCATTTATGTTTATAAGGGATATCTGTCCGTATTTTTCTTTTCTTGTGATATCTTTGCTGGCTTTGGTATCAGAATAATGCAGGCCTCACATAATGAGTTAGAAATTGTACTCTCCTCCTCTATATTTTGGAAGAGTTTGAGAACTATTGGTGTTAATTATTCTGTAATTGTTTGGTAGAGTTCACCAGTGAAGCCGTCTTGCCCTGAAACTTTCTTCACTGGAGGTTTTTGATTATTGATTCAATCAGCCAGAACAGAACAGACAAACCCTAGAATTGTAATTTGAACAAGATTTTCTCTACTCACTGAAGATCCAGGAACCAGGGTTCCACACTGGAAACATAGGCTGCCTTCTTCAAGCCACCTGCCAAGCCGGGAAGGGGGTAGAGCACGGGGAAGTAAAAGATCCACAAAGCTTTCTTACCATTTTCTTGTTGCCTTTTTCTGGCTTCAGCATTTGTTTGGTTATTGTAAACATTTGACTGTATTCCAGAGTTCTGAGAAAGTTAGCTCTGGAAGGCTCTGCTTCTTTTTCAGTGTTTCTGTAGGGGGATGGGAGCTTGGATCTGCCTACTCCATTATATTGCTGACCTTACTCTGAAATTCCTTCAGTGTGTGTGTGTATTTTTTTAAATTATTATTATGTTTAATTTATAAATCTCTTTTGAAAACACTATATCATTAAATTCTCATAAAAATCTGAAGTCAGTTCTATTTCCCTCTGTAGCTTTCTTGACACATGTATCAAAAATATCCTTGATTGTATTAACTGGGTGTTTTCTGGATGTTTCCTATAAGAATAATAACTCCTGGAAACCAGTAACCATGTCATATATATATTATATTCCTACAAAACCGAGCACTAATTGCCTCCCATTATCTTTTAATTTTTCAATCCTCATAATCAGAGGCTAGATCTTTACTATCTGTGGATGAGAACTTGAAATGAGATAGACTATTCAACTTACTTATTGAAATACCCCAGTGATGACTGCAAAGAGTTTAGTGGTACCATTTCCAACTATCTGCATAGACTGAAGGCCCAAGTCTGCTAAATTAAATGAATTTTATCAGGATTTCCACTGGAATTCAATGTTCCTTTTTCCTTTCATTGATCCATTCTGATTTATTTAAACAATTATTCATTCATTCATTCATTGTTCAACAATAATTTGTTGAATTCCTACTGTGTGGCAGACAGAGTTAAATAGAATTAGTCCATGTTTTCAAAAGTTTTAATTCCTGTAGGTTGCTCACAACCTAGCAAGGGAAACAGCCACATAGACTGATAACTATAATCTATTCTGATATGTACTATCCTAAAGATTAGTCAATGGCTATGAATACACGGACCAGAAAAAGATTAATTTTGCCTAGGAAGTTGAAGAAAAGTTTAAAAAAAGTGGTGCCATTTATTTTGAACTGTGGTAAATGAGTGAGAGTTTCCTAGATAGAAGGGTTTACAAAGAGTACACGATAATCAAGAAAATGAGAAAACTTAGTTACGGTCTATCTAGAAGAGAGGAATGGCTTTAAGAATGGCTTATATGGAGGCTGAAACCAGATAAGCAAGAGTCTTACAAGCTCTCTTCAGAAATTTGGAGAAGGTCATAGAGACCCTTCATTTTTAAAGTAGGGTGAGTGGTCTTAAAAATCACACATGAGTTTGTTGATTATCTTTGGCCAAAGTACTTACAAATTGTTGAACTTGAAGGTGTATATTAATCAATATTAATATATAAAATATGCTATACTTTTGTACTTTTCTGTGATACACATTTTCAATAGTATTATATCTAGATGAATATTAAAAAGAGAGGCCAAAATATGTCCTTTCAAGATAAAGACGATGTTAGAAAATTAGAACCAAACCAAACAAATAGAAAAAAAAAAACAAAACTTACTCAACATGGGAAAGATGAAAATAATTAGAAATATTATATTATGTATGTTATGTGACTTTTGTCTCTGAAAACAAAACAGATTTGTCAACCATATACTCCATCAAAGAACTAGGGAATAAAATTTTAAACTGTGTAAAAATAAAATATGTAAACATTCTGTTTGTTTATAAGAACAATTGAGTATAATAAGATAAATTCATCTGTTGAATTTCAACTGCAATAACAACGTACTTAGGCTGGGTTCTCTAGAGAAGCAAAACCAGTAAAGCATATAAATATATACAGAGAGAGATTTAAATCAGGGAAATGGCTTACTCGGTTGTAGAGGATGGAACATCCCAAGTCTGTGGGTCAGCATAGAGGTTTCCCCTGATTCATGTAGTCAAAAGGGCTGGCAAATCCAAGATCGGCAGGTCAGAGAGCAGGGCTCCTGCTCACATACTGGAAAGATCGTGAATCCCAAGAATGGCAGGCAAGACCACAGGTAAGCTGCTAGCTCAAGTTCCAAGAACCAGAGGTCAGAAGAACAAGAGCCAGCTGCAAGATCCAGAGTGAGCAAAAGCCCACAAGTCCTGCCAGAATGCCCACTTATATTCAATGCAGGTCACACACCCAAGGAAACGCCCTATCAACTGATTGGCTACTCACAGCAGATCCCATCAAGGAGGTGATCACATTACATCAGATCTCATCATGGAAGTGATCACAACATCATATGACTGCCAAACCACTGAGAATCATGGCCCAGCCAAGTTGGTGCACAACTTTAACCATCAAAGTACGCCAATATAATTGACAGATAAAATTGCAAACTGAGATTCATGATATAAACCGATTAACCAGTTTTTCTGTTTGATTCTTTATTTTCACTTTGACATATATTTTTAGCTATATAGATATTAAAATAAAATATCACTAGTTAAACTAGACTATTGTTTGATTTTAAGACTTCAGGGGTTATTTTTGGCTTAAGGTTTAAAGATTATCTCAGGGCAATAGTTTCAGGGGTTCATCCAGACTCCATGACTCTGAAAAGTCTGGAGTTTATGAGAATTTGAAATTTTGTTCTGCATTTCCCCCTTTTTGATCAGGATTCTTCTATAGAATCTTTGTTTTTTTTTTACTTGTACTTCAGGTGAAGGCTTACAGAGCAAATAGTTTCTCATGAAACAGTAGTGCACATTGTTTTATGACATTGGTTAACAACCCACAACATGTCAACCCTCTCCCTTCTCGACCTTTTTTTTTTGGTGAAAATATACATAGCCAAAGATACACCATTTCAAAAACTTCTACATGCACAGTTCAGTGACATTGACTACGCTTTTCTAATTCTGCTGCTATTCTCACTTTAGATGCAGGCTTATAGAACAAAATAGTTTCTCATTTAACAGTGAGTACACATGTTGCCCTGTGACAATGGTTAACAACCTCATAACACATCAAGACTATCCTTACTCAACCTTGGGTTCCCTATCACCAGATTTCCTGTCCCCTTCTGCCTTCTGGTCCTTGTCCCTGGACTGCTCTCCCTCATTAGTCCCATTTGGTTTAATGGGGCTGTCCACTCCCCGGCTGAACGGTGAACCTCGGAAATGACTTCATCACTGAGCTAAAAGGGTGTCTGGGGGCCATACTCTCGAGGTTTCTCCAGTCTCCTTTAGGCCAGTAAATCTGATCTTTTATTTGTGAGTTAGAATTTTGTTCTACATCCTTCTCCAGCTCTGTCCAGAAACCTCTGTTGCAATCCTGGTCAGAGCAGTAAGTGCTGGTAGCCAGGCACCATCTAGCTGTACGGGACTCAATCCGGTGGAGACCTTGGTAGCTGTGGACCATTAGTCCTCCGGACTAATCTTTTCCTTGTATCCTGTTCTCTTCATTCTCCCTTACTCCCGAAGGGATGGGGCCAGTGGAGTATCTTAGATGGCTGCTCACAGGCTTTTAAGACCCCAGACGCTACTCTCCAAGGTAGAATGTAGAACATTGTCTTTATAAACTGTGTTATACCAGTTGAGCTAGATGTTCCCCGAGACCATGGTCCCCACAGCCCTCCACCTACCAGTTCAGTCCCTCAGGGAGTTTGGATGTGTCTGTGGAGCTTCCATGACCTTTCCTTGTACAAGTTGTGCTGGTTTCCCCTGTATTGTGTACTGTCTCACCCTTCACCCAAGATACCACTTATCTATTGCCTATTTAGTATTCCCCACCCCCCCGCATCCCTGGTAACCAACAAAGATTGTTACATTCTTTGTGGGAACATTTTCATGGATTTTTAGAATAGAGGTCTCATACAATATTTGTCCTTTTGTGATTGACTTATTTCACTCAGCATAGTGTCCTCCAGTTTCATCCATGTTATGAGATGGTTCACAGATTCATTGTTGTTCTTTCTCATTGCATAATACTCCATTGTGTGTATGTACC
>NW_004443940.1:683133-706315 GCF_000243295.1 Trichechus manatus latirostris | reverse complement strand
ATATTTGAATGAGAGTTTTGCAGGATATATTATTCTTGGCTGGCAATTTTTTCTTTCAAGGTTTTATATAGTCATCCCATTGCCTTCTTGCCTGCATGGTTTCTGCCGAATAATCTGAGCTGAGTCTTATTGTTTCTCCTCTGTATGTGACTTCTTGTTTTCCATGAGCTGCTCTCAGGATTCTTTGTTTGTCTTTGATTTTGGCGAGTGTGAATATGATATGCCTTGGTGATTTTCTTTTGGGGGTCTATTCTACATGGGGTTCATCGATCTTCTTGGATGGCCAGCTTTTCATCTTTCTTGATATTGGGGAAGGTTCCTGTCAGCAGTTCTTCAATGATCCTCTCTGTGTTTTCTGTTTTCTCCCCCTCTTCTGGAACTCCAATCGCTGGCAAATTTTTCCTCTTGATTGTATCCCACGTAACTCTCAGGGTCTCTTCATTTTTCTTTGTTCTTTTTTCTGTTTTTTTCTCAAACAGAGTTGTATCCAAGTGTTTGCCTTCAATTCTACTGATCCTGTCTTCCATTGTTTCAAATCTGCTCCTCAGCCCTTCTGTTTCTGAAATCTTGTTTATGTTTTGGATTTCTAATTGTTTTTGTATAATTTCTAGTTGTGAATTTATTTTGGTATTTTGTTCCCGCATTATTTTCCTGAATTATTCTAATTTTTTGTCTGTATTTTCCATGAATTTGTCTGCCTTTTCCGTGACTTTGTCTATTTGTTCCTCATTTTTGTCTGCTTTTTGCTTCAACTCTTGGAGAATTCTGAGTATTAGAGATTGAAATTCCCTATCAGGTAGTTCTAGTGCCTTTTCTTCCAGCGGAAAGTCATCTGGTGTTTTATTTTGGATGCCTACTGGAACTATCCTGTCCTGTTTTTGTATATGTTTTGATATTGTCTGCTGTCTTTGGGACATTCAGTAATTATTTTTCTCATTTATTGATTATAGATTTGTTTGTTTCATCCTTTTTTTTATTTGGCTATGTCTCAGCAGGTGGGCTGTGTGTTCTTTGTTGTTTGTGGATCTGTGGGCATGACACTTATCACCTCCTTCTCCAATTGGCAGGGTCAGTCGCTCAGATATGGTATAGCAGGGCAGGTCTAGCTGAAGAGGAGTTACTGGGATGGGTTGTTTGTGGCACTCACTACAACCACCAGGGTGTGTTGGTAATCAGTGCAGGGCAGGTTCCAGCAGGCTGTGCCTGTGCTGCTTGGTGGTGTGATGTTAAGCATACAGTGTACATATGCAGGATGTAGTGGGAAGATTGTTATGTGTGGAGATAAGATGGATATGGGAGAGAGGAGAGAGGAACAGGAGCCAAACACATACCAACAAACAAAAAAGAGTGCTAGGGGAGCTTGCCGGTGGAGTTGAGAGATGAGAGACTATGAGATGGAGAAAAACAGAAAGGGGAAGAAGAATAAGAAAAAAAGAAAAGAAGGAATAAATAAAAATCAGAAAGGAAAAAGAAGAGCAAAGCTCCCAGGGATCCCACTGGTGCAGCTATGAGGTCTGGGGAAGTTGTTCTCAGTACAGCCTGGCTAGAAGACGTAGAGGTATTCTGCCCCAGGTATTCAGGGAACAGAAAGAGAAGGAAGGTAGAGAGAGATGAGAAACTGAGCAATGAAGAAAGACAAAAAGGGAAAAAGAGGGAAAAGAAAACAAAAGAAATTAAAAAAAAAAAGAAAACTCCCGAAAAAAACAGAAAAAAAAAAACAAAAACCACAAAAAAAGAAGTGCAGTCACGGCTCCCTCTGTGCGTCTGCACAAGCCAAGGGGGTAGGTTCCAAGCCGCACAGCACCACCCGGCCAGAATGGGCTCCCAATTCAAGAAAAGGAAAAGAAAACAAACAAACAATTCAAAACAAGCAAACAAAAGCCCCAGAATCCCACCTGTGTGGCAGCCTAGACCGGGAAGTAGTTCCACACGTGAATGGAGCTCTGCAGCCCCTCAGGAAGAAGCAAAGACGGTGCATGGAGCCAGGTATTTGAGCGAAAGGAGGGGGAGGTGGTGAGAGGTAAGGAAGAAATGAAAAGAAGCAGAAAAAAAGCAACACCAGCAGCCAACAAATGGCACTCAGAGAGCTGGCCAGTACAGGCGGGTGGAATCCAAGCAGCCAGTGCTTCCCGCACAAGAGACTGTGGCCACGGGAAGCAGAGGAGGCCGAGTGGGGGTGAAGAAGGGTAGGGGGTGGGAAAGTGTATATAGAAAATTACCAGAGCTCTGAAGCCCTCAGGAAGAAGCAAAGATGGCCCACGGAGCCAGGTATTTAAGTGAAAGGAGGGCAAGGTGGTGAGAGGTAAGGAAGAAATCAAAAGAAGCGGAAAAAAAGCAATACCAGCAGCCAACAAATGGCACTCAGTGAGCTGGCCAGTTTGGGCGGGTGGAATCCAAGCAGCCAGTGCTTTCCGGACAAGAGTCTGTGGCTGCAGGAAGCGGAGGAGGCCGAGTGCGGGTGAAGAAGGGTGGGGGGTTGGAAAGTGCATATTGCAAATTACCAGTTGTTTTGTCTCCTGCTGGAAGCTCTGTGAAGCTGCTTTCCCGTACTCCCTCTTTGCTGGTCTCCGATAGGAGTCCAAGATGGCTGATCTGCGCTGCGTTAGCTGATAGGGGACCTCTGCATGAATCTCCCCTCGCTCTCCGTTCTCTGTCAGTTTTCTCACTCCATTTGGTGCTTGGCTGAGTTCTTTATTATCTCTTCATTTGGTGTTTTAAGGTTTCTGGATTGCTGTTTTCTTTGTTTGGCTTATTTTTTGAGATCTTTGCTGTGGAGGGATGGCATGGTGCTTTTGCCTAGAGCACCATTTTCCCGGAAGTTGTCTTCTCTCCTTTTAAAGCTTATTTTTTAAAGATATTTAGTTAGATATTTAAGAAATGTAATAATTAGACATGAACCCACCATCATGAACAAAAATGACAACTTTGACAGTAACTTGCATTGAATCATATTCCTCCTACCAACACATCCCCTGCCTCCACACATCCATAGGTCTCACTTCATGAATCCTGTTTTCACTCCTCATTTGCTTTCTTTATTTAATGAAGTTCTGCTATAGGGTCACTATGAATTGGAATCAACTTGATTGCAATGGGTTTGGTTTTTTGGTTTATTATATAAGCATATTTTATTTTATTATATAAAACTATACTTTTTATTTTTTTTAACATCAGAAAGAGGGTATCGTGTTTATTGGCTATTTTGGGATTTACTTTTTTTCCCTTAATATTACTAAAGTTCATCCATACCATTGCATGTTACTGTAGTACATTTATTTTGACTGCCAGAAAATATTACATTAGATGACATATCACAGTTTATTCCTCCAGTTTATTATTGGCATTTGTATTACTTCAGGTTTTTGGTATTGTGAACAGTACCTTTCAGGACATTTGTGTACATGTACCCTGCTGAAACAAGACAGCATTCCTTTTAGATACATAATATTATGTATATATCATAGCATATGTGAAAAATTAATTTTAGAAGGTGCATTATCAAGATATTTTCCATGGCGTGTGCACCCATTGACTTGTCAGTAGTTTCCTCACAAGAGGTTTCACATAGGATTTTTGTGTTTTTAGATAGATAACTTGGGAAGCAATGTTGAGAATGATATTGAGTGACGAAAGACCCATGCCTTATATCTTTTCATTTGTGCTATATTCTTTTTAGAAACCTGCATTGTTTTTATTGATTATAAAATATTTTCTATCAAAATATGTGTTGACATTAAAATATATTTTCAGAAAAATCCCTTCGTTCTCCCATCCAAGACCACTACCTAAACTCCCTCTAAATGAAATATTCTAGAGGCACCAATGTACTGAACCGAAGCAAAACAAATGATGGCAAATGGCCTTGTTATCTCTGTCGCTAACCTCCATACATCCTCCCCAAAGCACAAGTAACCACGATCTTGTATAGAGACTAGTGGCATAATACTTATTTTTTCTTCAATAACACACTTTCCCATGGGTGTCTCATTGCAACCTACAGAAGAATTTTCAAGTAGTCTCTTTCACCAAACTTTGCAATAATCCTGAAGAAGAAAAGTTGTTACTGTTTTTTTTTTTCATCATTGCTTGGTTCTATTTTACTCTGGCCCAAACTCTGGAAATATACTTGAATTTGCATCTTATCATCTACAAATTGTGTTGGCTCTTTCCTCTAAATGTATCTCAAGACATGACACTTATTAGCTCTTTATTGCTGGCCCAAGTCAGTATCATCTCCCACCTAGATTAGAGCAATAGTAGTATCCTTACTTCTGATTTTGCGCAGAACAGGCTTATCTCCTCAAACAAGCACGTTAAAAATCCT
Source organism: Trichechus manatus latirostris (assembly GCF_000243295.1). Taxonomy (NCBI): domain Eukaryota; kingdom Metazoa; phylum Chordata; class Mammalia; order Sirenia; family Trichechidae; genus Trichechus; species Trichechus manatus. The sequence goes on along the minus strand of NW_004443940.1, from coordinate 701,991 downwards.
GAGTCTGATCATGCCGCTTCTCTTCTTAAAACACATCAAGAGGTTGCCATCTCATTCAGCATAAAATCCTAACCTTTTACCACTGCTTATGAAGATCCTACATGGTGTATGTAGCCTTTGACTAACTCTCATCACATCAGTTATCATTCCTGCTTGCTCCCTCCTCTCCAGCCACACTGGTTTCCTTTGTTTTCCTCAAATAGACCAACCATGATACTGCCCAAGGACGTGTCAGTTGTTCTTTTCCTCTGAATTTTCTTCTCCTAATTCTGACATAGAAAACATTCTTTCTTCACACACTGACATACCTCCCTTACTTTAAAGATATCTCTGCTCAAATGTTAGCATCTCCTAAAGCCTTCTTTCACCATCCTTTCAGAAATTAATCTCTTCATTCATTCTCTATCACATCACTTCATTTTCAACACAGAACTTTTGACTCCAGATATAATATCATAAATGTGTTTGTTTATTTGTCAATTGTCAGTCTCCCCAACTAGGGTGTAAGATTCCCTGAGAGAGGAATCTCTTCTGTAGTGCTTAGCACCATATCCCCAGCACCTATGACAGCATCAAACACAAGGTTAGTATTCAAAAATGTATCATGAATGAAGAAACTAGAGTCTAGTTCACCCAGAGACTTCTGCAACTTCCAAAAAATTTGTCCAATACATTGCTTTCTTTCTTAAAGATTTTAACAAATAATTCAACAACACCAAATTTTTAACCAAGAGTCTCATTTTTTTTTTAAATATATTTCTCATGTTGGGCTTCTGTGTATAATTTCGTTTTTAGAAGATATTCAGCTGAGAAGAAAATATTTAAAACTACTATCATACATAGTCCTCTCAACAACAAAACTAGGATTGCACTATGTTCCTGTTTGTGAATGATTATATTACACCTCATCAGGCTTAAGTAATTTGTCAAAAATCAGACAGATATTAAGTACTATGGCGCAGGTAGGAGCCATTTATGCCTCATAGTAAAGCCTGTGCTCTTCCCAGTTATCATGGTGTCTTTAGGTCCTTGTTGTATTGAAAAAACTGCTTTGAACATAAGATGTTATGACACAAAACAAAACAAAACAAAAAACCCATTGCCATCAGTCAATACCGACTCATAGTGACTTTATAGGACAGAGGAGAATTGCCCCATAGGGTTTCCAAGGAGCAACTGGTGGATTTGAACTGCTGACCTTTTGGTTAGCAGCTGTAGCTCTTTACCACTGTACCACCAGGGCACAAGACCAAAGGTAAATGAAGCAAGTTAACAAACAAAGATGGGATGATGATTATTTTCAGAGAATTCCTAGAAGAGGTTGTTTAGACTGTATGTTGGAGTACAGGGACTTGGGATATACATAGATGAATTGTTGTATAGCAGGCTGTTATACATCAACAAGTGTCACATGGTACAGGCTAATAACGAGTACAGAATGGTCAGTGTGTACATGGATCCTTCTCCAAAAACCCTAGCCCTATGGATATAACAGCTACACCCCACACTAAGAGCACTTCTCTGCTGGTTGCTGAGAGGATTCAATATCTGGGACCCAACTGCCAGAGACATTACAACTGCAGGAGATGTTGGCTGCTGTTTACCCAAGCATGTTGAATGACAGGAAAGATGGTGGTGGGAAGGCAGGGGTGAGGGGGCAAAGAATGATGTGTGGTGATAGGAGTAGTTACTTCTCATGAAATTGGGCATTGCCATCTTTCCTCTTAAATCATAAATGGGGAAGGATTTTCAATCAGTGAAAAAAATCAGAAAAAAATACCCATAAAATAAAATTCAGATCCCTTAGTGTAAAAGTTGTGTATAAAATTAAACTGCAGGCAACAGATAAAAGCCAACAATGCCACTGTGTATTATCACAAAACTACTTAACTTCAGGAATATAAAATCAGGGAAAATAAATTTGAGGAAGTGCAATTAAGAATAACTTTGAACAAATGGAATTTTATTTCCTTGTTTTAGATAAAAACTAACAAAAAAGTAAACAGCTGTTAAGTTTACTTGGATTCAATTAAAAAAAAAATGGTGTTCTCTTCACTTATTTACGCCTGCCATATTTATCTTATGAGGGAACCTGACTAAACGCAGAGACTTGGCTCTGTTCTGTAGAGTCTCAGCAAAGTGCACTAATACTTAGGACACTAATTTCAAATTAGTAAACTTTGAATCTTAGCCAAGGGCTGAGTCTGAAATAAAATGCAATTAAAACTGTAACTATGGAACTCTGTTGTGAAATGTAAATGATTTAACTCTCATATAGAGTCTTAAGAAATAAAGAAGCCTCCAAAGAAGTTGTTCTGACAATTTTTAAAAAATTCTATAAGCATTATTACAGTTTCTCAGGTACATGTTTTTTGTTCAATTTTTTCCTTCTATGTGACATGGCATGATGGCTTCATACAGTCGAAATCTCAGTAGTACACCAACATAATCCTGCAGGAGTAGGGAAGTTGTAAGGTCTTGGTCCTTTCTGAGTCATACTAGACTGAGAACATTGGGGATTTGAGATTATTTATACCCGTAGATGAATTGCTATGTTGTAGAAATATGCAGTGATGGACAGTAGGAGAAAATGAAGTAAAGCAGATTAAGTCCAGTATCTGAGGATGTGGTGGTAACATATTCTTTGCAAGAGCTTTTGGAGGGAACCCCATTCAAGGTGAGCTGATTTGCAAATAACAGCATAAACGGGTTAAGTAAAATTTATAAATTTTACTTGACTGGAGTTTGTTTCTTAACTATGGGTTATGAAATTTATAAATTTTACTTAGAACCCAAAAAGCTCTGAAGGATGTTGGACTTCTTTGAACATTGTGGGTACTGAGAGGATCAAAAGCTGTTTCATAACATTGTCGGGGATGAGGTTGGTCTCAGTTTATCAAATCATTTTCAAAAATTTAACTAAGAAGGCAAGCCCTTTGCATTATACATGAGGCAATGGCTTACCATCCTTTTTGTGAGCTCTTTTGTAATTATTTATGTGTCACAAATAATTATGTCAAATGAATCTCCTCAAAGGAAGATATCAGAATGGTATCATACCTGTGCTTCTGGAGAAAGTTGGATTTGGTTAAGATCTTGTCTGTAAAGACTGTGTGCCATGGCAAGGCTGTTGATATACCCCAACGGTAGGTAGTTACGTAAAAGCGTAATGTGTCACGTCAAAGGTAAAGGTGAAGAGCTACTGAGAAACTATTGAAATAGGCATTGCATAGAACAGATCAGCCAAATCCATGAAAACAAAATATTTATAAGTTGCTGATGAGATGGAGTCACTACTTTTAATAATATTGGACATGAAAGCCTTAATGTGTTGGGATCATGACATTAGGTTGGGTAATCTACCATGAGGCACCATTCATTCTTTCCAAGTTTCAGAAAAGGTTCAATTAGGCTGTTAAATGAGAAGTAGTGGGAATAATCACCCCTTCACTAAGTAGTTACTGTATGATTGGTTTCAATTTTTGAAGGTCTTGTTTTAATTTACATTGGGCCATTTTATCTACAGGCAGTCCCTGGTTATAAATGTCTGACGTATGTACAACTTGTAGTCACAAACCAACTCCAGTCAAGCCTAGTATATTAAAAATTCGAGATACATAAAATGGTTCATAATAACAGAGGGGCACTTTGTGATGCACATCAAAAATTATTGTTGTTAGGGGCTGTAGAGTCAGTTCAGACTCACAGCGACCCTATGTACAACAGAATGAAACACTGCCAGGTCCTACACCATCCTCACAATTGTTGTTATGTTTAAGCCCATTGTTACAGCCACTATGTCAATCCATCTTGTTGAGGGTCTTCTGTTTTTCACTGACCTTCCATTTTACCAAGCATGATGTCCTTCTCCAGGGACTTGTCCTTCCAGATAACATGTCCAAAGTACGTGAGATGAAGTCTTGCCATCCTCGCTTCTAAGGAACACTCTGGCTGTATTTCTTCCAAGACATCTTGTTCTTTCTGCTGGCAGTCCATGGTATATTCAATATTCTTCACCAACTTTATAATTCAAAGTCATCAATTTTTCTTTGGTCTTCTTTATTCATTTTCCAGCTTTTGAATGCATATGAGGTGATTGAAAATATCATGGCTTGGGTTGGGCACACATTAGTCTCAAAGTCACATCTTCGCTTTTCAACACTTTGAAGAGGTCTTTTGCAGCAGATTTGCCCAATGCAATATATCGTTTGATTTCTTGACTGCTGCTTCCAGGGGTGTTAACCGTGGATCCAAGTAAAATGAAACCCTTGGCAATGTCAATCTTTTCTCCATTTATCATGATGTTGCTTATTGGTCCAGCTGTGAGGATTTTTGTTTTGTTTACATTAAGGTATACTCCATGCTGAAGGTTGTAGTCTTTGATTTTCATCAGTAAGTGCTTCAAGTCCTCTTCTCTTTCAGCAAGCATGGTTGTGTCATCTGCATACTGCACGTTATTAATAAGTCTTCCTCCAATCTTGATGCCCTGTTCTTCTTCATATGGTCCACTTCTCGGATTATTTCCTCAGCATACAGATTAAATAAGTATGGTGAAAGGATGCAACTCTGTCTGGCCACACATTTCTTGATTTTAAACCTTCTCTATCCCCTTTCTGTGGTTGAACAACTGCCTCTTGTTCTATGTACAGGTTCTGCATGAGCACAATTTAGTGTTCTGGAATTCTCATTCTTCACAATATTATCCATAATTTGTTATGATCCATATAGCTGAATGCCTTTGCATAGTCAATAAAACACATGTAAACCTCTGTCTGGTATTCTCTGCTTTCAGCCAAGATCCATCCAATAAATACTTCTAAATAGCTATTCCAGAGACTGTATATTATTGTCAACAATGAATGTATATCCTCATTTCTTTCCTCCTTAAGGTCAATACCATATAGCTCTTTAAAACACAACATTTCTTGTTTTAATTTGCATCCTTGATTACTAGATGAGGCAAGCATCTTTTCACATGCTAGTTTGTTCATGATTTATTGCACGTTTCTTTATAGGATTGTTTATCTTTTCAGGAATTTGGAAGATTTCTTTATTAATATGAATTTTGTCTCGCTTCTAAGCTGCACAGAGTTCAGAAAAGTCTGTCTCTTACTTTTTTAATTATTATTTTTTACATTTTGATATAATTATAGTTTCAAAGCAGTTACAGAAAATAATACAGAGTGAGCTTGTATTCTTTTTACCCAATTTTCACCAATAGTAACATCTTGGAAAACTATAGTACAAAATCAAAACCAGAATATTGACAATGACACAGTCAAGATACAGAACATTTTCATCACCACAATAAATCCTCAGGTTGCCTTTTGATGGCCACCGCTACTTATCTCCCTCCCCCAATTCCTCTGTAATCCTTGGCAACCACTAATTTGTCCTAGAAATCTATAATTTGGTCAGTTCAAGAATGTTTGGTAAATGGAATCATGCTGAATTGTTCTACCAACTTACATTACAACCAGTGGTGTTTGTCCCAGATAAGGAATGGCCCCTGTCCCTTCTCTCTTGGCAGGCACTCTTTCTTCCAGATTTAGTATTAGCTGAATGCCCTGCAACCTCAGTCCTATAATGGGTTCAAGAAAAGTCACTATTTCTCAATTTTTCCAGCTTTATCCTGAATAGAAAAGTAAGCATAATAATGCCTTTCTAGCTATCTACATCACTGAGCTGAAGTCTTCAAATACCTTCATATGATATTAACATTTTAATCTTTGAGTGTATATTTATCATATGGCTTTTCTTTGAGATAGATAATAATAACAATAATAACACTATACTTCTGTAGAAACTTTACAGTTAAAAGTCTTTCCACATATAGTCTTATTTTGACTCTTACTATGACATTTGAAAGAAGAGTGGTGAAGCCATTCATCCAAGTTAGTGCAGTTAGTCAATGCCACAGAAGAAAAGGAAATTAGGACTTGTAAATCCAAGCTTGTCACTTTCTTCAGTGAGTGGCCTTGTCCATTACAACCATCTCTTCACAAGTCCATTGGCTTTTTTGTATAATCTCAGTACCACGTCGGACTACGTGGAACAGCTATGAAACCCGGGTTGAATGATGGCCCCCCAAAAGGTATGTCCACATCATAATTCCCAGATCCCGAAAATGTTACCTTATTTGGAAAAAGGGTATTTGCAGATATGATTAAATTAAAGACCTTGAGATGAAGAGATCATCCTGGATTATCTGAGTAGGCCCTAAATCTAATGACAAGTGTCCTTATAAGAGATACACAAAGGAGATATGACAGAGGGGACAGTGTAATCACTGAGGCAGAGATTGGAGCGATGCAGCTATAAACCAAGGAATATGAGTCACCAGAAACTGGAAGAAACAAGAAATCTATTCTCCCCTACAACCTGTGAAGGAAGCATGGCCCAGCTGACACTTTGATTCTGAACTCCTGAGCTCCAGAATTAGGAATGTTGTTTTCAGCCGCCACATTTGTGGTAATTTGTTATGACAATCCTGCACATTATAGGAGGTTTAGAAACATCCCTGTCTCTACCAGCTCGATGTTTGTAGGACGCCCCCTCCCCAGACATTGCCAAATGTTACCTGGGGGGCATAATTGCCCCTGATTGGGAACTACATGTTTATATTTATATTTTGCATGCTATAGATCAGTGGTTCTCAAATGTATTGTGCGTAAGAATCACTTGGAGAGCTTGAAAAAAACTTTCCTGAGTCCCAGGCTCAGAGATTCTCATTCCACAGTGGGGAATGGGGCCTATGCATTTGCATTCTTACCAGCTCACAGCTAGTACTGATGGTGCTGTTCCAAGAACCGCTCTTTGAGTGACACTGCTCTAGGCCAGTGTTCTAGAAGTTCAAATGTGTTCATAGATCCCCCACATCCATGTCATTTGGATGCCTCAGGCCAGAATCAGTGATTCAGACTTTTAGAGGCAAGGAGGTCAGGAATTTGTAGTTTCATTAGTGTACCAAGTGAGCACTGGCGGTGCAGTGTTAAGCGCTTGGCTGCTAATCAAATGGTTGGTGGTTCGAACTCACTAGTTGCTTTCTGGGAGAAAGATGTGGCGGTCTGCTTCTGTAAAGATTTACAGCCTTGGACACCCTGTGGGGCAGTTTTACTCTGTCCTACAGGGTCACTATGAGTTGAAATTAACTCAAAGGCAATGGTTTTGGGGTTCAATGTTTGTGACAGAGTCCCCCTTGGGTGGTGCAAACTGTTAAGTGCTCAACTACTAAGCCGAAAATTTGGTGGCTCTAAACTGCAAAGAAGCACCTCGGAAGACAGGCCTATAGATCTACTTCCAAAAGGTCACAGCCTTGAAAACCCTTTGGAGCATAGTTCTACTCTGAAACTCACAGGGTCCCCATGAGCTGGATTGAACCTGATCACATCTAACGATAATAACAACAATGTGAAGTCTAAATCAGTGGTTCCCAAGCTTGGTCGTGCATTGTAATCATCTGGGGATCTTTACAATTTACTGATGCCTGGCTCCCACCGTCAGAAATTCTGATTTAATTGGTATAGTGTGCAACCAGAGAATCAAGATTTATAAAAGCTCCTCAGGTAATACTAATGTGCAGCAAAGTTTGTGAACAACTACTCTAAGCCATATTTAAATAGTGTGTCCGAGAAATAAAATTGGGGCTTTGTTAAAGGGACTTATTAGTTATAACAACTGAGTAAGCATTCAGGATTGGAATGGGTTAAATCGATTTTATTTCTAACACAAAATTGCTATGTTTATTCAGTACTAAAAAAGTTCTCTCTTTGTGGAGTCCAAAAGCCTGGTTCTTAAAAGAAATACATATTTAATGCTAGTATTTAATGAAGTCATCCTTTTGTACAGAGCTTTATTACACTGTTTTAATTGGAATTTTAGTTGATCTTTTGCCTTTTTGACACAAATCTAAAAGTCACCAAGTACAATTACAACATTGTCATCACAGTCACAGGGTTTTACATTAATTTCCTTAACCCTTCATGCCTGGCGGTATATAGAACAACCATGAACTTTTTCAGCCTCTGGGGTTTATTGGAAAGCTGCTGTACCACTGATAGTGCATGCTGCCTCAAGACAGGGGCCTGAAACTGAAGAAATGGGCATGTGCTGCAGATTACTGTTTTTACACGGTACTGTGTGAGGTGACTGAGGTTTTGATAGGAGAAAGAGACATTTTGAAAAATTTTATTTGCTACACTTTTGTACCTATAGACCCTGGTGGAGACTCTGGGATATAATTAGTGGTATTTCATATGTACCACTAAACATGTAGGAGGGGGCAAGAAAAAAAATCCCATTGCTGTCGAGTCGATTCCGACTTATAGCGACTGTATAGGACAGAGTAGAGCTGCCCCGTAGGGTCTCCAAGGAACACCTGGTGGATTCGAACTGCTGACCTTTTGACTAGCTGCTGTAGCTCTTAACTACTATGCTACCATGCTACCAGGTTTCCAAAAATCATACTGCATACCAAAAACTTAGACACACTCAATGATTCAGCATGCATCTATTGATGAAAATACTCGGTATCAAAAAATTCAAAGGAGAAAATAATTGGGTCACCAAAGGGTTAGTCAAGCTTCCAATGATTCAGAGAAAGCAGAAAGGTTAAGATGCTAGGTAACATATTTCAGAAAAAACGTATGTGTGTGTGTGTGTGTGTGTGTGTATCTTTGAGCAGCATGAGAAAGTAATAGTGTTCAGGAAGAACTTCCTCTTTCCAGCATTATGAAACACTTGAATTACTAACAGAAGAATATGCCAAATTTCCTATTGGTATTGAGCTCTTTTTAAATTATGATTTCATTATTAATTAATTATTTTTTTAGAAAGAAAGAATTTGCTTGTTTTTTATCTGGAGTCATAGAAATACAAAATTAATTTTGAGTCCACTTGGTTAAAAAAATCCATATTTCTTTAGGCTCTACCCTCTCTCTTTTGGCTATACAAGAGTTCTTTACCTCTTCCCACATTTACCCAAGCATTTACACTAGCTTACTCTCCATCTTTCAGTGATTCCTCATGTTTCAGAGTTCATAATTTTGTCTGGTGTTGTTGTTATTAGTTACCTTCAAGTCAATTCCAACTCATAGTGATCCCATGTGACCCCATGATTGCCTGGTGTATGTATAGACATATAAGAGAGATATATAAAGATGGAAATCTAGAGACATGTGGAGATCTCTCTCTCTTTCCCTCTCTCTCTCTTCCTGTGTGTGTATGTCTTTAAATAGTTGATTAAAGTAACGCAATCAAATCCTAATGGCTGGCATAAGCTGTATCTAGTATATTAAGAGAAAAACCAATTCCTGCACTAAAATCAGAAATATCAAAGACATAATGTATAGCATTAAGGAAATACAGACTTTCGGTTTAAATTGGCTTTTGGTGGTGGAACATTATGCAAAATCTTTCACTTTCTAATAAGATACCTTTGAAAACCCAGGAACCGAGACCTACAAGAGACCAACGCATAAACAAACAAAAGAACAAAAAACAAAACGAACACACACACACAATATAACATTGTTATCTTGAAGAAGTTTTTACATACTATGATGAGCATTGATTTGGAGTAAGAAAAAAACATTCTGAGCTTTGTCTCAGAACATCTAGTTAAAGAGGAATTACTTAAAAAGAAGAGAAAAGAAGATTTGTAATGCAAATCATATCTTCTCCTCCACCTGCTAACTACATAGTCCAGATCTCTCCAAGTACACAACTGAACAGCTGACCTCTTCCTTCACAGAAGCTAATATGCAAGGCAGACAGGATGCTGTTTTCTTCAGACCACCACGTCTGCTAACTCCTGGCAATCTTCCTACTCAGAGGCAGAAACACCAAGAAAATGATGAGGCAGCCGGTAGGGAAATTTGTGTTGAAACACTGTCTTATGTTAGGTGAAATTATCAAAATCAAGCTAGGCATATGAGGAAATATTTCAGAAGTATGTCAGTTAAAATTTGTGTTGAAGTTATATTTATTAAGTAATTCTACTAGTTCCAGTCATCAGATTATCAGGCAGCAGATGATTGGAAATAACATCTTCATTAAAAACAAACAAACCTTTTTCAGTCGAGTGGATTCTGACTCATAGTGACCCTATGAGACAAAGTAGAACTGCCCCACAGGGTTTCCAAAGAGTGGCTGGTAGATTCGAACTGGCAACTTTTTGGTTTACAGCTGATCTCTTAACCACTGTGCCACCAGAATATTGTTTTTTAGTATCCTTATTATAGCAGCAAAAAACATGGATGATTCAGAGGAAAATCATATATCTAAAAGTTAATTCTGCATAGTATAAAATTGAGAAAAATTAAAATAATTTCTACCATATGTATTAAATGCAAGAAACTTTGTTGTCTTTGAAATATAAAAACAGAAGACTAGAAGAGATAAAGATCAAAGTTAAAAAGGACTAAGTGAAAAAGCAACCAGATGAGATGGAAAAAAAAAAAAAAAAAAAAAACCAAAACAAAAAGGAGTAGAAAAAAGTTGAAATGATAAGAAAATTAAAATTTATAAAATTTAAATCTACATTTTAGGTAATAGCATAACTGATACTATAGAAAAATGAGTGATGTGAAGCTCAAATGCAAAGAGCTCATCTATAATGTAAAGGAAAAGGACAGAGAAGAAAACCATGAGAGATAAGATGACAGATATAAAGGACAGAAAAGAGAGACCTAATAAATAGATTGTCTCTAAGAACTGAACAATATATGCTACATAAGAAATATTAAAAATATTTGATAGAAGAAACCTTATAAGATTGTGTATACCTATTTAAAAAGATTAATGCAGTCCAGGCAAAAACAATAGTAAATAAGCCACTCAAAATGAGTCACAGTCTAAATCTTCTGGAAATTTCTCAGTAAATCTTCCAAACTAGAAGCAACAAAGCCTGGAGGCCCAGGCGGGTTGAGAAAAAGACGGTAGAGAGCAAATATTAATCTTATTATTACTTTAAGGAAACTGGCTGATATTGGCATAAGGATAAGTTGCACTAGGCTTTCACACTTTGCATATATTAAGGTTAAAAAATCTTGTTATTTAGAAAGAAGGTGGCTGGATTGAGGATGCTTGATGATCTCTAAAAGAACATTTTTTGGATGTAATAAAAAAAGTACAATTTAATAGACAACAACAAACATTGACAAGTTCTTTAACATAAGAGTAAAATCTATGCTCTTCTTTGGCCTAGTCTGTAACTCTCTGCTTACTTTTCACAGATGATTGGACTCAACTTACCCTTTCTCCTTTTATCTTAGCTTAACATTTTTAATCAGAGAGCCACACAATATCTGAAACATACTTCCTCAAGTCTCATACTGGAAAACAATATAAAACCTTTGTTGTAAAGATGATTCTACGTTCAAACATATTCATATACATTAAACAATACAAGAAAATTCTGAGTTTCAGAAACAAGGTCTAGTCTTCAATACAGCACAACATATGAGAAGGCTTTGGAAAATATCTAATTTTGTGGTCTTACATGGATTCTGAGAGTTATTATATCTACCCAAAGGGAGCAATCTAGGAGTCAGAAAGGTCAATTGAAGGTGTAGTATATAATTTTTGAATGAAAAACCCAATAGATGGAGTTAATGGAATACTCAAAAGCTTAAATAATGTAATACACTACATTATTAGTTTGAGTAAATTACCATAACACAGAGAAAATGGATAATGAAATTAATGTGATATGAATCCAAGGGTCGTTCAACATGAGAAAATTGATTAATGTTATATACCACATTAATAGAACAATGGAAAAAACAAAATCATCATCTCAAAGGATGCAGTAGAAGTATTTGACAAAATCCAACACTCTTTCATGATAAAAATACTCAAAAAACAAGTAATAGAAGGAACTTCCCAAACATGATAAAAGACGTTTATGAAAAGACCACAGCTAACATCATAGTCGGTGGTGAAAGACTAAAAGCTTACCCTATGATCAGGAAGAACATAAGAATTCCCACTTTCACCACCGCTATTCAACGTTGTACTAGAAGTTCTAGGCAGTGCAATTAGGCAATAAAACATAATAAAAAAATCCATATTGAAAAAAAATAAGTAAAACTATCCCTATTTGAAGATGATACGGTCCTATATATAGAAATCCCAAAGTATCCACAAAAAAACTACTAGAGGTATTAAATAAATTAAGCAAAGTTGCAGGGTGCAAAATCAACACACAAATACTAGTTGTGTTTCTGTAAATAATTTGGACAGGGAATTAAGAAAAAAAATTTATTTACTATAGCATTCAAATGAATAAAATGCCTAGTATTAAATTTAAGCAAGTAGGTAAAACACATTTACACTAAAAATTAAAATCTTCCTAAAAAAAGATGCTAAATAAATAGAAAAACATCTTTTCTTTATGGATTGGAAGACTTAATATTGTTTAAGTAGAAATACTACCAGCTGTCTACAGATTTAATGCAGTCCTTATAAAAATCAATGATCACTTTTGCAGAAATAGAAAAGCTGATCCTCAAATGCATATGGAATTAAAAGGGGTCCCAATAGCAAAAACAACCCTGAAAAAGAAGAACAAATTTCACCAAAATTTACTATAAAGCTACAGTAATCAAAACCATGTGGCACTGACACAAGGATAGACATATAGACTAATAGAACAGAATTGAGAATCTGGAAATAAACTACATCTCTGACCAATTGTTTCTCTCACTCGTTCTCTTTTTTAACTTTTAGTGTGGTGAAAACATACATCAAACATCTGCCAGTACAACTTCCACATTTACAACTCAATGACATTGATTATATTTTTCATGTTGTGCCTCTGTTAGTTATTGCTATCCTCACTCAAAACATTTCAGCGCCATTAACATAAACTCAATTTTCCCCTAACAAAAACCCTCCATTTCCCTCTCCCTCTCACAACTGGTAACCATTAATAATCTTTGGTTTTTATATATTTGCTTATTTCATATAGGTAACTAACCAACTGATTTTTGATAAGAGTGCTAAAACCATTCAGTGGGGCAAAAATGGTGCTGGGACAACTGGATATCCACACAAAAGAATGAAATTGGAGCTCTATCTCATACTATGTAGAAAACTTAAATAGATCAACGATCTAAATATATAAGAGCTAAACCCACAAACTCTTAGAAGAAAATATAGGGACAAATCTTCATGACTTTGGATTTGGCAATGGATCCTTAGATGTGACATCAAAAGCACGAACAATGAAAGAAAAAAATAGATAAATTGAACTTCATCAGAATTAAAAACTTGTACACCAAATGACATTATCAAAAAAGTGAAAAGACATCCTATAGAACGAGAGAAAATATTTGGACATCACATATAGGGTAAGAATTCAATATCAAGAATATGTAAAGAACTTCTAAAACTCAACAACAAGACAATCCAATTAATAAAAGAGCATTTTCCCAAAGAAGATATGCAAATGGCCAATAAGCCCATAAAGAGATGCTCAATATTATTAGTCTTTAAGGAAATTAAATAAAAACCACAATGAGATGCCACTTCATATTCTCTAGGTTAGCTATTAAAAAAGTAAAACAAAAACAGGAAATAACAAGCCTTCTGAGGATGTGGAGAAATTGCAACCCTCCTCCACTGCTGTTAAGAATGCAAAACGGTGCAGCTGCTGTGGAAGAGTTTGGCAGTTTTTCAGAAAGATAAACAGAATTACCATAAGACTCCACAGATTCACTTTAAAGTATATACCCCAAAGAACTGAAAACAGACACTCAAACAAATCCTTGTACATGAATGTGCATAGCAACAATATTCACAGTAGTCAAAAGGTGGAAATAATCCAAATGATCATCAGTGGATTATTAGATAAACCAAGTGTGGTGTAGCCATACATGCAATATTATTCAGCCATAAAAGGAATTTAGAATTGATACGTATATTCATAATATGTGTTTACATACTCCTCCATTTTATTCAAATCTCTGTCCAAATTTCCTCTCATCAGAGAGCTGTCTCTGAACTTTCTAAAATAGTAGACTTTTTCTTTTCTCCCTGCCTCTATAACCTGTTATATTTTTCTTTAATGCACTTGTTACCATTTGATACATTTAAGGCTCTTTAAAATTGTCTGTTGCCACTGGATGTATATTCCTTGAGAGCAGAAACTAAGTTTACTTAACCATTATATTTTTGTGCCTAATGCATAATAAGTGTTAAACATTTTATTGAATCAGTTAATGAATTGAATACAGTATAAACCAATAAGTATTTCTTAAGTAATGCTCATAATTTAGATAGTCAGCAATACCTAGTCAAAAACATTCCAGAAAGGGAAACAGTGTAAGAAAAGAAGAAAGAAAGAAAGAAAATTACAATGTAATTTGGGAGTCAAGCAATCCAACCTGGCTATAAAAAAAATGTTCATTTTAGTACATCTTGTGATATAGGCTTCAAACATAAGTATACTTCAGTATGTATTACACCTAAATGTGAAGAAAATGAAAATCCTCACAACTGGACCCATAATGATAATCGGTGAAGAAATTAAAGTTGTCAAAGATTGCATTATTTGGATCTACAATTAATGTCCATGAAAGCAGCAGTCAAAAAATCAAACAACATATTGCACTGGGCAAATCTGCAGAAAAAGACTTTAAAATCTTAAAGAGCAAAGATGCCACTTGGATGACTAAGCTGTGCCTGACCAAGCATGGTATTTTCAATCTCCTCAAATGCATGTGAAAGCTGGACAATGAAAAAGGAAGACTGAAGAAGAATTGATGCATTTGAATTGTGATGTTGGAAAAGAATATTTAATAAGCTATGGACTGCCAGAAGAACAGACAAATCAGTCTTGGAGGAAGTATAGCCAGAATGCTCCTTTGAAGTGAGGATAGCAAGACTTTGTCTCTCTTATTTTGGACACGTCATAAGGAGGAACAAATCCCTGGAGAAGGACATCATGCTTGGTAAAGTAGAGGGTCAGCAAAAAAGCGGGAGACCCTCAGTGAAATAGATTGACACAGTGGCTGCAACAATAGGCTCAAACATAGCAAGGATTGTGAGGATTGCGCAGGACTGGGCAACATTTTTTTCTCTTATACCTAAGGTTGCTGTGAGTTTGAACCAACTCGATGGCACCTAAGAACAACCAGGCTTCAAATAATTTGTTCGGGCCAAATCATGACACTTTCAAAGCCAGGCTAGGAAGGTGAACTGCATCATGTTGTCAGTAGGGAGTCATCAGAGGGTTCTACATGAAAACGGACTCAATAACATGGGTAAAGATATTAAAGTTTTCAAGGATTGCATTATTTAGATCTGAAATCTGTGTTCCAAAGTTCAGCACTAGGATTCAGGATTCACAGGCCTGATCAGCAGTGAAGACTGGGGATACAATGTCCGGGATCCCAAACCCTGCGTCAGAAAATACACTGAGAACTTTTGAAAGATCACCTCATATATGATTATTCCTGGAACAATGGCACTCTATAGTTACAGAATGTGGGACGTGGGTCAGGAGACAAATTAGAATATTAAGCAGTGACAAACTAGGCAATGTCAGGGCAGAAAACATGGGAGTGACTAATAGCTAGGCAAGTGTGCACAAAAAGACAAAGGTAACCCTAGATGAGACTCTGTTTATTACCCTAGAAAGCCTTATATGGCCAGTGCAATCACTTTACATCAATGAATGGAAGCATAGGTTAAAGAACTGGGAAAACAACAACCGAAAAATACAAAGCCCGTTGGATTGAAAAACACCCTGTTCATGAGGGTGCTTGAGGTGCTATTAGCTGGGACCTTTTAGAGTCAGCTATAGAACCTTATAGAGTTTAGCATAAATTATGTTCAAAGAGAGTGTTGTATTGGATATGAAGGTACTTCTATTTGTTTGTGCCTGGAAATTGAAGTATGAACTCATTTTAGACTCTGTGCTACTATTACATATTTTTTTAATTGCAAAAATCTTAATTGTCTATGAAAATCTAGATTTAAAAAAAAAGTTTGCTAATAGATCAGAAAAGTTGAGAATGCCTAAATAGGAAAATTATGGACAAGGTCAAGTGTGGAATTTTTACACTTTTCTCTTTAAACTTCTAGATAAAATATTTACTTGTACATTTAGCTTTCAGAGAAGGTGTGCCTGTAGAGGTCCTGACCCCTAAAAGAAAACCTTCTGCTTCCAGATTTCACATTTACACCCAGAGAATCATTCCTTGGTTTGGAAGGGTCCGCTAAGGAGGTTCTAGTTAAAATGCACTATATTGTCACTCAGAATCCAGTTTTAATGGAAGAAATATTTTAAAGTATATTAATTTCTTAACTCTTTGGATATGTTCAATCTAGGAAAACCAGAATTTTTCCATGTTCCTGTTACAATTATTATGGAATTAATCTCTGAGAAGAGTCAAAAAATGAAAGAAAATTGTTAGGAAAATAAGATTGAGAAAAATAAATTGACACAAAAATGCCATAACCTATTATATCACGCTGTTTTGATTCTCTGTATGGTACTAATTACTAGCTTATATTTTTCCTATTAATATATTTTTAAATTTATCCTCTGCATCCTCCACTAGATAATTTTGTTTCTGTTGTCAAATATATAAATTTATATGATCTGGAGAACTTAGGAAGCATAACATTTAACAATACACAGGCAGGAGGTGGGGCCAAGATGGTGGAGTAGTCAGACGCTTCCAGTGGACCCGCTTACAATAAAGACTCGAAAAAACAAGTGAATCAATTATATATGGCAATCTGGGAGCCCTGAACATCAAAGATAGAGTTGAGGAACAGGACTGAGAGGCAGGGAGAGGGAGAAACAGTTTGGAAGCAGCAAGGAGTTGCCAGACCTGACACAGGGAGAGCCTGAGCTCTTCAGGCCTGATCAGCTCAAGGGTGAGCAGTAAGGCAGGCAATCAGTAGTGCACGGGAGGCAAGTTTTCCACACCAGGAGAGACCCAACACCAGAGAGTCTACACCGCCACCATAACCAGTGAGAAGCAGCCCTGGATCAGCAAAAGATAAGTACTTGTGTATGGCCTACTGCATGGATCAAAAACACCCCCCTTAGGGAAAAATCTCTTTCCCATTTACCTCCCCGCTCCATGCTCTGCACTGGGCCCTAGACTGGCTTCAGCAATTGCCGAGTCCCCTGGACCGGAAGTAGGATCCATTGCATGCCCAGAGCCATTCTCCCTGCTTTGGAGAGTGAACAAATTAACAAGCAGAGGAAAAAATACACTGTCAGCTTCCCTAATCCAGGAACCCAGGGTAGCCACAGCTCCTTTGCCTAGGCACAGGCAAAAGGTATCCAGTGACTTTGAGTGCCTTTCCACCTGCATAGACTTGTGTGGGCCCATTTCAACAGTGTAGGCCCTCAT
The DNA here is from genome assembly GCF_000243295.1 of Trichechus manatus latirostris. Classification (NCBI taxonomy): domain Eukaryota; kingdom Metazoa; phylum Chordata; class Mammalia; order Sirenia; family Trichechidae; genus Trichechus; species Trichechus manatus. Next base: position 684,616 of record NW_004443940.1, on the reverse strand, counting down.
TGCTGCAGTACAACAGGGTATATACTGGAAGTCTAACTTCAACCGTTTCAGCTGTAAAGTGGTAGGTTCTTGACATTTGACACTGCTCCACCCTTTAAGCAGGGTCTTCACCTACCGACATCAAGGGCCTGAGGACTGGTGGCTCCACCCATGACAGCTAACCACCTGTGATAGGGACCCATGAATAAGAGGTGCCCACCAGTCCTTATGTCCAACAGCATTAGGTGCTCATAGTCTGGCTGCAAAACCCACCCACCTATGCACTCTAGGGAACAGGGAAATTCCATCTTCCTGGACACTCGCGGGTGGCCATCAGCCCCCTGTATTGCTCAGAGTGTGTCCCCCTGTTGCAGCCAGATGCCTGTGCCTACACCAATCACCCATGTCTGTCTAGGACTGTAAGTGAGAGACTACACCACACACTTGGTCGCTATCTAAATGGGCTCCTGAGCTGAATCCATACAGGGGGAATGGATGGAGTCCTGAGCTCACATACCTAGTAACAGATCTAACCACCTGGTGACAGGACATTAGAGCTTCAAAGGTGCCGATAATCAAACTAGTTCATACAAGCAGCCTGTTTGGGCATATCAAAACAAAACAAGAAGCTAGGACACAGTAACGAAACATAAAATAAATAAATATAATGACTTATTGATGGCTCAGAGACAACAGTCAATATCAAATCACATAAAGAAGCGATCCATGATGGCTTCAGAAAGCTTCCAAAATAAAGAATCTGGAAATTTTCCAGAGGAGGAAAATTTCTTGGAATTACCAGAGGCAGAATACAAAAGATTAATTACAGAACTCTTCAAGAAATTAGGAAGGAAATTAATCAAAATGCAGAAGATGCAATAGAGAAAATTAAAAAGATTAGAGAAGAGCATAAGGACAAATTTAACAGGCTGCAAGAATCCATAGAGACACCAATCAGAAATCTAGAAGATTAACACTAAAATTTCAGAATTAGACAACTCACAAAGTCATAGGAGCAGAATTGAGGCAATGGAAGTCAGAATTAGTGAGATTGAAGATAAAGCACTTGACACCAACTTATTTGAGGAAAAGTCAGATACAAGCATTCAAAAAAATGAAGAAACCCTAACAATTATGTGGGACTCTATCAAGAGGAATGATCTACTAGTGATTGGAGTACCAGAACAGGGGGCGATAACAGAAAATACAGAGAGAATTGTTGAAGATTTGTTGATAAAAAACATCCCTGTTATCATGAAAGATGACAAGATATCTATCCAAGATGCACATCGAACCCCACATAAGATAGATCCCAAAAGAAAGTCACCAGGACATATTATAATCAAACTTGCCAAAACCAAAGATAAAGAGAGAATTTTAAGAGTGGCTAGGGATAAACAAAAAGTCACCTACAAATGAGAGTCAATAAGAATAAGCTCAGACTACTCATTAGAAACCATGCAGGGAAGAAGGCAATGGGATAACATATATAAAGCTTTGAAGG
>NW_004443940.1:666686-681562 GCF_000243295.1 Trichechus manatus latirostris | reverse complement strand
CACCAACAAAGAGAACCTCGAAGAGGAAATCACCAAATCAATACCATTTACAATAGCCCCCAAGAAGACAAAATACTTGGGAATAAATCTAACCAGAGACATAAAAGACCTATACAATGAAAACTACAAGACAGTATGCAAGAAAAAATTGTCACTCATACTAATTTTTTTAGTCAGAGGTACTTTTGTGGGTGGGTTGTCCCTATTAATCTCACAACATAATATATAGGAAGGCAGACTATGACCTTGTAGAGCTCATTAGTGTCTAAAGTTTATATTTTTTAAACATATTCCCTTTAAGTCTGAAAAGATATAATGCTGATATTTTTTCCCTTTGATGCCATGTGGTAGATTTTTAAATTTTCATTACAAGCTGTCAGCAAATCAATGGGCAGTGAGGCACACTGATCAGAACTGATAAACTGGAAGGAGTACTGCTGTCTCTATGGAGTCTCTTTAAAGTAATAAGAATAACTTGCTCAGAACATTTATATCCTCAAGGACAGACTAGGTAACTGAATCTGTGACTTACTTTTTTTGTCCCCCCAACTTATAAAAAGAGTTTCCTTGGAAAATTTATCATTTGAAACATTGCTTACCAAAATCTTAACTGGTTTTTGTTCTTCTCCTATCTAGGGAGAAATTGAAAAGGGAACAGAGTGGGATGAGAGTATGTGAGGAAGCCATAGTCAACTTTTTAATGTCACCATTAGGTGACCCATAGTTGGTCCAAGAAATGACTCTGACCCTCTGTGAATGTCTACGTTCTCTAGGCAGAGCCAAAATCGACTGTTCTTCTCTATGCTTATAATGTTTGTCGTGTTTCTATTACTGTATTATATCGTATCCTCTGTCTTTAATTCATTTTTCTATTCTCTCTATCTATCTGTCATGAATTTAATTGTGTGCCCCAGAAATATGTGTCAACTGGGCCAGGTCATGATTCCCAGTATTGTATGATTGTCCATTATTTTGTCATCTGATATGATTTTCCTATGTGTTGTAAATTCTACCTCTATGATGTTAATGAGGCAGGATTAGAGGCAGTTATTTTAATGAAGCAGGACTCAATCTACAAGTTTAGGTTGTGTTTTAAGTCAATCTCTTTTGAGATATAAAAGAGAGAACCAAGCAGAGAGACATGGGGACCTCATAACACCAAGAAAGTAGTGCCAGGAGCAGAGTGCATTCTCTGGATCCCCGTGCTAAGATGCTCCTAGACTAGTGGAAGATTGATGACGAGAATATTCCTTCAGAGCCAAAAGAGAGAAAGCCTTTCTCTGGAGCTGGCACCCTGAATTTGGATTTGTAGCCTCCTAAACTGTGAGAGAATAAATTTCTCTTTGTTAAAGCCATCCATTTGTGCTATTTCTGTTGTAGGAGCACTAGATAACTAAGACACTATCTATCTATCTATCCATCTCTATCTTGAGACTAGACTAAGAGCTACCTAATGACAGAGTCCACATTTTGACATTCTTTTATTTATCTCACTGCTTAAACCACCCTTTGCCCTTGAGTCACCTGCAACTCATGGCAACCCCATGTGGTCAGAGTAGAACTGTCCTCTATAGGGGTTTCAATAGCTAATTTTTAAGAAGTAGATCAGCAGGTCTTTCTTCCAAGGCACCTCTGGGTGGACTAGAACTTCCAGTCTTTCAGTTAGCAGGGTAACACTTTGATTGCACCTACACTGGGGTGGATTTTGGTAAGCTTGCCTTTGATGTCACTAGGCTGCCGTATCTTATATTTTCATCATGAATTCCTTCTTCTTGTATCAGGCTCTCACTGCCCTGTCTTATCAGAACTTGCCCTATGGTAGCCCTTCCCAGGCCAGTGTTAAGGGAAAACCATCCCTGGGAGTCTTAAGGAGCACTGGTGGTGCAGTGGTTAAGCGTTTGGCGGCTAACCAAAAGATCAGCAGGTCAAATCCACCAGCCGCTCCTTGGAAACCCTGTGGGGCAGTTCTACTTTGTCTGAAAGGGTCGCTATGAGTCAGAATTGACTCTATGGCCACAGGTTTGGGTTTTTGGGTGGGAGGCATAAAAGTCTTTCTTTGTCTGTATTAGACTGTGCAAGCCTTCACAGAGCTGGTTGAGAATGTGGACTCTAAATCTCCACTGACTAAAATCTCTTAAATTACTCTTCCAGGGGACATATTTGGGGTAGCTCTCCTCTAAAAGAAATAGAACTACCTAACACAAATAAAACATTTCCATGTTTAAAAGGCATTAAATGGGTCCCATATTATATAGTCCTTTGAGGCAAAAGGATGGGAACATTCCCATTCCAGAGAGGCTCAAAAAAAAAAAAAAAAAAAATGAGGCTCTAAATTTCACAGTTGGCAAGAGGCAAACCCTTAGCTAGAAAACAAGTCTTTCATATGAATTCCAGGACAGTTTTTATGATGCAACTTTGTAATTAGTATTTGTTTCAGTTAGGCCAAACTATATCTGCCCTAAAGAAATTTGCTCCATAATCTGAGTTCTGCATGCTAGGATAAACACAGAGAAAGAGACACACAGAGAAAATTGTGTTTCCATTTTGTGTAACCTACTTGGTATCTATGTGGAAGAGTGTTTGAATTTAAGGATTGTACAAAATCCTGAGCAAATAAAAATATTCTGCTCTGGATTTGAGAAGTGACTCGGGTCGGGTCAGTTCAAGTTATTCTATACCTTTTAGCAATTTTTAAGTGTCCTAAAATGGTACCAAGATGGTATTGAATTAGGCAACATTAAAATAACTGAGAGTAGAATGAGGTGGAGAAAGTCAAGGCAGAGTTAGCCCAGGAAAGTTAAGAAGAGGCAGTTTACTTATTGTTTTCCACTGGAGATATGCTGGGGAACCAGTTTTTTAAAACCAAACTTCAAAAACCAGGTTTTTGTATGTTTTATTTTCATGATCATGGCCAGATACAGCTGACAAGGACCAAGGAGATTGTCTTAGTTATCTAACGCTGCTACAACAGAAATACCGTAAGTGGATGGCTGGCTTTAACAAAGAGAAATTTATTCTCTCACAGTCTAGGAGGCTAGAAGTCTGAATTCAGGGTGCCTGTTCAGGGGAAGGCTTTCTCTCTCTGTCAGCTCTAGAAAAAGATCTTTGTCATCAATCTTCCCTGGTCGAGGAGCTTCTCAGCACGGGGACCCCAGGACCAAAAGACATGCTATTCTCCTGAACTTGTTTCTTTGTGGTATGAGGTCCCCATGTCTCTCCGCTGCCTTCTATATCTCAAAAGAGATTGACTCAAGATAAAATCTAATGTTGTAGATTGAGTCCTGCCTTATTAAAATAAGTGCCTCTAATCCTGCTTCATTAACATCTTAGAGGCAAGATTTACAACAAATAGGAAAATCACACCAGATGACAAAATGGTGGAAAATCACACAACACAGGGAATCAAGACCTAGCAAATTTGATACACGTTTTTTTGGGGACAAAATGCCATCCATAACAGAGATCATCATTTAGGCCAATCCCACTGATTTGTGAAACAGTAGCACCAAGAGAGGATAATGTTCTTTCTAAGGTCTTTTAGCATATTTGTCCAAAAGACTTTATGCGCAGGTTTAACTAACTAACACACACTCAGGAAACACCACTGAGTAGCAGGTCACACATGTGGTATCCAACTGTGTAAAAATGGTTTTATGTGGACTTCCAAGGATGGATTCCCTCTCATACAACACTGAACTGGGCTGACTGTAGGAGTTCTGCAGTTAGAATGGTCTGTTACTTTAGATATGGAAAGTTTTCATCTAAATTGGGGAGAACAGTAAATGGAAGTTTTATGTGAAATGTAAATAATAATAACAGTAATACTAATATTAATACTAATACTCATAAAAGTTCTGACATCCTTCAGAAAGCCTTGAGTGTCGAGTACAGTCCTGTTCTTTATCCCTTTATTATGAAGCCTGGAGATATTGTGTTATAATGCTGTTATTTTAAATCTTATTTGTTGTTTATATATTTTTTAAATAGCAAAAACCTTTTATCAATTAAATATTACAGAAGCCCAATGTTTAAAACCAGTAAAGTGGAACTCTTTTGATTGAAGTTGGGGAGGGGAGGGTGGGAAGCCCCACCTGCTTAGTCCCTTACCCATTCACTGCCATATCAAGGATGGATACTCTAGTGCAGTGGTATTCAAAGTGTGATCCCCAGACCAGCCCCCTTGCTATCACCTGGGAGCTTGTTAAAAAAGGTTAGATAGACCTACTGAATTAGAAACTCTTGGGTTTATATCCAGCACTCTGAGTTGTACAAGATTCCCAGTAATTCTCATGTACATTTGAGTTTGTGAACCACTGTTTTAATACTTCAAAGAACACAGTTTGATTATTACTGTTGCGGTAGATAAAACCTTAACCTCAGACAAAGAAAATCTGAAATATAATTCTAGCTCTAGTTAATCAGATGAACTTGGGAAAGTCATCAAATCTCTTTGTGCTTTATTTTTTATATAAAATGAAGGTAATGCTATCTACCACATCTGTCATGAGGCATGTGAAATGTTATAAGTACTCCACATGCAAGAAATGTCACATACATCAATGCTGCAGTAAAGAGCGTAACGAGAAAGACTCATTTATATTTAAGAATTGCACATAATCAGTATGATTTACTCAAATTGATGCATTGAAGCATGCATTTCAAAACAAAACTAATAATTTTAAATACATACTTCAAACCATACAAATGCAATAAATATTCTAGGTGTCTTAAAGATCTAAGCATAAGAGTATTTATTTTTATTTGTACACCTCTAATGTTTATTGAGCTAATGCAATGTACCAGGTAAGAATAAAGCTAACACTTATCGATCATTTATAAGACCAAGTTCTGTGTCTACATTGTTTAATCCTCATAATGAGCTTCTGTACTAATTGTTTGACAGATAAGAAAACTGAGGCTTATGTAATTTTCATAATTGCCAATAGACAACTAGCTACTGAATGGTGAAGGGCAGAAAACTTAGACAAGTCAGATTTTATGAAAACTTTTTCTACTACTATGTTTTATAAACGTATACAGCCTAATATGGGGAAAATAGCTTTTAAGAGTCTTAATTGCTAATTTTTGAACTAGGTGTGCTATAACTTTTAGTATTTAAAAAAAAAATAGAAGACATTAAGGCCACCAAGATGGTGAAGTAAGAATCTCTGCGTTCCTGCCCCCTGTTGTAGGGGAAGAACATCATGAAGTTGAGTAAAGCAAAAAGAAAGTTTTATTTGGCATATGTTCAAAAAGGGCAGAAGTGGGAAACGAACAAGCATACTGCCACAGCCATGTCTGCCTGGGTCCAAAGACCATTACAGAATCATCAGTATATATTAACATTACAAATGGGCAAAACCATTGAAAGCTTCAACTTTTCAGATTGACCAGAAACTGTGATCCTACATTTTGAATCGTCTTTCTTAACAATCATTGGTACAGGTTTCAGTAACAACAGTCTTGAGGGTCTTCATTGGTCCAACAAATTTCTATTCACTAAATGCTAATAGAAAAAGGGTAGAAAGTCTTTTGTGTTCTGTTTGATTGGCTTTATGTGAAAGTTTCCCTAAAAGATATTTTCCAAGATTATCTTAACTATTGTCTTCATACCTCAGGGCCCAGGTGACATGTTCTTGTGAGTCCTTGTGAGCCCAGCTCCAGCTGGATCACATTTTATATTCTCCAGGACAGGGCCTAAATCACCCCCAAAGAATCATCAAAGAACAAGCAGAATGTGTCAAAACTAATTTTGTCAGAATGCTGGTACACAGTCAGAGGGCCATGGCAACCAAGTAAATGCTAAGTCATGAAAAAGGCATCATCAAGAAAACAGTAGGGAAGCTTTGTTGCCTTTTGTTACTTGACTCTACCCCTTCCTCTCCCTGGCTCCACAGCTGGCTTGAAATGGCAGCCCACCTTTCCAGCTTGGAACTCTTTCCTGGAATATGACGGTAGCTGATCATACCTTAGGTTCCCAGTGCTGTTGTAACAGAAATATCGCAAGTGGGTAGCTTAATTTAAAAAAAAAAACAGATGTATTTTCTCAGTACAGGAGGCTAGAAGTCTGATTCAGGGCACTGGTTCTAGGGGAAGGCTCTCTTTCTGTCAGCCCTGGGGGACAATCCTTGTCTCAAATTCTGTAGCCCAACATTCCTTGGTTTAGTTCTTTGGCGATCTTTGCATGGCATCTATCTCCACTACACCGCTGGTTGTGCTTGCATGTCTCTGTGTCTATCATGTTCATTATAACTCATATGTCAGTAATTAGGTTTAGGATGCAAGCTACACTTACATGGCTTCATTAACAAAACAAAGAAACCTTTTCTCCAAATAGGATTATATCCACAGGTATAGGGGTAAAGACCCCAACACATCTTTTTGAGAGACACAGTTAAATCCATAATAACACCTTATGCAGAAATTATTGGGTTTCTCTGTTCAAACCTGTGAGGTAGCTATAACTAAAGGATTGAAGCAAAGCGCTATTTTGTCCATCTTGGAAACAGTTCAGGGCAGAGCAGTAGCAGCCATAGCCTATAGCACTGTAGGGCAGACTGAAAGGCTTGAGGAAAAAGAGGGTAATTAAGACACATAATACAGGCTTAGGGCTAAGATCAAGGAGCACTGAAAAAAGTTTGAGAATTTGGGGCATTCAGAAATATCTTTGTATACAACGGAATTTACAAAGCAACACATGCCCAGGGCAAGACTGATACCTGAAAAAGACCTGAGAAAATCCTGGTCTTTCACCTCAGGCTGATTTCTAGGCCAAGTGGAAGCCTGAGTGATAAAAGAGAGCCACATAAGAGAACTAAAATGCAAAGACTGCAAGATGTGTTGTTTTTCTTTTTTTTTGATTACTGGTATTCAATGAAATCTCTGTCAGAACAGTAGTTGAGCACAAATTAAAGAGACAGGAATTTCAACAAACACTGTGAAAAACACACAAACAAAAAAATATTATTTTGATTTCCAGGCATTTCTCTTACACACAAGTCCAAAACTGAGAGAAAAAACCTGACCTAAATTGCAGAGTATTGACTTTTTTGTTTTGTTTATACCAAGAAATACTAACTACTTAGCAACATTGTCAATTTGCCTTTTCTAGCGCAAAAAGGGTAGTCAATGGCAAACCGATTACTTTGTGATTTAATGAAAAACACTGTACGCTTCCTTAATTTTAATTTCAACAGGTCTCATAACTACGAAAAGGTAAAAAGACAAATTTTCAGGAGTTTCTTTTTTAATGCTAACTCAATAACAATTAAGTATCTTGTCACTATGGAAACGTATTCATTATGCAAAAAATATACTTAACCTTTTGTAAATTATCCAATCTTTTGGAATGTTTTTCTCTCTTTGCAGGGAGACGGATACTTTCTCAATTTGCAAATTGTTTATTGAGTCATGAAACAATCAAATATTTTATTACTATTTTGAGCTAATTCAACTGTTTGTTTTTTAAATGATTGTAACTAGCCTACTTTGAGCAACTTGTTTTTAGAAACAAAATGATTTCTCTGCCTGCATACAGATTAACTGCTCAAAATTAACCCTGTATTTTAGTTGCTTTGTGTTTTGATTATTTTTAACAACACACACATCAAGTTATCCAGTCTTTGAAAAAGTAGTTTGAAAAAGTCACTAAACCAATGGGCCAGTACAGCCTTCAACAATAGAGAAAAAAAAGAAAAAGAGAGTGAGAGCAAGAGCAAGGAAGAAAGAAAGGAAGGAATAAAGCCCAAGGAAGGGAAAAAATCTGATTTCCAGAGTTATCACATTATATTATTCAAATTTCTCTTTTCAGCAAAAAATCATAAGATATACAGAGAAACAGGGAACAATGGCTCATTCAAAGAAAAAAAATAAAGCAACAGAGACTATCCCTGAGAAAGCCAAGACATTTGACTGACTAGATGAAGACTTTAAAACAACCATCTTAAATATACCCAAAGAGATCAAGGAAACCATGGTCAAAGAACTAAAGGAAATCAGGAAAACAATCCATGAACATAATGAGAATATCCATAAAGAGACATTTGATGCACAACTAGGTTGCTTCAGAGGCAGTCTTAAGATCCAAAACAGCCGCAGGACTACAAACATGAGCACTCAAGCCAGTAGCATCAACTTCTCCATGGTTGCTACGTCCATCTAGTCCAATAGAGTCACACACATGAGACGTTGACACAATGTTGACAAAGTGAAAGCCATGTTTTTACTCACAGAAAGCAGACAACAAACAACAAGAACAGTTCCATGGTGAGCTGACCCCCCTGGGCTTGGAAGGCTGTCCAGGCAGGGTAGAGACTATGTATGGCCTACCTGCACCATAGGAGAAGGGCCCTCACAAATGGGACCTGCTCATTCTTCCCTCAAAACAATGTTCACTCTTAGTTCACTGGGCAGGCATGTTGTGACTCAGGTCAGCATACATGCCACAGTTCAGGTGCCAGGTTTTCTCTCTCTAGATCCTCTTGGCTGGCTCTGCCCCCACTGACCTATCCAGCTCTCAGCCAGAAGCCTTGGGGCAGCCCTTGGTGAGCACCAGCTCTGGGCCTGCATCATGACAGCTTTTGAAGCTGAACTTTCTTGTGGGCAACCCTGCACTGGCTCAGTGGACAGACCCAAGCACAGGGCCTCTCACCACTGCCTGCCCTACTCTGGGGACCTCATACCTTGGCCATTGTGCTCTGCAGGCCTCATGCCACCACTGCTCTGCTCTGTGGGATGTAGCAGCCAGCCCCCTACGTGGATCAACAGCCAAGCCCTTTGGGTCTCTTGCCACTGCCTCTGAGCCTCTCACTGCTCCCACTTGCACTGGACTTAGTGGGCCTACTGGTCCTACCTCTGGGCGTCTTGCTATTGTCCAGGTCTTTCACCACTCTGTTCTACAGCTTTTAGCTGGGTTTTCAGCCACTGCCTGGGCCTGTTCATGGTCTCTGCTGCTTCTGGTGATATTATAGCCCTAAACATGTTACAGTTCTTGTCCCACCCACCTCTGACTGCTCTGTTGCCACTTCCGTGTTCAGTGGGCAGTGGCTTTTGCCTCTCATGAGCTCCACTGTTGTCTTTCTTAGTCACTGCTAACTGCTCTGTATTTTTTTTTTTTTTTACCAGGTCCAGGGTTTCTGCTGCTTCTGGCACTAGTCATATATATATACATATATTATTTATCTTATTTTTGGTGTATACACAGCAGATTATACACCCATTCAATAATTCTACATGTACAGTTCGATGACATTTGTTACATTCTTCACATTGTGTCACCATTCTCGCTATCTCTTCCCATATTGTTTTACCATCATTGACTTGGACTAATTGCCCCATAAACTACTCATCTATGCTTTAGAATTTCTGTTGTCAATTTGATCTGATAAAAATAATTCTTTAAAAGAGCACAATGCTCAAGGCAAACATTCTTTACTAATACTGCTAAACTGTTGTTTAGTTTGAAGATGACTTCAGGGGATAGTTTTGGTTCAAGGTTTAAAAATTTTCTCAGAGCAACAAATTTGGGGTCCTTCTCACCTCTATGGGTCCAGTAAACTTGGATTCAATAAGAATTTTTAAATTATGTTTCACATTTTCCCCCTTTTGATCACAAAACATCTATTGAATTCTTGGTCAAAAAGTTCAGTAATGGTAGCCAGGCATCATCCAGTTCTTCTGGTCTCATAGCAAGCAAGGCAGTTGTTCATGGAGATAACCAGAACTGCAGTGCAATTCCTTCTCTGATTCCTGGGTCTCCTTCCTCTCCTGCTCCGCGTGGACAGGGACCAACTGTTGTATCTTGGATGGCCATGTGCAAACTTTTAAGACCCAGGCTCTACTCACAGAACTGGGGGTGGTGGAGGAGGGGGTAGAACAGAAATTGTAAAAACAGTGTTAGAGCAATTGGTTGGACGGTCCCATGAAACCATAACCTTAGGCCTTTGGACCAAGAGAACTGATCCCGTGAGGTGTTTGGTTGTACCTAGGTAGTTTCAGCAACTGCATCCCTTTTTTCTTTTTTTGGTTACTGTTGTTGTAAAATTATACGTACCATGACATTTTCCATTTCACCCTTTTTCTGGTGTACAACAATGATATCAGTTCCATTAGTCAAGTTGTGTAATCATTACCTTTAAATGATTCTCTAATGTACCAAGTGAAATAAATCAAACAGTGCAGTGCTCTTTGGATCAGAACAAATAATTATGCTACTCATTGATGTGGTCAGAGGCCTTTGTAACTTAGGAAGTAATCAGGATGATGATAAATAGACTAGGGTTTATCCTGAGCCTGGCTTCCCCAAAAGCTTCATGTCCAAGATAAGCTGTTTAGTCACCTCCACACGTGCCCCTCAATGTGTCATGAAAGAGGGAACAAAGAGGAGCTCCATCCTGGGATTTATATTGTACGAACTGGAGGGATATACTGGCTGGATTATATAGGAAAGATGAAAGGGAGTAAGAAGAAGATGTCTTTGTTCAAGTGTAGCCGGCTTGACTGGCTATCCAGTTACAGGGAGGTGTCTTTTGTTCACATGCACACGGTATAGCCATCCTGTGACCAAGGTGTATAACCAGAAAGAACATTCCTCCCCTTCTAGCTACAAGATTAAATTTTTAACCTAAATTTTCTTATTAATGATACAGCAAGTTAGAGAAACTATGTCAGTTTCCCATTGGGAACATTCTTTGGTGTTACCACAGTCATGAAAATGGTGGGTTGGTGAGGTGCCATATTATGCCTGCACATGAGTATGAGACAGAGAAAGTTACTGTGAGCATCGAACAGGGAGGAAGTCTTCTCTGATAAGGAGAAGGGACTGAGAGAGCCAGAGAGATCTGATTTCCAGCCTCCTTATCAGAGAATGTTCTGAGCCCAAGGCCTCATGCACAGGCATACACCTTGGTCACAGGATGGTTATACTGTGTGCAAGGAGGTGACTAATCCCCTCAGTAGACCACAAATCACTCAATTTGCATAGTAAACTGGCCAATCCCCATGGTGGCTATAAGTAACTTAATTTGCATAGTCATTTTGTGGGAGTTATAAGATCATGGCTAGAAAAGCCATATTAAAGATTCATGTCTCTGCAGGTAGGTATCCCTGGACACCAAGAACACTTTAGAAGTTCAAAATATTTGATAAATAAATCTCACTTTCTTTTAAACTTTTGATCTGTTTGTTCAATCTATGCTTTTATTTCTTTTTCTTTCCACTGATTTGATGACAGGTTTTGCCTTCTGAACTTTGATTTTTTTCATTTTTTTGGATATGAATTTATCTTTAATCTACCTTGGCTTCAGCAAACTCCTGCCTGATCAACCATGGCTGTCAGGGCCTTCTCATGAACTCACCTTCCCCAACAGTGGGCAGAGGTGATCTGAAACCTACCACATCTCTCCCCCTTCTCACCTTCCCCAGAGCGTTCAGTTTAAGACTCTTTATAGGAGGCCTGGTGGCACAGTAGTTAAGAGCTACAGCTGCTAGCCAAGAGGTCAGCACTTCAAATCCACCAGCCACTCCTTGGAAATCCTATGGGGCAGTTCTACTCTGTCTATAGGGTTGCCATGAGTCAGAATCGACTCGACAGCAATGGGTTCAGTTTGGTTTATAGGATATAAAAAATGAAAACTTATTTAATGTTTTCCCATCCAACCCTAAATAAGATAATAGATAAGTGGTAACTTTGGTGAAGGGTAAGAGAGTACACAATTCTGGGGAAGCCAGCACAACTTGTACAAGGCAAAGTCATGGAAGCTCCATAGACACATCCAAATTCCCTGAGGGATCGAATTGCTGGACTGAGGGCTACGGAAACCTGGTCTTGGGGAACACCTAACTCAACTGGCATAACATAGCTTATAAAGAAAATGTTCTACATTCTACTTTGGTGAGTAGCGTCTGAGGCGTTAAAAGCCTGTGAGCGGCCATCTAAGATACTCCGCTGGTCTCACTCCTTCAGGAGCAAGGGAGAATGAAGAAAACTAATGCTACAAGAGAAAGATTAGTCCAAAGGACTAATGGACCACAACTACCATGGTATCCACCAGACTGAGTCCAGTACTACAAGATGGTGCCCGACTACCACCACTGACTGCTCTGACAGGGATCACAATAGAGGGTCCTGGACAGAGCTGGAGAAAAATGTAAAAGAAAATTCTAACTCAAAAAAAAGAAAAGAGAAGACCAGACTTACTGGCCTGACAGAGACTGGAGAAACCCTGAGAGTATGGCCCTGAGACACCCTTTTAGCTCAGTAATGAAGTCACTACCGAGGTTCACCCTTTAGCCAAAGATTAGACAGGCCCATAAAACAAAATGAAACTAAAGGGGCACACTAGCCCAGGGGCAAGGACTAGAAGTCAGGAGAGAACAAGAAAGCTGGTAATAGAGAACTCAAGATCGAGAATGGAGAGTACTGACATGTCATGGGGTTGTTACCCAATGTCATAAAACAATATGTGTGCTAACTGTTTTATAAGACGCTAGTTTGTTCTGCAAGCCTTCATCAAAAGTACAATAAACAATAAACAAATAGAAGAAAATTTCCTCTTGTTTCTGTGCTAAGAAGAAAAAAGAATGCATATTTCTTTCAGCTAACATTTATTAAATGTTACACTCAATGTTCTTTCTTGCTTTTTAGTGTGATCAGGTGATCATGCCAGCCTAGCAACAGAAAACTGAACACGAGAAGCAGAGCTTAGAATTATAATCAAATAAAACTTTTCCAAATTAATCTGGCACACACTCATATTACACATAACAGTTATTGTGCATATGGTAATATTCTACTAATTGTAAATAGTTCTCACAAATAACTGTCAGCAATATTACTTTCTCGTAGTGAAAACAAGTATTAGTGTTTATGTTTGCTCATTCGCTCGTATCTAGAAGCATCAATAAATGTTATTCTTCCTAGACAGCTTGTGCACTTTCATCTTCATCTCTTGCATGTACCTACAGTGAATTTTACTGAAATCTTAGATCTCGTACTTTTCCCTCTAAATCCCTAGGCTTCTAAGCTTCAAAGGCTAATGTTGTCCTTCCCATCTGACAGGTCTGTAGTGGTATAGCCATTTCCTGCTTCCTGTTCAGACCCTTAAGAGTAGGAGTCTGTGGATGGCTAATTAATAATGATGAACAAACGGGCAACACTGGATGGGAGTGAGAAAGTACCTTTTCAGCTGGAGAAAGACCTGGTGTTCTGTTTCTATAAAGGCTACAGCCTAGAAAACTCTATGGGGCAGTTGTACTCTGTCACATGGAGTTGCTATGAGTTGGAAATCAACTCCATAACACCTAACAACAACTATTTTACCAAACATGATGTCATTTTTTTGTGATTGTTCTTTCCTGATGACGTGTCCAAAGTAAGCAAAGCAAAAGCTTGGTATCCTCACTTGTAGCGAGCATTTTGGCTCTATTTCCTTTGAAACTGATTTGCTTGATCTTCTGGTAGTCCATGGTATATTCAGTACTATTCCTCAATGCTACAATTCAAATGCATCAATTTTTTCTTCTGTCTTCCTTTTTCATTGTCCAGCATTGGCATGCATATGAGGTGATTGAAAATACCATGGCTTGGGTCAGGTTCACCTTAGTTATCAAAGAGACATCTTTGCTTTTTAAGATTTTAAAGAATTCTTTTGCTGCAGATTTGCCCAGTGCTGCTTGCATGGGCATTGATTACGGACCCAAGTAGAACGAAAACCTTCATAACCTCAATTTCTTCACCATTTATCATGACTTACTTGGGTATTGGAATTAGGTGAGGGTGTAACCAAAATAGTTTAGATGAGTAAATTGAGTGAAAACTTTATGGGCTATCTATTCGTAGTCTTCCTTGGTACTCTGTGTTGACTAAATCTAGAGATCTCTACACATCAAACTATTTCCAAAAAAATATGATTATGTCATCATCACACTTATACTTTAACACCATATTTAAATCTCATCATCAGCTATGCCTATAATGCTAATAAAATCTATTTTGTGTCTACAGGTTAATTGCTTCCACCTCCACTTGACAATCTTAAATTTTTCTCAGTTTCACTAAGATGAAGTATCCAATTTCAACTGTAACCCTTCTCAGTAACATTCCTGGTACACACATACACACACATGCACCAAACAGCTATAAAGTGCCTTCTAAACGTTTGATATTTTCCACATCAAATTATTTCATACGACAAGGAAAAAGAAAGTCATCTGGACACTGTAAGGTAACACAGTGAAGGAATCACAATATTCATGTGATAATATTCATTCCCACACATTTAAATATTGTTACCTATATTATGCCAATTTTTCCCTGACCTTATATGTCACTCAGTGTATGTTAGCCATAAATAGACATTTTGTTGGTCAATCTAGAAAATGCTTGAAAAACCATTCAAATGCCTCAACAAGCTTATTTAATGCAGAATCTCTTGTAAGTGTATGCATATCAATAAATTGTGCCTGATTAAAAATCATAACTTTACTTCTTTGATTTAAGCATTCATTAAATCAATCCTCTACTATTTTTTAATAACATAAATTAGTGAATTACTGCATTTCTTTCTCGGCATAACTGTGATTCTGTTTTTCACTCTGTAAGTAATTTTAAACACAGATTTTTTTTTCTTTATTGTACTTCAGGTGAAGGCTTACAGAACCAATAGTTTCTCATGAAACATTAGTACACATATTGTTTTATGACATTGGTTAACAACCCCACAACATGTCAACGCTCTAACTTATCAACTTTTTTTTTTTGGTGAAAATACACATAGCCAAAGGTACACCATTTCAAAAATTTCTACATGCACAGTTCAGTGACATTGACTACGCTCTTCCAATTGTGCTACTATCCACACTTAAGATGAAGGCTTACA
>NW_004443940.1:662684-666297 GCF_000243295.1 Trichechus manatus latirostris | reverse complement strand
GTCCAGAACCCTCTGTTGTGATCCTGGTCAGAGCAGTCAGTGGTGGTAGCCGGGCACCATCTAGCTGTACTGGACTCAGTCCGGTGGAAGCCTTGGTAGCCGTGGACCATTAGTCCTTCAGACTAATCTTTTCCTTGTATCCTTTTCTCTTCATTCTCCCTTGCTCCCAAAGGGATGAGACCAGTGGAGTATCTAAGATGGCCGCTCACAGGCTTTAAACACAGATTTTTGCTCCCAAGTGAATAGCAGTGAAAGAAGGGGCATGACTTCCTCAAGCAAAGTGGCTCTTTTGGAAAGAATTTCAGAAGCCCTCTGTGTATTGCAAGAAATCCTGGCTCAAATTATTTGGATACAGCTTAAAAATATCAGGAACTTTACTTTCATGTAAGAGATCTGATAGACTTCTGAGCAACATGGCACTATAGGCAGAAACCCCACAGTGTCCCTCCTAAGCAAAGATCCAAAAAACTAAGCCAAACAGAGAAAATGGCAATCCTGATACCCTAAGCATCAAATGAAGAGATAAAGAACTTATCCAAGCACTGAATGGAATAAGAAACTGACAGAGAATAGAGAGAGAGGAGAGATACATCCAGAGGTCCCCTATCAGCTAACACAGCATGGATAAGCCATCTTGGACTCTTATCAAAGACCAGCGAACAGGGGGTACAAGAAAGCAGCTTCACAGAGCTTCCAGCAGGAGACAGAACAACCAGTAACCAGTGATATATGCTTTCCCACCCTGCACCCTTTTTCACCCCCACATGGCCTCCTCTGCTTCCTGCAGCCACAGTCTGTCGGCCGGGAAGCACTGGCTTCACTGTGGTGTCACTTGGATTCCACCTGCCTGCACTGGCCGGCTCCCTAAGTGCAATTTGTTGGCTGCTGGTGGTGCTTTTTTCCACTTCTTTATATTTCTTCCTTACCTCTCACCACTTCCCCCTCCTTTCTCTCCAATACCTGGCTCCATAAATCATCTTTGCTTCTTCCAGAAATTATGTGAAATGTTGCTTGAATGTGAGACTGCTTCCTGGCCTGTGCTGCCATTCTGGTGGGATCCCAGGGCTTTTTTTTTGTTGTTGTTTTGAATTGTTTGTTTGTTTTCTTTTTCTTTTCTCAAATTGGGAGTAAGTTCTAGCCAGGTAGTTCTGCACGGCTTGGGACCTACCCCTTCAGTTTGCACAGACACACAGAGTGATCCCTAAGGGCACTTCTTTTTTCTTTTTTTGTTTTTTATTGGGGGGAGTTCTTGTTCTTTTCTTTTTTATTCATTTGTTTTGTTTTCTTTTCCCTATTTTTCTTTTTTTGTCTTTCTTCATTACTCAGTTTCTCATCTCTCTATACTTTCCTTCTCTTCCTGTCCTGTGAACACCTGGCACTGAGTGACACATTTATCCCTTCTAGCCAGGCTGTACTTCACAGCCTGGAAACAACCTCCCCATACATAGCAGCTGCACCGGGGGATCCCTGGGAGTTTTCTTTTCTTTTTTCTTTCTAATTTTATTTATTCATTTTTCTTTCCTTTTCTTTTCTTCTTCTTCTTCTCTTTTTTATTTTTCTCCATTTCATAGTCTCTCATCTCTCCACTCCAAAAGCAAGCTCCCATAGCACTCTTTTTTTTTTTTTTTTATGTTTTTGGCTCCTGTTTCTCTTTCTTCTCTCTCCTCCCTCCCATAACCATCTAAGCTCCACACATCACAATCTCTTTCCTCCATCCTGCCTACCTGCACCATGAGCTGAACATCACACCACCAAGTAGCCCAGGCATGGCCTACCAGAACCTGTCTTGCACTGATTATTGGCCTGCCCTGGTGGCCATCGTAAGTGCCACAAATAACCCATCCCAGCAACTCCTCTTCAGCTAGACCTGCCCTGATGTGCCATATCTGAGCGACTGACCCTGCCCATTGGAGAAGGAGGCAAAAAGTGTTGTGCCCAAAGATGAGCAAACAACAAAGAACACACAGCCAGCCTGCTCAGACGTAGCCAAATAAAACAAAAAAACAGGGTGAAACAAACAAATCTGCAATCAATAAATGAGAAAAATAACTACTGAACGCCCCAAAGACAGCAGACAATAACAAAACATTTACAAAAACAGGACAGGATGGTTCCAGTAGGGATCCAAAATAAAACACCAGATGACTTTCCAGTAGAAGAAAAGGTACTAGAACTACCTGATAGGGAATTCAAATCTCTAATACTCAGAGCTATCCAAGAGTTGAAGCAGAAAGCGGACAAAAATGAGGAAAAAAATAGAAAAATTCATGGAAAAGGCACACAAATTCAGGGAAAATACAGACAAAAAAATGGAATAATTCAGGAAAATAATACAGGAACAAAGTGCCAAAATATGTTCAACTAGAAATCATACAAAAATCACAATTAGAAATCCAAAAGATAAACAACAAGATATCAGAAATGGACAGTGTCATAGAAGGGCTGAGGAGCAGGTTTGAAACAGTGGAACACAGGATGAGCAAAACTGAAGACAAATACTTGGACACAACCCTGAGGAAAAATCAGAAAAAAGAAAAAAGAAAAATGAAGAAACCCTGAGAATTATGTGGGATACAATCAAAAGCAAAAATTTACAAGTGATCGGAGTTCTAGAACAGGGGAGAAAACAGAAAACACGGAGAGGATCATTGAAGAATTGCTGACAGAAATCTTCCCCAATATCATGAAAGATGAAAAGCTGCCCATCCAAGAAACTCAACAAACCCCATATAGGATAGACCCCAAAAGAAAATCACCAAGGCATACCATAATCACACTTGTTAAAACCAAAGACAAACAAAGAATCCTGAGAGCAGCTCAAGAAACACAAAAACACACCTACAGAGGAGAAACAATAAGACTAAGCTCAGATTATTTGGCAGAAACCATGCAGGCAAGAGGGCAATGGGATGACACATACAAAACCTTGAAAGAAAAAAATTGCCAGCCAATAAAAATATATCCTGCAAAACTCTCATTAAAATATGATGGTGAAATTAGGACATTTCCAGATAAACAGAAATTAAGAACTATGTAAAAACCAAACCAAACTTAGAAGAATTATTCAAGGGAGTCCTTCGATCTGAGAACAAACAAAATCAGCTCACAGACTGGATCTAGGACACAGGATAGTGCCAGCCAGATACCAAACTAGGAAATGAACTCTCAAGGACTATCCAAAACTAAAAGAATTACAACAGGGAACCAGAAAGATGAATCTGTAAATGACAACTACATCAGAACAATAAAAGAGGGAATAAATGTTGCAGGTATGGAACCTTCTAATAGAAATGAAGGCAAGACAATACCAAATAATAGTACACTGGTTCAAGCCTAGGAAGACAAGGGTAAATTTCAAGATAACCACAAAACTACTCCTCAAAATAAAGAAGAAAAACGTAAAGTTTCAGTAAAAACAAAACCTACAAAAACAAAAGAAACGAAAAAACATCCACAAACAAAAGGAATTCAGTACAGGAAAGTAAGAGGAACAAAGAAAACGTTAGCACCACAAAAAAAAGCACTACAAAATGACAGCAATAAACTCTCACTTATCAATAATTACACTGACTGTAAATGGACTCAAGGCACCTATAAAGAGAAAGAGAGTGAC
>NW_004443940.1:651685-660354 GCF_000243295.1 Trichechus manatus latirostris | reverse complement strand
GGAAGAAGCCCCCAATAAATAAAGCACTATTGAAGAAGAATAAACTAGGAGGACTCACACTACCTGACCTCAGAACCTACTATACAGCTATGGTAGTCAAAACAGCCTGGTACTGGTACAATGACAGATACATTGACCAATGGAACAGAATTGAGACCCAGATGTAAATCCATCTACCTATGGTTACCTGATCTTCGACAAGGGCCCAAAGTCCATCAAATGGGGAAAGACAGTCTTTTTCACAAATGGTGCTGGCAAATTGGATGTCCATCTGCAAAAAAATGAAACAGGATACATACCTCACACCGTATACAAAAACTAATTCAAAATGGATCAAAGACCTAAATATTAAGCCAAAAACTATAAAGTTCATAGAAGCAAAAATAAGATCAATGCTAGAGGCCCTCACGCACGGCATTAACAGGATACAAACCATAACCACCAACACACAAACTTCAGAAGATAATCTAGATAACTGGAATCTTCTAAAAATCAAACACCTATGCTCTTCAAAAGACTTCACCAAAAGAGTAAAAAGAGAACCTACAGCATGGAAAAAAAAATTTGGACATTACAAGTCAGACAAAGGTTTAATCTCCATAATCTACAAGAAAATCCAACACCTCTACAACAAAAAGACAAATAATCCAATTAAAAAATGGGCACAGGAAATGAACAGACACTTCACCAAAGAAGACATTCAAGAGGCCAACATGAGGAAATGCTCGCGATCACTAGCCATTAGAGAAATGCAACTTAAAACCACAGTGAGAATACCATCTCACCCCAGCATTACTGGTGCAAATCAAAAATGCTGGAAATAATAAATGTTGGAGAGACTGCGGGGAGATCAGAACTCTTATGCACTGCTGGTGGGAATGCATAATGATACAATTATTTTGGAAAATGTTATGGTGCTTCCTTAGAAAGCTAGAAATAGAAATACCATACGATCCAGCAATCCCACTCCTAGAAATATATCCTAGAGAAATAAGAGCCGTCACACAAATAGACATATGCACACCCATGTTCATTGCAGCATTGTTCACAATCGCAAAAAGATGGAAACAACCTAGATGTCCATCAACAGACGAATGGATAAACACATTGTGTTACATATGCACAGTAGAGTATTATGCAATGATAAAGACCAATGATAAATCTATGAAGCATCTCATAACATGGATGAAACTGGAAGACATTATGCAGAGTGAAATAAGTCAATCACAAAGGGACAAATATTTTATGAGACCTCTATTGTAAAAACTCATGAAATAGTTTACACACAAAAGGTAATAATCTTTGTTGGTTACGAGGGATGGTGGGTGGGTGGGGGGAATACTAAGCAGACAATAGACAAGTAGTAACTTTGGTGAAGGGTAAGAGAGTACACAATATTGGGGAAGCCAGCACAACTTGTATAAGGAAAGGTCATGGAAGCTCCATAGACACATCCAAACTCCTTGAGGGACTGAATTGCTGGGTGGAGGTCTGTAGGGACCATGGTCTCAGGGAACATCTAGCTCAATTGGCATAACACAATTTATAAAGACAATGTTCTACATTCTACCTTGGTGAGTAGTGTCTGGGGTCTTAAAAGCCTGTGAGTAGCCATCTAAGATACTCCACTGGTCTCATCCCTTCCGGAGCAAGGGAGAATGAAGAGAACCAGATACAAGGAGAAGATTAGTCCAAAGGATTAACAGATCACAGCTACCAAGGCCTCCACCAGACTGAGTCCAGTACAGCTAGATGGTACCCGGCTACCACCACTGACTGCTCTGACCGTTATCACAACAGAGGATTCTGTTCTGGACAGAGTTGGAGAAGGATGTAGAACAAAACTATAACACACAAAAAAAGACCAGATTTGCTGGCCTGACAGAGACTGGAGAAACTCCGAGTGTTTGGCTTCAGGACACCCTTTTGGTTCAGTGGTGAAGTCACTCCTGAGATTCAGTGTTCAGCTGGGGATTGGACAGCCTCATAGAACAAAATGGTACTAAGGCATAGAAGCCCAGGGACAAGGACTAGAAGGCAAGAGAGGACAGGAAAGCTGGTGATAGAGAACCCAAGGTTGAGTAATGACAGTGTTGACATATCATGGGGTTGTTAACCATTGTCACAGGGCAATAAGTGTACTGTTAATGAGAAACTATTTTGTTCTGTAAACCTTCATCTAAAGTACAACAACAACAACAAAAGAATTATCTATGTTGGATCAAATTGACAACAGCAACTCAAAAAGTTTTGATGGGAAGCCTAGGGGACAGTGAGTTGAAGACAATGGTGATGGAATAATTTGGAAAAGGATAGTGAGAATAGCAGCACAACTGGGAGCATGTAACTGATTTGTACATGTAGAAACTTTCAAAATGGTGTAACTTTGGCTATGTATATTTTCACCAAAAAAATGGTCCTCCAAAGTCGAGAAAGGAGAGTGTTGACATGTCGTGGAGTTGTTAACCAGTGTCATAAAACAATACGTGTACTGACTGTTTAATGAGAAACTATTTGTTCTGTAAACTTTCACCTAAAGTACAATAAAAAAGAAAAAAAAAAAAGAGATCTGACAAATGTTGTGCATTCAACTGCAGTTGTCATTCAATGACTCTGTGATCTTGGTTTTCAGCAGCATCAGCACTACAGTTATACGGAATAAGAAATTATTTCAACAATGTCACACAATTTCTCAGTTTCAGTTCCTAATTTGAGGTAAAGATTTTGTAATTTAAGTTTGTTTTCTCTTAAGTTATCCAATGTGATTTAGAAACAACCATCCTACCCTGAGCTTCTGTTCACTCTTCATTTACATTAAATTGGTGGATTTAAATCAGTATCTACCTGATATTCTCAATCTTCACCTTTAATGATACATTATCTGAGGTTCACACAGGTAAGAGACAGTCATCATGGGCTCTGATTTTTCCATCCTCACTATTTAAATACAATTGTCATTGCTTTGTCATCTTTTCTTAGCTTTTAACCTATACAGCAAATCTTATGATGTCCCTGAAGATCTGTTTCCTATCATCTCTTATTTAGTACTCATTGTTCAGTTAGCTAGAATTCTTATGTTGTAAGCAATAGAAACAGGCTCTATCTAAGTTGCAAAGAAAAGGTAGGGCAGGAACTCTTGGACATATTTTGGGGGTATTTCCAATAACTGCCATCCATATGTCATCCTGTGGTGACTTGTGTATTGCTATGATGTTGGAGGCTATGCCACTGTATTTCAAAAACAACAGGGCCAACCATGGTGGACAGGTTTCAGCAGAGCTTTCAGAATAAGACATACTAGGAAGTAGCCTGGCAATCTACCACGAAAGTCATGGGAAAAATTAGCCCAAAAGAGAAATAGACCACAACTACTACAACCTCCACCAGACCAAGGCCAGAACACTAGATGGGGCTTGGCTACCATCACCAACTGCTCTGACAGACAGGGATCGCAATAGAGGGTCCTGGACAGAGCAGGAGAAAAATGTAGAACAAAATTGAAATTCACCTAAAAAAAAAAAGAAGACGAGACTTGCTGGTCTGACAGAGACTGGAGAAACCGCAAGAGTATGGCCCCTGGACACCCTTTTAACTCAGTACTAAAGTCACTCCCAAGGTTCACCTCTCAGTCAATGATTAGACAGTTCTACAGGGCGAACAATAACACACATGAGGAATGTGCTTCACAGGTCAGTCATGTATACGAGAGTAAATGGGCACACCAGCCGAAAAGCAAAGATGAGAAAGCAGGGAGGAACAGGAAAACTGGACGAATGGAAACAGGGGTGAAGAAGGGGAGAATGTTGACAAATTTCGGGGTTGGCAACCAATGTCATAAAACAATTTGTGTATCAATTGTTTAATGAGAAACTAATTTGCTCAGTAAATATTCATCTAAAGAACAATTATAAAAAAAAAGCCAATGGAAAGCCTATGGATCACAAGAGAATTGCTGTTGTTAGGTGCCATTGAGTTGGTTCCGACTCATTGCATCCCTATGTACAACAGAACGAAACACTGCCCGGTCCTGTGCCATCCTCACAATCATTGTTATTCTTGAGCCCATTGTTGCAGCCACTGTGTTAATCCATCTTGTTGAGGGTCTTCCTCTTTTTTGCTGGCCCTCTACTTCACCAAGCACAATGTCCCTCTCCAGGAACTGATCCCTCCTGATAACATGTCCAAAGTATGTAAGATACAGTCTCACCATCCTTGCCTCTAAGGAGCATTCTGGTTGTACTTCTTCCAAGACAGATTTGTTTGTTCTTTTGCCAGTCCATGGTATATTCAATATTCTTTGCCAACACCACTATTCAAAGGGTCAATTCTTCTTTGGTCTTCCTTATTCATCGTTTAGCTTTCGCATGCATATGAGGTAATTGAAAACACTATGGCTTAGGTCAGGCGCACCTTAGTCTTCAAGGTAATATCTTTGCTTTCCAACACTATAAAGGGGTCTTTTGCAGCAGATTTGCCCAATGTAATGCGTCTTTTGATTTCTTGACTGCTGCTTCCATGGGTGTTGATTGTTGAGCCAAGTAAAATGAAATCCTTAACAACTTCAATCTTTTCTCTGTTTATCATGATGTTGCTTATTGATCCAGTTGTGAAGACTTTCGTTTTCTTTGTGTTGAGGTATAATCCATATTGAAGGCTGTGGTCTTTGATCTTCCTCAGTAAGTGCTTCAAGTCCTCATCACTTTCAGCAAGCACGGTTGTGTCATCTGCATATCACAAGTTGTTAATGAGTCTTCCTCCAATCCTGATGCTCCCTTCTTCTTCATATATTTCAGCTTATCGGATTATTTGTTCAGCATACAGATTGAATAAGTATGTTGAAAGGATACAACACTGATGCACACCTTTCCCGACTTTAAACCACGCAGTATCCCCTTGTTCCATTCGAACAACTTCCTCTTGATCTATGTACAGGTTCCTCATGAGCACAATTAGGTGTTCTGGAATTCCCACTCTTCACAAGGTTATCCATAATTTGTTATGATCCACACAGTCAAATGCCTTTGCATAGCCAAGAAAACCAGGTAAACATCTTTCTGTTATTCTCTGCTTTCACCCAGGATCCACCTAACATCAGCAATGATATCCCTGGTTCCACATCTTATTCTGAATCTGGCTTGAATGCTGCCAGTTCCCTGTTGATATACTGCTGCTGTCTCTTTTGAATGATCTTCAGCAATATTTTACTTCTGGGTGATATTAATGATATAGTTTGACAATTCCTGCATTTGGTTGGATCACCGTTCTTGGGAATAGGCATAAATACAGATCTTTTCCAGTCAGTTGGCCAGGTAGCTGTCTTCCAAATTTCTTGACATAGACGAGTGAGCACTTCCAGTGTTGCATCCATTTGTTGAAACATCTCAATTGGTATTCCGTCAATTCTTGGAGCCTTGCTTTTTGCTGATGTCTTCAGTGCAGCTTGGACTTCTTCTTTCAGTACCATGGGTTCCTGATCATATGTACCTCCTGAAATGGTTGAACATCGACCAATTCTTTTTGGTACAGTGACTCAGTGTATTCCTTCCATCTTCTTTTGATGTGTCCTGTGTTTAATATTTTCCCCATAGAATCCTTCAATATTGCAACTGGAGGCTTGAATTTTTTCTTTAGTTCTTTCATCTTGAGAAATGCTGAGCATGTTCTTCTCTTTTGGTTTTCTATCCCCAGGTCTTTGCACATGTCATTATAATGCTCAACTTTGTCTTCTTGAGATCCCTTTGAAATCTTCTATTCAGCTCTTTGACATCATCATTTCTTCCTTTCACTTTAGCTACTCGACATTGAAGAGTAAGTTTCAGAGTCTCTTCTGACATCCATTTTTGTCCTTTCTTTCTTTCCTGTCCTTTTAATGGCCTCTTGCTTTCTTCATGTGTGATGTCCTTGGTGGCATTCCACAACTCATCTGGTCTTTGGTCATCAGTGTTCAATGTGCCAAGTCTATTTTTTAGATGGCCTCTAAATTCAGGTGGGATATGTTCAAGGTCGTACTTTAGCTTTTGTGGACTTGTTCTAATTTTCTTCAGTTTCAACTTGAACTTGCACGTGAGCAATTGATGGTCAGTTCCACAGTTGGCGCCAGGCCTTGTTTTGACTGATGATATTGAGAATAGTGTATGATATAGCTCTGGAAGATAAGCCCCCTATGTTGGAAGACACTGCTATAAAATTTGACTTGGGCCCACCAATGGTGGTGAATATGGGGTAGGTCTAAGCAATGTTTCTTTCTGTTGTACATAGGGTCACCATAAGCTGGAGCTGACTTGACGGCAACTAACAACAATTTCCAATAAATAAAAGTTACATGTGAAAGAATTGGTAAGAACATGAACTAGGACATTTCTGGAGATACAAATTTAAGAGCTCATAGATTGTTCTTCTAAGGCACTCTTCTCAGATGATTTAGACTTCCCACCAAACCCTTGCTTTAGACTTAATTCTGACTCATAACTACCCTATAAGACAGAGTAGAACTGCCCTCATAGTGTTTTCAAAGCTGTAAATCATTACAGAAGCAGACTGCCACATCTTTCTCCTGTGGAGCAGTTGGTGATTTCAAACTGCCAACCTTCTGGTTAGCAACCAAGTGCTTAACCACTACACCACCAGGGCTCCTCGATTTAGACACAATGGCTATCTATTCTAATATGCTAAATATAAGATTCAAATTCCCAGGAGAGAATCTAACTCACCAAAATTATTTCATTTAGTCATCTCTTAATAGATGAAATTGGACAAGGAGAAAGGACAGAAAAACATAGCCTCCAGAATGGAAGAGAAAATACGAATAAATTCTATATTTCAGTATCTGGAAATAATGACCTAGAACCGAATGGATGAAGTATGGATTTTTTTCTTTTGAAATGTTGAGTTTTGATTAATAGAACACTATCCAAGTAGAAGTGTCTGTCAAGTCGTTTAGAAAACTAGATATTAGGATATATAATTCAAATGAAGATGAATATTTGGAAATTATTTTATAGATAAAATGTTTGAAGCTTTAAGATGAATGAAAACTCTCAGAGAAAGAATTATGTAGAAAAAAGGCCAAGGACAAATCTCGCAGATATCCATATTTATCAGAGTAGAAGTAAGAGTGAAGTAAATTAAATAGTTAGAAACAGGCAGATAAGGAAGTGGACAACAGAACTGTAAAATACTAAGGAGAAAAGATATTTTAAAGGAAGGTATTATATAGTCTACAGCCAATATCACCCTCAACAGTAAAAAGTTAAAATGTTTATTATGAAAGTCTAAAATGAAAAAAAATATGTTTGCTATCCTTTTATTATTTATTATTGCTCTAAAAGTGTTTCAGGTGACAAAAAACCCCACAAATTTATCTCATCCATAAGTATACATATTGCTATGAGTCAAAATTGAGTTGACAGCAACAGGTGAATTGGCCATTTTTATTTTTATTTAAATATACTAAGCTCATTCTCAGCCTGTTGTTGTTGTTAGGTGCTGTCAAGTCTGTTCCGACTCATAGCAACCCATGTACAACAGAATGAAACATGCTGGGTCCTGAGCCATCCTCAGAATTGTTGTTATACTTGAGCCCATTGTTGCAGTCACTGTGTCAATCCATCTTGTTGAGGGTCTTCCTCTTTTTTGCTGACCCTCTACTTTACCAAGCATGATATCCTTCTCCAGGGACTGGTCCCTCCTGATAACACTTCCAAAGTATATGAGACAAAGTCTCGCCATCCACAATTCTAAGGAGCATTCTGGCTGTACTTCTTCCAAGACAGATTTGTTCACTCTTTCGGCAGTCCATGGTACACTCAATATTTTTTGGCAACATCATAATTCAAAGACATCAATTCTTCTTCGGTTTTCCTTATTTATTTTCAGCTTTTGCATGCATACGAGGTGCTTGAAAACACCATAGCTTGGGTGTGGTGCACCTTAGTCCTTAAAGTCTCATCTTCACTTTTTAACACTTTAAAGAGGTCTTTTGTGGCAGATTTGCCCAACACAATTTGTCATTTGGTTTCTTGACTGCTGCTTCCAAGGAAATTGATTGTGGATCCAAGTAAAATGAAATCCTTGACAACTTCCATCTTTTCTCTGTTTATCACGATGTTGCTTATTGGTTCAGTTGTGCAAATTTTTGTTTTCTTTATGTTGAGATGTAATCCATATGGAAGGCTGTAGTCTTTGATCTTCATCAGTAAATGTGTCAAGTCCTCTTCACTTTCAGCAAGCAAGGTTGTGTCATCTGCGTAACACAGGTTGTTAATGAGTCTTCATCCAATCCTGATGCTCCACTCTTCTTCATATAGTCCAGGTTCTCGGATTACTTGCTCAGCATACAGATTGAATTAGTATTCACAGCACAGATTTGTTTTATTTGCCTTGTCTTCTTTTTCCCAAATTCTTGATAGTCTTCATTACCCTGGTGTATGTTCAAAAGATACTTCTTCAAAGGTACTTTCCCTAACCATTCTAATGTTGCTCTTTGCCCAGCCTGGGCCAGCCTATCATATTATCCTGATTTATTTTCTTCATATTCTTATTTGATGTAAAACTACTTTCATTACTCATTAATTTTTTATATGCATTCTTTCCCATAGCATAAATTCCACATAAGCAGGAAATGCGTCTGTCTTGTGCATTATAATATCCCCAATGCCTAGATTTTTGCC
>NW_004443940.1:607607-651585 GCF_000243295.1 Trichechus manatus latirostris | reverse complement strand
CCCCTACCCCCAGATACTAGATACAGTAAGTATGTATGTAGCTGGGATTCAACAGTGGTATTCGCACTCCAGAGTCGAGGTGTAGCAATGCAGTAAGAACTACAATGGTGCTGTAATGATGCAGAAACCTGCAGGTTAAAGAGAGGGGGCTATATAGTCTTCATTCCAGACTCACCTTCTTTAATCATCAAGTCCAGAAAACCTTTCCCATTTCTCATTTATATGCTCTTTTACAGAAATGGTAGCCACCCTTTTGATTACCATCAAGTGAAACGGGATGATGAGTCATTTCAGGTGGAGAAGAAAACATAGGTCAAGGAAAAGATTGTGCCTGAAACGGCTGAACCTGGACAGATTTTGATAGGTGTGACATCACTTTGGAAAATTTTAATTTAAAGAATGAAAGTTTTGTTAGTGTAAGTCTCCGGAAACTCTCTTTTCACCCTGCTTTTCTAGCCTCAGGGAATATATGACCTCCCCAAGGAGTGTTTCTTTTTTGATGATGGCAGTATCTCATGCCTGTGGGGAAAGTAGATGAGTTGGCTGGATTAACAGAAGGGGCCATGAATGAGAACATGTGAGCGGCATCTGTGTGGCTGCGTTAAGGGAGAGTTGGGGGAGGAAGGGGGTGGGGTGCGAGTGAAACTGGGCCAATATCTTGAGCTGCTTTGAATCTGTTTTCTCGGAGCTGGGAATCAGCAGGTGTAGCACACACCTTCTGGACATTTTTGCGTGTGAAATTTGAGTGCGAAGTGCTCAGTAGAAAATTGGTCGCTGTTTATATAAAGAAAAAGAAAATTACTGCTGGGCTAACTTTGTCTCTTACAGAGAGAGGCCTAGGGGAACAAAGTCCACTTGTCTCTTCATAGTCTCACCAATGTGCTTAGGACGGGTGGGGGTGGGGGTGTTTGGAGGTGGGTAGCCTTGACCTTTAGTACTGTTGCTGAACTCTGAGACCAC
This sequence comes from Trichechus manatus latirostris, assembly GCF_000243295.1. Taxonomy (NCBI): domain Eukaryota; kingdom Metazoa; phylum Chordata; class Mammalia; order Sirenia; family Trichechidae; genus Trichechus; species Trichechus manatus. The sequence goes on along the minus strand of NW_004443940.1, from coordinate 650,625 downwards.
ATCTGCAATGTGTCACTATCCTTCAAAAGACATCCTGACACTTGTACATCATTGCCAGAAGTATAAACTGGTAAATCCATGTGGAGTACCATTTGGCAATAACTATCAAATTGAAAATGCATCATCTCCTTGACCAAGTATTCATCTACTAGGAATTTAAACTGTGTCTATATTAACAAAAATATGTGTGTAAAGATGGCCATCGCAGTATAGTTTGTATCTGTAAAGAACTGGAAGAAACATAAATGACAATCAGGAATTGGTTAAGTAATATTCATGATAATTTTGTAAAGCGTGACTATTATACAGCTATGAAAACAGAGATGTATAGAAGTGCATGTGCTAATGTGAGAATATACCAGAGATATTTGAAGTGAGGCAAGAAAGTCACAATACTCTGAGTATAATATGATCCCAAGTTAGCTATACAAATAATGGCAAGATTTTTAATTTTTATATCAGCTAAAGAACATGTAATTACTTAAGAGAATGAACAATAGGTCCAAATGAAGAAAACCCTGCTATTCCTTACTCTGGAACATGGTTGATAGATTTGCCCATGTAAGCAGCTGTTGGTTTGTTTTACAGATTCCACCCTTGTGACTTCTTATTTGACATTCATATTTAAACCACTGTTTATTTCCTTTGTCCACACCATATTAATTTGTATGAAGTGTTTCTCCATTTGGCATTCTCTCTGGCCCCCAAGTTTCTAAATTACAGGTATTACTGATGAGATTTACCTATTCCTTTGAGATGTTTCCCTAAGGCCCTGAAATTGAATTCCGTATACTTTGTGCAGTATGTTTAGGTTGGTTAAGTTCCACATTTTAAAATATCTGAAACACGTTTTCCAAATTTTGTGAAAATCTTTCCAGTTTTTTTCACGAGAGTTCATAACAGTGAAGAAGAAATACTATTTTTTGTTTATATTAATATATTGTGTAGCCTTCCATGTATCCTATTAACATGAAGTCCAGTATTTCCCTTCAGAGGGCCTTTACCCCTCTCTATCCCCTCCTCCCCCCAACTTGAAGACCTAAGAACATTTGGGCTGATTTTGGCTAAAGAGTTCACTCAAGTGTCTGCTTCCCAGATGGAGTGAAAACATGAGTTCATTTACCTCAGTACTTCTAGTGTTTCCCACCCAGAGTTTCTGTGCAAGGCTGTACAAACAGTTCAGCAGGCAAAGCTTATCTAATACAACTAGGTGCACATGTTTGTCTGAATACTTGTTGCAGCCTCAGCAGTCTGTTCTTTACAGAAGCCAGTCCTCCTTCCTTAACAGTGATAAACCTGACTTCCCCAAGTTGCAATTATTGTTGCCTAGGCAATAATAATGATTCCCCACAAGTTCCCCAGGCATAAGCTGAACCCCACAAGGCTGTGTTAGTACAGGTTCCAGAGTTTGCTACCTCATGAACCTAGAAACCCAATCTTGTCTCATGGTTACTAAGGTGATGGGGCAGCTTTTCAAAGCATAAGACTTCATGCTACATTCCACTTGCCTGGACAATCGACTACTCATTTTACATCCAATTTTAGAAGGCAGCTACCCTTTGATTAAGGAGCCCTGGTGGCCTGTTTGTGTCAATATGGTGAACTAGCTAGTAGTTCTTTTGGCAAATATGAATAAAAAATAACAAATTTAAATTATGGCAGGCACTTCTTCTGGTAAGACATTCTTCTATACGTGTAATGGAAAGATTTATAAATAAATGTGTGTATATGTGTAAATGTATATTCTTGTTTTTGCAAAGAAAATCACAGAAAGGATATACAGGAAACAGTTTATAGTGGTACAGCTGGGAAGTGGGAACGAGGAGGTTGAAGTACTTTCACTTTCCATTTTGAGCTCCTATACTGTTTTATTTTTTATTATCATTGTATCATTTATGTGATTGTAATTAAAATAGAGGATTTTGCTTGTTTATTCATTTTAATTACAAAGAAAAGGACAAAAAGGAATGAATAGAACTTCTCTCAAATAAATTTTCAGGCATTTGTACTTAATTTCTGGGAATGTTGGCTCTGAGCTTCCTGCTTGCTAATCAGTTTGCTTCAAGCTCTATGGAAGTTCCCTTCCATTTGATTTTACCATCAAAATCAATCATAGTAGGCTTTTCATTTACAAGGCACTTTTCATTTTGTAAAATATGTTCAAAGATATAACACACACACTCCAAAAAAAAAAAAAAAAATAGGCACAGCATTCATTATTGCCTCCATTTTCAGATAAGGCAATGAATCTAGAGAATTTAACACTGTGCTGTAGGTAATCTTTGAGCATCTATTTGTCATGAAGATGAAGTAGAATGTGAATATACCAGGTAATGAGAACAATAATTTAAAAAATACACTATTGATACTACATAGTCCAGGAGGAATTTGGAATTGCTGGGACTGAAAACATTTGGAGAAGAGCCTTTACATGTATTCACATCCAGAGGCTGAAACATGTTTAAACTGAATCAAATTTCCATCTTGAGGGGTGGATTTTTTATTTGGTAATAGCTAAGTCATTTAAGTCATGTCCATGTACAAATAGGTCAATCACACTAAAACAAAAAATAATTTGAGTATAAAGTGTACGTGTGCATGAATGACCTCTTCTCTTTTACAAGTCAAGCAGCATGATTCCGAAGTCCACGTGAGGAAATAAAAAATTCCAGCTTTAGGCTTCAGGTGTGGTGTGGGATATGCATCTACGATATGCATTACAGGGAAAACTCAAATGCTTCTACTAAAATATGACTAGCTGAATATCTCTTTCTTTACCCTGACACATACCAATGCAGGCTTCAGGTGGAGGAGAGCCCTCTGCTTTGATGCATAAATCAAGAAACTGCAAAAAATTTGCAATGCCAGAAACTTTCCAACCAGATGTCAGAACTTTCATATCATTAAACTGATTCACTGATACTTGTTTTGATTAAAGCACCAGCTTAACTCAAACAGCATCTGCACTCAGTGATATAACTCAAACAAGTATAATGAATACCTACCTTTTAATTTTTTATGAAAAGGCTTCATAATATATAATTAAGATGTTTCTTACATGTTCTACTGAAGAACCATCTGCAGGTATGACATTTAGCATCTGTACTGAAAAGTAGCCACCTGTTACAGTCTGGTAATCTTGACGGTGAATGATTTCAGATAAATGGAATTTGGTACCATTCGGATTCAGGGTTCTCATGAATCCATCAACTTCTTGATTTTTATTATTTTATTGCAGGCTATCTTTCAGGATTTTTTGGGTTGCATCCATTGGAAAGTCCTACTTAACGGCATTTGTTTTCAAACAGGGAAACTCTTGGTCAAATATGAAGCAATAGAAGAGTTTTTAGATATCCTGAATTTACACTTTTCTTTCTCGTCTTCCTTTAGCAAAGTCACATCTCACCTACCTTCAAGTACTCATAGTTCCTCAAGCTCTTGTTTTTGACATCAGTTTGAAGATAGCCTGTCAGATTCTTGCTTCATTCTGAAGAGTAAATACATGATTCTCAAGTTGATTTGCATCAGTAGAGGGATCAAAGTTTTATGCCAAAAGGGAAAAATTACTAATGTTAAAGGAGTTTTGTGAATGAATTGAGAGGACACTTCCTGCGGTAGTTGGAGCCATTTGGGGAATATAAGAATCATTTGAGAATTTATAAATTGCAGGGCATACGCAGTCAGCTATTCTGCCTCCACCTGCACATAATCTCACTTCTCAACTGATGAGGGCAAAGGTGAGTCTTTCAGAGTCTAATCACCTCACACATACTGTGAAGTAAGGTACCATACGAGTACCATGTGCCCTCAAGTCGATTTCCACTCATGATGACCTCAAGTGAGTCAGAGTAGAATTATGCGCCATAGGATTCTCAGTCTTTGATTTTTCTCAAGTAGATCACCAGGCTTTACTTCCTAGGTGTCACCTGAGTGGAGTCAAATGTTCAACTGTTCGGTTAGCAGCTGAGCAAATTAACTGTTTACACCACCCAGGGACTCCATAGTACCACAAAATGTGATAATAATAACACCATATACTTCATTTAAAAAAAAAATGCCATTGAGTCGATTCAGACTCATAGTGACCCTAGTATTTGTTTGTTTATTTATTTCCTATTCACAGAGAAATCTGAACGGTATGTGGCATATAGTAGCCTCTGAAACATTTTAAGTATATTTCAGATTAAAACACAAAACAAATTCATGCAACAGGTAAATCGTATATCATACAGGGGACATAAAACAACACCTAAGCTTATATATTGCATTCCTCCATAATGACCTTGGCTAATCAGTATAGCAGTATCATCCCTTTTTCTTATCTGAATTTTAATAGGGCACACTGGCAACATTTCCTATTATGAAACATATTACATGACTTTTTTTGTTATTTAAATGTTTCATGTGTCTGTACCTTTCTACTAAATAGTGAGTTCTGAAAATTCAGGGACCTTGTGAGTTACGCATGTTTATATACACACACAGACACAGACACACACACACACACTGAAACATCTTACTGGAGAGTTTCTAAAGTCAACATGTAAGGAGACATTACAGAGAGAGAATACCAACACTGAAAGAAAAGCTTGGATTGAGTACCAGTTGAAGAAACTGGCTTGTGTTTAGGGGCCGTGTTTAATATTAAAATAATAAAATGGTGTTCAGCAGGGTGAGATGCTCACACTACAAAAGTCCCATGGGAGCAGAGCACAACTTAGGAAGAGCAGATTCATGTCTTCATCTTCCATATTCTCTGAAGCAAGTGTTTATTGAATACAGTGGTTGGTGAATTTACCTGTGCTATTGAAATCATTCAGTCTCTCCCGCTCTCTTACACTCAGATTATTAGGTAGAATTGAAATGACATGATGATGCAAATCCACTACATTTATACCTGTGTACATATATAACTTTGTCCCAGCTATTCAATTATTTGTGTGTACAGATGGTTTTATGCACATATATATTTATTCCTGGGTAGTGTAAGTGGTTAACATGTTTGGCTGCTAACTGAAAGGTTGGTGGCTGAAGTCCATAAAAGGTGCCTTGAAGAAAGGCCTGGAGATCTACTTTCAAAAAATAAGCCATAAGTAATATAAAATCTTAGGGAGTACAATCTTGCTAACAAGGGGTCAACATGAGTCAGAATCAACTCGATGGGAGATGGTGTGTGTGTGTGTATATATATTTGTTTATTTATGAGTTGGAATCAACTGGATGGCAACAGGGGTTTGTTTGTTTTGTTTATACATATATAAATTCAGTTTTAGGTATACATGCACACACATGTATACATATACATATGCTAGTTTTTTTGGAGTCCTCAAGACCACCTACTCATTTAATGATTGACTAGAAGGACTCACGGGATTCAGCTTATAATCATGGCTAAGATTTATTACAGGGAAAGGAACTACAACAAGTTCAACAAAGGAAAAAGATAGCAGGTGGAGTCTAGAGAACTTTATGAACAGGGTTCTGATTTTCTCTCCCTCCAGTGATGAAGCATATTAATTGTGCTCATTTCTCTAACAGTGAGAAATAGAGGAATATGTGTGCCATGTTTCTGCCAAGGGATTTTACTAGAAACTCAGAGCCCAAGGTGTTTATTGGGGGCTGGTCACGTAGATACCCTTTGCCTAGAATGTACCAAAATTTCAAATTCCCAGTAGGAAAACAGGTATTCAGCATAAGCCACATTGTTTGTACAATCAATCTATGTACATTGAGCTACTCCTACTTATCAGTTACGGGATGACTTAAATGCCGAGTTTCCCGATGCCAGCAAGGGCCAACTTTATAAGCAGGCCCTTCTATGTTAAAACTCTTTTGCACAGCCAGATTCCTTGGTCCTTCTTATTATTAGCGTCCCACAGAGCAGAGTGAGACCATGTTGCAGAATTGGCCTTTGTTATGCCCTTTGGGGTCTGGGACTTAGCCAATTAAAACACGTTCCATTAACTATAAAGAACTGTCTTGAAAAACGAGGTGGCTTTCTCCTTAATTTTTTTGTATTAATCTTTTTACTTGGTTTAAGGCATCAATTCAGGCACAGCACAATTCTGGCCAATAAGCTGAAGCTGACCTGAAGCCTTCCAGGGCTGAGACAGTATCCTGATAGTAAGAAACACAATCCCAGAGGATACAAGGGTACACATGGCACCTCTGGTAACAAGGAGTTCATAATTACTAGGGCATGCAAACAGGACGTACATTCGGCAGTCAGGTTTGCAGATCCCCTAGTGTGGTTTCCCACCATGAGGCCTCTTGCTCTCCAATTCCCAGTTTTGTCCAAATAATTCACTTCAGGTTTTTGTTTAGAGCAACTGCCTGAAGGCAATTACCTCCAACACTCTTGTTTGTCTCTGACAACAGTTCACCTCTATCACAGGTATGGATGACATCGGGAGATGTTTTGCACGGTGGTCTATGTGGAAAGTGCGGGAATTGGGGCCACACCCTGCTCTTTCGAGGTTAGAGCTGTCAGATGGAGAAGCTCAGCAGTCAGATTAAATTCAAAGCGCTCGAAACTGCTTGGAAAACAGTTTGGAAAAGCAGCACAGGGTGTTTTCCTTTGCAAGGAGGGGAAGTCTTCCAGGAGTTGTTCCATTATAGTCCTGGATAGACTTAATTTTTGATGTATCTATTACTAACCTTATCGTTTCTTAGTGCCACTCCTGTGAGCTCCAAAATCACAGTTTGCTTTGACGTATCGGTACCCTTTCCACATTGTATTATAATAGTTGGTTAAAGGGCTGTCTCCCCACGGGTCTTTAGGTTCTATTAAGGTCAGGAACTGCATTAATCATATTCATTGTTGTATCTTTTGTATTAGTTCATGCCTGGAAAACAGTAAGCACTTACTCAGAATTTATTAGAAGAATAAGTGGAACTGAAACTTGAAAAAAGAGTGACAAATTTCTTCTTACAACTAAACAGGATGCCAGCCATTCTTCATATGAACACTAACTTATTCTCTCGGTTGTCACCTCGTTTGTACCTGGCATTTCCCCTCTTGAAGAAGCAGCCAGAGAACACAGAATGAAATTTTAGGCTTTTGGCTTTCTGTGGGCCAAATTCCTGTCAGAGCATTTCATAGGTGAGGTAATTGGGCAGTAGCAGATATTTACTAAAAGTCCCTTTCTCAAAGTGTATTCGTTCCACTTGGCAGGACATTTTCTTCTTTCTTTCTATTATTATCACTGGGCCACGGGGTCATTCTAGCTCCAGTCCATGCTTACAGGCACACAGGAAGTAGGCATGTTATAAATGTATCTTTGATTTGCTTGTGAAATTTTTGAAGAAAATAAGTCACACAAATTTTCTTGCATTACAAACTCATCAGAATATCCTGATATATTTTATCAAAGAGAGAAAGAAAAATAAATAGAAATTGTCTACAAGGAGGAAGTTGTATTTAATTTTTAAAAGTGGATCTCTGCAAGTGTATCACTACTATAAGCCTTGATATGAAGCAATTGGAGATGCAAGTACTAGGGGGAAGGTCTGGTATAGGCTGACCAACCTTTCAGTGCCGAAATCAGGTAAATCTCAGGTGAAGAAAAACAAGCTGGTCAACTGAGGACAGGTCATTACATGCAAGGGAAAGGGCAATATTATATATAGACAGTCTATTGAGGAAGAGGTCAGAGCTGAGGAAGTAGCTACAGACATAACTGTTAAGGATTGAACCGTGTCCACCCCAAAATTTATGCTGAAGTCCTCAACCCTGTTTGGATTCTGTTTGAAAAGAGGGGTTTTCTTTCGTGATGTTAATGAGGCCACACGAGATTAGGGTAGGTAGTAAACATAATCCTTTCTGAGTGATGTTTTCTAAAAAAAAAGAATAGACATAGGTACTCACAAAGGGAAGACAGACATCATGTGAACATACATCTCCAACAGCCAAAGAACACCAAGTAAGGCCAAACAATGTCCAGAACCACCGACAAGGAAGGACTGCCCCTTGAGCTGATGCCTTGATTTGGACTTCCGGCCCCCCAAAACCATGAGAAAATAAATTTGTGCTCTTTAATGCCATCCACTTGTGGTATACATATATATATGTATATATATATAAAAATACCATATATATAATGTATATTATGCTTATATATTTTATATTATAATTATACTTATATAGGCATAATATATATAAAATATATTATACTTATATGTACCATATATATGTAAATATACCATCTATCTACCTATCTATCTATCTATATAGTTATAGCAGCACTGGGCAAGTAAGACAACTATCAACCAAGAGACGAGGCACGTAACAGGACACGAGCAAAAGCAACCTGGGCTTCAGGAAACCCAAAGGGAAGAACAGTGTCAGTGCTAGGGATGCTGGGTTAGTTTTGCTTCTCAATGACACAAACAACATATGCATAGATTCACATTGTACAGAAGTGTGTAGAGCATGATATTAAATCTCCTCTTTACAGCCACTTTACTCCTTCTCCCTTGTCTATAGCTAACCAGTGTGTACAGTTTGGTACATATCTTTCCAGACATTTTTTAATGCATTACGTATGTTATATATGAATAAAACACATACATGAGCTCAGACTACACATTTTTGTTCTGTGACTTGCTGTTTTTACTTAAGATCTGTTTTTGAGATTTTTTTCAGTTCAATGCCTGTACTTCAAGTTCATTAAAAAGAAAACAAAAAAACTGTGATTTATCTGTTATATTCCATAGCTGTATGATAATTTATGTAACTAATGATTTGCTGATGATGAGTTAGTTTGCTAACACTTTTCAAATAACAAGCAGTGATATGAGGCAGAGTAGAAGTGCCCCATAAAGGCACTATATTGGACTCCTTGTGGCACAGTGGTTAAGAGCTATGGCTGCTAACCAAAAGGTCGGCAGTTTGAATCTACCAGCTGCTCCTTGGAAACCCTATGGGGAGGTTCTACTCTGTCCTATAGGGTAGCTTGAGTCGGAATCGACTCGACTGCAACAAGTTTTTTTGTTTTTGTTTTTTTTTCCCGGTCTTCTATGATTGGTTACTCTACTAGAGGCTGATAAAGCAAAACTCCTAATTGTGTCTGTGGGAGATTCAATAATTCCATATATATATACAAATATATGTATGTATGTATGTATATATCCTGTTGCTGTCTATATATATATATATATATATATATATATAATTTTGGCACAGTACTTTTAAGAATGTACATCTGAGGACCCACTGAATAGGATGGGGCAAAACTTATATACTTGATACTGAAGAAAGAGATTTAGTTTTGTAACTATGCAAAACGGAAGAATGAATGATGATAACATCAGAAGTCCCCAGTAGGCATAATAATGACTGCTAAACTTCATTACTATGTGCTGGACACTGTATGACACATTTTACATTCATTATGTTACTTAATCCACAAAACAATGCTACCTCATACTACAAGTGAGAAAACTGAAGTTTGGAGAGCTGGAGTTAAGTAATTTAGTCAAGATTAGAAAGTTAGAAGTGGCACGGTAGTAATTAAAAACTAGGTAACCTGACTCCAATCCTGTGCACTCAACCACAATGATCTGAACCTCTCAGCAGACCTATCTGTTGCTCAGTTATTTAATAATAAAAGTAATGACTGGATAGTATTTTTATTAAACAGTGGACCTACAGAGCAAAATTTAAATACTAAAATTTTCACATTTGTGTGTCTCTCTTCTTAAAATCATACAGAAAGAGAAAACCTGAAAGTAGTTTGACAAATTTCATACATATTACTAATGTCAATGAAATTATTAAAGCTTAATTGAAATTAACAAAATATATGAATTGGCAGAATAAGTGTAAACATTTAAAGTTTTCTAGACGGCAGTTCTTGGTTTAATATTTTACTATCCATCTTCCTGCTATGGTCTTCCATTTTTCCACAGTTACGTTGATGCAAATTAATCTAATTCCCCTTAACATTCTTCTCTTCTTTGTATATATCCATATTCACTTACCTCAACCTAATTCAAGTAAAATACTTATGATTGTTTAATATGTACTAGTCTCTGTGCTAGACGCTTGGGACATAGGAATTGAGAATACTAACCAGGGCTCTTCCTGAAGAAGCTCTAGAGAGAGTTACATAGTAAACAAGGGCTTACTCATATACTGTGGGTTACAGAACTACACAGCTGAGGTGAGAGGGCATGTTCTACAAAACCTCCATGATTCAAACAGACTACAGTAATTTTGAGCTTATCTAATACTTATCACGAGTCCTATTCATTTGCTATTTGGCATTTACTGTAATCTCATTTGGAGTACTAGAACCACAAAGAATTTCAGATAATAGGTAGCAGAGTCTTAGAGATGACTGAGTCTTCGAATTCAGATGTTCTTTAGGCCTAGATACAGTGTTGACCTTAGATACTTGAAGATGCTTCCATATCCTTAAAAAATAACTTTCAACTCCCACACCATGTGCATTTCCATCTCACAATTACTTTAATTTGAAATGGGTTTCTGCAATTTGATTATAAGATCCATTAAACACTTATATATCGTATTTCTTGTTTTTTCTCTCAGTACCTAGTGAATTTATTGAGCACAGAATATATGCTTAATAAAAGTTTGCTAAGGATAGGCAATACTTTATTATATAGCTCTTAAAGCATTGAATGCTCCTTCCACCATGAGCAATAAGATTCCTTCTAATTGAAACTTTTCTTAAAGACCCTGCAATCCAAGTCATCATTATAAACACTGACATTCATTGCTTTGGACTCTAACAGGTGGAAGGATAGGTTGAAGAGAACAGTCTGACCCCAAGGCACTTTACCGTATGTTTTGGTTTTAAAGCTGTCTCTTACCACAGTGTGTGTTTTGAATTAAAAATAAACAAACAAAAAAAAGGTGCAGAAAAATGATCTAAGCTTAGGTTGTTTGACTGGGGTTCTTTTAAATAGGGATTGCCTGTAGTGTTGGATAGGCACATTCTTAAGATCATGTTTTTGATTACCTCACCTTGGAATATTGGGAGGAAAACAGGTGTCAGCTTGTGGCAGCTGTCATGCGGAATTATTTGAAGGATATTGCTTACAATTATATTTACATGGAAAAGGAGCATTATGTGTAATACTTAATGTATTTTGATTTATGTGTGGAGTATACTGTGTTTTGGAATGTACAGCAAATTTGTGACAATGTTCTATATGGCCAAGACATATTTTAATTATTAACTGTTCTTAAAGTTTTTTAAACTATTGAAGTAAAATATAGTTGTTGTTAGTTGCTATCGAGTTGATTCCAACTCATGGTGACCCCACGTGACAGAGTAGAACTGCTCCATAGGGTGATCTTGGCTGTCATCTTAACGGAAGCAGATCACCAGAGATTTTCTTCCGTGGTACCGCCAGGTGGGTTTTAACTGCCAACCTTTAGGGTAACAGCCAAGGGCAAACCATTTGCCCCACTTAAGACCTAAAATATAGCTATCGGACTAATAATAAAGAAGTCTCATATTTCTTTGAGTTAATGAAAGAGAGATAAGCCCCCATCAAGATGTAAAAGCCTTGAGCAGATGAAAAAAATGTGAATTTTCCAGTTCTTGATGGGAAACCCTGATGGTGAAGTGGTTAAGTGCTACAGCTGCTAACCGAAAGACTGGCAGTTGGAATCCACCAGGTGCTCCTTGGAAGCTCCATGGGGCAGTTCTAATCAGTCCTATAGAGTCACTATGAGTCAGAATTGACTCGACGGCAATGGGTTTGTATTTTTTTGTCCTTGATGAGAACTAGGGTGTGAGCTGGTGCATTTTTAGAGTCCTCTACTGCTGTGCCATTTTTTAAATTTGTTATATTAAGATGACAATTTGAAATCTGACAAATTTTTCATAAGGTTCTTCTTAAGTAAAAGCAAGTGAAAATGAGAGCTGGGCAGTCACCAAGTCATGTTCTAAAAGAGATACTAACTTATGAACATCCCTAGTCACCGCCATCCACATTCCTCCTCAAAGAGAATGCTCAAGATGTGAGATAACAGATGAGAGGTGGGCATTTGGGGTGATGTCTTCCTTTTATTTGTTCCTTTATTCACAGCATCTAATAAATGTAATATTTTTTCTTATTTTAAAAATTTGATACTCATTCCTTAAGGTAGTTTGAAGTGACATGAGAGAACATTTTTGATAAGATGAAAATGGTCTATGACTTGACTGTGGTGCTTACACAGATGTGTATAATTGTCAAAACTCAAATGGATGCATCTTCTTATAGCTCAATAAAGTTGATTAAATTATAAAATAACATAAGGAATTTGTAGTTAACTGGCCAGGTACATGTGGGAAAATTTGCTTAATTTAATTTCCTCTGGGATATAATATGGATGTTAATTAAAGTTCTGAGAAGGTATGCACGAAAAAAATAGTTTAACATAATTTAGTCCAGTATTTCCAAAATGCGTTTAATCAGGGAAACTTTTCTTCTGCAATGTGACACTCTTTAATATTACTAAAGATTATAGATATGAGAAAACCTTTCTAAGAAAGACTTTGTAACTACTTAGTGGAGTTCCATGATTTTAGGAAAATATTAATGAATAATACCTTAGAGATTCTTCCCAAAATACAGTTAGAAAATCAACAAATACTGGAGTATTCAAAGACATTTATACTCACTGAGATACAATAAAAAAGTAAAGGAAAATATGAAACCTTAGTTCAAACTGAAATCAACAGTACCTACAACTGTTGTTACATTGTAGTAAATGCAGATGGATATCTATAAAAGAGGAAGAGACTCAATCTCTTTGTTTTTATTGCTTATAATGAAGATCTTTTCATCCTTAGATGTTGTATTTGAATATAATGCAGACGTTTTTCAAAAAAAGCAAAAACAATAGCAACAACAGTAAAATATCCCTATCTATAGTCCATGCATTTCAATGTATCTCTCTTTTATTGTTTGCCACTATTTAAATTTCCCTAACAATCCTATATTCGAGTGACTGATTTTAGTTTTGCTTCCTACGCACCAGGAAGTCCTGGTGATTGCAACTTTCATTCCCTTGAAGCCTAACCTGAGGAGGCAAGTGAGAAGCTCTTTGTGACCAGCTCATGGGGGAATATTAGCAGTGAACATGTGGTCTTCAATATGAACATATGTCAGCAAGAATTCTAATTAATTAATTGAAAGGGTAGATCAAAGAAGCAAGTTGGCACAGCTGCTCCTCATAAAATGCCATTTATGATAGATTTTTGGATACATTGCATACTTCTCAGGTACGTTGGATTGCTTGTTTAAATTTTTCTTTTTTTTTTTTGGTTCAATAACACCTCCAGATGTGTACTAAAGTATGTGCTAACACTAATTGGCTACCTGTTAATAAAGACTGAAATTGAAGTGCAAGTTCATTAAAACAGACTGAAGAAATGATGAAAGATTGAGTTTCTGATGCTTGTTTCAAGTGACATGCTCTGGGCAAGTTAGAGTCTGTTAAAATAATAATATTTATTGTACTCTTTTCTTTGTTAAAAGTAATGCAGAGCCATTGAATTAAATAGATAATCTGGAAAATAAAATTAATATTTAATAATAAAAAAATACCCAAATGTTACCTTCTGGGTAGAATTACTATGAATATGTTATTTTACTTTCTAGTCAATAAAAACTGATATCATAGGTGAAAAAGTTTTTTACTTCACTTTTTGCATTGGCTCTGCATTTTGAGATTTTGTCTATGTTGTTCAACAGCCTATGGAAATGTCATTTGTAATGGCTGCGTAATATCACATTGGATGCTTATAGTATAAATAATAGAATAATTCCTCTCTAGGTGGGCAGATAGGTTCTTTCTGATTGGTTTCCCTATTTCTGATGGAGATAACACACAGAATTAAATATGATTCTACTTGGTGCTGAGGGAATAAAAATATTTGTGAAATATGGCAGTGGTGACATTTATTCATGGCACTATATTATTGTAAACTTTGCATCAGTCATTTCATTTAACCCTAAATATGATTTGAAATAAACCAGTTGCTGAAGAGTTGATTCTCACTCAAGGCGACCCCATCTGTATCATTGTAGGACTGTGCTCCAAAGGGTTTTCAATGGCTGATTTTTCAGAAGAAAATCACCAGGCCTTTCTTCGGAGGTGCTGGTTAGAAGCTGAATGTATTAATGGTTTGCACCACCCGGATATAAAATTGTTGTTATTGTTGTTAGCTGTCATTGAGTCAGTCCCAACTCATGGGAACCTGAGGCACAAGGAAACTAAATGCTGCTGTGTCCTGGGTCATCTCCGTGATTGGTTGCTGATTGGACCATTGTAATTCATAGGGTTTTCATTGACTGTTTTTTATTAGTAGATAGCCAGGCCTTTCTTCCTAGTCTGTCTTAGTCTGGATGCTATGCTGAAACCTGCTCAGCATCATAACAACACACAAACCTCCACTGGCAGAGGGGTGGTAGGTCTGCATGAGGTTCATTGGCCATGAATTGAACCCAGGTCTTCCGCATGGAAAGTAAAAATTCTACCACTGAATCAACACTGCCTTCAGATATGAAATAAACCCATAAACAAACCTATTACCTCTGAGTCGATTCTGACTCATAGCGACCCTATAAGACAGAATAGAACTGCCCCATAAGGTTTCCAAGGAGCTGCTGGTGGATTTGAATTGCTGACATTTTGGTTAGCAGCTGTAGCTCTTAACCACTGCGCCATCAGGGCTCCCAGGTATGAAATAGGTAGTGTTAATATTACTACTAAGGAGCCCTGGTAGCACAATGGTAAAGTGCTTGGCTGCTAACTGAAAGGTCAGTGGTTTGAACCCCCAGATGCTCCATGGGAGAAAAGACCTGGTGATCTGCTCTGTGAAGATTTATAGCCTAGGAAACTCTATGGGGTGGCTATGAATTGGAATTGACCTGAGGGCACACAACAAAACAACAATATTATTACATCAACTATTTAGTATTTACTATATTGAGTATTTAGTATTATTACTGTATACTATTTAGGAAAACATTATCTTTAATATCACACACAAGTAAAATTTTACTGAAGATCATTCAAAAGTGCTTGCAGCAGTACATCAACAGGGAACTTCCAGAAATTCAAGTCAGATTCAGAAGAGGATGTGGAACAAGGGGTATTATTGCTGATGTTAGATGGATCTTGGCTGAAATTAGAGAATACCAGAAAGATGTTTACCTGTGCTGTATTGACTATGCAAAGACATTCGGCTGTGTGGATCATAACAGATTACGGATAACATTATGAAGAATGGGAATTCCAGAACACTTAATTGTGCTCATGAGGAACCTGTACATAGAACAAAAGGCAGTCATTCAAACAGAACAAGGGAATAATATATGGTCTAAAATCAGGAAAAGTGTGAGTTGTAAGTATCCTTTCATCATACTTATTCAATCTCTATGCTGAACAAATAATCAGAGAAGCTAGACTATATGAGGAAGAATGGGGCATCGGGATTGGAGGAAGACTCATTAACAACCTGCGTTGTGCAGACGGCACAACCTTGCTTGCTGAAAGTGAAGAGGACTTTAAGCACTTACTGATGAAGATCAAAGACCACAGCCTTCAGTATGGATTACATGTCAACACAAAGAAAACAAAAATCCTCACAACTGGACCAATAAGCAACATCATGATAAATGGAGAAAGGATTGAAGTTGTCAAGGATTTCATTTTACTTGGACTCACAATCAACACACATGGAAACAATAGTCAGGAAATTTGAGGATGCATTGTATTCGCCAAATCTGCTGCAAAAGACTGTTCTAAACTATTCAAAAGCAAATACGTCATTTTAAGGACTCAGGTGCGCCTGACCCAAGCCATGGTGTTTTCAATCACCCACCTCACATGCATACCAGAGCTGGACAATGAACAAGGTGACTGAAGAAGAATTGATGCCTTTGAATTACGGTGTTGGCAAAGAACACTGAATACACCATAGACTGCCAGAAGAATGAACAAATCTGTCTTGGGTCTTTGCTTTGAACAATTGGTGTCTCTGTTTTGCTGATGCCCTAAGCACGTGCTTACCTTGTTCCTGCTTCTTTCCCATAATTCCCAAACTTGCACCCTCTACTCCTCTAGTCAGTATTCTCTCTATACTATTTTTTGCTCATTCTTTGACCTTTCTCATTCTTCTACCTAAATGCCTTCTCTTATGCTGAAGGCTTAGGTAATGGAATATCTTCTCATCCATGGGATCACTGCTGGCCATTCCAGTCTACCATACGCGTGTTTCACTTCATACTTCCATCACCCTGTAGTCCTACTTCTTGCTTGGGCTTAGCCCATATTGCCTTAAAACTTTCATGTTTCTGCATTAGTTATGCCTCTATTTTGGGGTCTTCATTTATACTCTTTGAAGTAGTTCCTTCTATCTTGTACATCATAAACATCTATAACTCTTGAATGGAACTGATGAGGACATATTTATATCCCAGACTACGCCTTGCCAAGTGCTAAATATGCAGCTATCATTCAGTTAATAGTTGTTGATTGATTAATCTCATGTACATTTTTACCCTGTTTCTGTTCTAATTAGATATATATTTCCTTTCGCTATTCCCAAAGTCTGCAAGTACTTTCGGTTTTGTAACTGTAGGTCATCACTCGTAAATTGTAACTCTCATTTCCTGACTGTCCTTTCTAATCTTCTCTGTCAAAATCTCTTCTCTTTTTCAAATCCTTTATTGAATCAGCTCCCCAATGAAGCCCGATTGGATTAAGTCTATAAAACTCTAGCCACTATATTCAGGATAACGCTTTTAACTTCTGTATACATGCCTGTGATCACTAATTTGCACATTTACATGACTTCAAATCTCAAACCTTCAATATGTTATTTACGTTCATCTATGTCATGAAATCAGCCTCATCGCTCCCCTCACACACTTGTGCTCATGGCTTCTTGTCCACCCATATCTTTTAGCATACTTTTGCTTCCCTGGTCAATTTAAACATAATGACATTTCTTTTCTCTGAAGGCTAAGATTTTCTTTTCCCCTCACCTCACATGATCTTATGTATAGCTAGTGTTTACTTAAATAGACTGTAAGTTCCTAGAGAACACTGAATTTACTTACCCTGATTTGTATCTACCAAAAGCACCTCATTTTCCGACATTTAATTTATATTTGTTGATTAAAATAAATGGAAGTTGGGATATGGGTCATACAAGTTGAGCTGCTTTCCATGTCTTCTCTATTACATTAGAAATTCTACATAAGTATGGGTTCTACGGTTTCTTTTTCGGTGCCTTCACAGTGTTGCAGCCTTTTAAAATTTAATATATTAATTGACTTAAAACATACATGCAATAAAATAAAAATTATACACAACTTAAATATATAGCTCAGTGAATTATCAAAAATCGAGTATAGTAGTGTGTTGTATTAACCCAGGACAAGAAATAGAAAGTTACTAACACCTCAGAAGCTCACCTTGTGTCTCCTCTCAATAAAAACCCCTTCATTTACCCCAAAGGTAGCACTTTCCAGACTTTTAAGACTATAAATTATATTTGCCTATTTTTAACTTAATATACATGAAATATCACTGATTGCGTTTTTAAGGTTCTTGCTTATTTACTCAATATTATATTTGGGAGATTCATCAATGTTTTTGTGTGTTGCAGTAGTGACTTCATTTTCATTCGTATATGATGTACCGTTTAATGAATATGCTCAATTTCTAAATGCATTCATCTATTGACAATCATTTATTTTGTTCCAGATTTGAACACTATGAAAATTCACTGATGAATATAGTAGTACAAGTGTTTTAGCACAAATGTGTACACAGTTCTCTTAAGTATATAACTAGAATCAGAATTGCTGGATTATTGGGTATATGCATGCTCCGACTTGTATATATTGCCAAGTCTCCAAAGCAGTTTTCCAACTTTATGCTTTCACCAGCAGTGTATGAGAGTTTCAGTTGCTTTATATCCTCAAGAAAATTTATTATTATCTGTCTTTTTGTTTTTATAATTCTGGAGAATTAGTAGTAGTAGCTCATCATAGTTGTTATCTTATTTTTCCCTGATGAATAATAATATTGGACTTTTTAAATTATGTTTGGTTATTTTTCATTTGCTTATAGATTTCTAGGAGTCTAGATGCATATCAGTTTTGATATGTTTGGCCAATACCTTTTTCTATTCTGTGGTTTGTCTTTTTTCTCTTAATGATGTCTTTTGATGTAGAAAACTTTCTAACATTAATAGCCTAATGTATTTATTTTATATTATGGAAAATGATTTATTTGTCCCATTGAAGACAGTTTCACTTATCCAAGATTACAAATATTTTCTTATGTTACCTTGTAAAATCTTTGTTTCATTTTTGACATTTAGATTTACAATCTACATGGATTTAATTTATTTATGTGGCATAAGGTATGGATAAATATCAACTAATGCAACACCATTTTTTAAAACACTGTCATTTCCTCACTTCTCTGTAGTAGTATAATTATATTGCTAGAAGGACTTCTTTTTCCTTCCTACATTGAATATCAGAGTAAGATTTACCCCTTTGAATGAGACAATGGCAAAAAAATATAAATAAAAAATGATTTTAAAGACACTCGACATCAGGTAATAATTGAGAATGATCCCTAAGATATGGGAAACAAACACAGTGAACTCTTTGATTGCTGCAGATTACCATCTTGACAGAGTTTACAACTGCAGAGCCAGGAGGGGGAAATCTAAGCAAAGCTCATTGGTTTTCCTTAATTAAAGACATAAAGCTGAGAGTTTGGGGAGGCCAAGGAAGCTCAAGTTTACAGGACACAGTTGTTGTTAGGCATTGTCAAGTTAATTTTCAATTTATAGCGACTCCATGGGGCAGGGTATATCTGCCCAGTTGGGTTTTCTTGACTGTAATCTTTACAGAAGCAGATCGCCAGGTCGCTCTCTCATGAAGCCACTGTGTGGATTCACACTGCCAATCTTTTCATTAGCAACCGGGTGTGTAACTGTTGTGCCACCAGGGTTTCTTACAAGACACAATACTGAAGAGGAAACAGAGTTGCATACAGACATATCTCTGGAAATATGCACAGGATCACCCTCAAATATTAAGTATTGATCATTAAACACACTGCAATTAATTAGAGGGAACATTAGCCAGGGATCAGTGAGAGTCAAGAAAATTGCCTGTTCCTGTAAGCCAGGCTGGAGAACATGGTAATCCATGGATTGTTGGATAGAGTACTCAAAAGAGTCTTGCTTCATTGGGGAATAATTTTACTAGATTAAATTTTACTCTAGTCCCATCTAACAAATCTGAAAAGAAAAATCTGAAAAGATCAGGTGGATTCCAAACTCAACAACAAAAAGACAAACAACCCAATTAAAAAATGGGATACGAACAGGCACTTCACCAAAGAAGACATTCAGGCAGCAAACAGACACATGAGGAAACGCTCATGATCATTAGCCATTAGAGAAATGCAAATCAAAACTACAATAATATACCGTCTCACCCCAACAAAGCTAGCATTAATCCAAAAACACAAAATAATAAATGTAGGAGATGTTGTGGAGAGACTAGAAAACTTATATACTGTTGGAGGCAATGTAAAATCGTACAACCACTTTGGAAATCGATATGGTGCTTCCTTAAAAAGCTACAGATAGAAGTACCATATGATCCAGCAATCCCACTCCTTGGAATATATCCTAAAGAAATAAGAGCCATCACTTGAAGAGAAATATGCACACCCATATTCATTGCAGCACTGTTCATGATAGCAAAAAGATGGAAACAACCTAGGTGCCTATCAATGGACAAATGGATAAACAAATTATTGTATATTTACACAATGAAATACCACGCAATCATAAAGAACAATGATGAATCCGTGAAACATCTTGTAACACAGAGGAATCTGAAAGGTATCATGCTGAGTGAATTTAGTCAGTTGAAAAAGGGCAAATATTGTATAAGACCACTGTTATAAGAACTCAAGAAAAGGTTTAAATACAGAAGAAAACATTCTTTGATGGTTACGAGGGTGGGGAGGGAGGGAGAGGGGTATTCACTAACTAGAAAGTAGACAAGAATGATCCCAGGTGAAGGAAAGGACAGTACACTCTACAGGGGAAGTCAGCATAACTGGACTAAACCAAAGCTAAGAAGTTTCCTGAATACAACCAAATACTTAAAGGGACAGAATAACAAGGGCAGGGGTCTGGGAACCATGATTTCAGGGGATAGTTAGGTCAACTGGCATAACAAAGTTTTTTAAGAAAATGTTCTGCATCCCACTTTGATGATTGGTGTCTGGGGTCTTAATAAAAGCTAGGGAAAGGCCATCTAAGATACATCAATTGGTCCCAACCCACCTGGAGTAAAGGAGAATGAAGAACACCATGGACACAAGGAAAGTATTAGCCCGAGAGACAGAAAGGGCCACATAAACCAGAGACTTCCTCAGCATGAGACCAGAAGAACTAGATGGTGCCCAGCTACCACAATGACCGCCCTGACAGGGAATACAACAGAGAGTCCCTGACAGAGCAGGAGAAAGGTGGGGTGCATAACTCAAATTCTAGTAATAAGACCAGACTTAATGGTTTGCCTGAGACAGGAGGGACCCCAGAAGACATGGCCCCTGGGCTCTGTCTTAGCCCAAAACTAAAACCATTCCCAAGGCTAACTCTTCAGACAAAGATTAGACTGCACTACGGGACATAAAATGATACTCATGAAGAGTGTGCTTCTTAGCTCAAGTAGATACATGAGACTAAATGGGCAGCTCCAGTCCAGAGGTGAGAAGAGAAGGCAGAGAGGGCAGGAGCTGGTTGAATGGACATGGGAAATCCTAGGTGGAAAGGAAGTGTGTGCTGTCATAGTGTAGGGAGAGCAACTAGGGTCACAAAACAGTATATGTATAAATTTTTGTATGAGAGATTAACTTGAATTGTAAACTTTCACTTATAGCACACACACACACAAAATTTTATTCCAAGTAACTGTAACTTAACTACCTCTTAGAACAAAGTTCAGTCACATTTATGTTGTTGTTAGGTGCCCTTGAGTCAGTTTCAACTCATAGTGGCCCCATGTACAACAGAATGAAACACTGCCCAGTCCTCCACCATCCTCACAATCATCACTATGTATGAGCCCATTGTTGCAACCACTGTGTAAATCCATCTCATTAAGGGTCTTCCTTTTTTTTGCTGATGCTGTACTTTACCAAGCATGATGTTCTCCAGTGACTGGTCCCTTCTGATAACATGTCCAAAGTACATGAGGTGAAATCTCTCCATCCTAGCTTCTAAGGAGAATTCTGGTTGTACTTCTTCCCAGACAGATTTGTTCATTCTTCTGGCACTTGATGGTATATTCAATACTCTTCACCAACATCGTAATTCAAATGCATCAGTTCTTCTTTGATCTTCCTTATTCATTGTCCAGCTTTTGCATGCATATGAGGTGATCGAAAACACCATGTCTTGGGTCAGGGGCATCTTAGTCCTCAAAGTGACATCTTTGCTTTTTAACACTTTAAAGAGGTCTTTTGAAGCAGATTTGCCCAATGCAATACATCCTTTGATTTCTCGACTGCTGCTTCCATGGACGTTGATTGTGAATACAAGTGAAATGAAAAACTGGACAACTTCAATATTTTCTCCTTTTTTATCATGATGTGGCTTATTGGTCCAATTGTGAGAATTTTTGTTTCCTTTATGTTGAGGTGTAATGAATACTGAAGGCTGTAGTCTTTGATTTTCATCAGTAAGTGCTTCAAGTCTTCTTTGCTTTCAGTAAACAAAGATGTATCATTTGCATATCCCAGGTTGTTAATGAATCTTCCATGCAACCTGATACGAAATACAAATATCCAGTACCCAGCAAGATATATTTACTTTTGGAATGCAATTAAAAATTTACAAGGCATGGAAAGATGCAGAAATATGATCCGTAATGATGAGAAAAATTAATCAATTGAAACCAACCCAGAACTGACACAGATATTAGAATTAGCAGAAAAGGACATTAAAACAATTATTTTAACTGTACTCAATAAGCTCAAAAACTAAGTAAGAACATGGAAGATATAAAAAATCATAAAATTGAAATTTAGGAAATTTAAACTACAATATTTAAAATGAAAAATATACTGGATGAGATTAATGGCAGATTAGATATTGCAGAAGAAATCATTAGAGAACTTGAAGATGTGGAAATAAATACCATTCAAAATAAAAAACAAGGCGCAGAAGATTTTTTTTTTTTTTTAATTAGGACATCAGTGATCTGTGAGAAAAATTCAAGGAGGCCAATCTACATGTAATTGGAGTCCTTGAAAGAGATGGAAAGGGAGTTGCAAAAATTATTTGCAGCAATAAAGTTGGAAAGTGTTCCAAATTAAATTAAAAAAAAAAAGAAAAACACAATTCCAAGAACCTGAATGACACTGAAACAAAAGAAACAGGGAGAAAACTACAAGGCAAAATATAGTCAAATTGCTCAAAATCAGTGATAAAGAGAAAAATCTTAAAAACATCAAGAGAAAAAAGACTTAATGTACAAAGGAATAAAGATAAGGATTGCAATAGATTTCTTATCCAAAACAATGCAAATAAGAAGACAGTGGAGCTGCATCTTTAAAGTACTGAATTTCAAAAAAAAAATGTTAATCTAGAATTCTATATCCAGTGAAAATATCTTTCAAAAACAATGGAAAATTAAGAGTCCTTCAGATATACAAACATTGAAGGAATTCATCACATAAATAACTGCACTCCAGAAATGTTAAAGACAATTCTTAAGATGAAAGGAAAATTAGACCATAAATAAATATGAACCTACATAAATAAATGATGAACATCATAAATAGTAACCATATGGGTAAAAATACATTATATTTTTCTTACTTTTAAAATTGCTTTAAATGATAACTGTTTCAACAAAACTAATGATAATTCACTGTGAAGCTTATATGATATGTGTAAGTTAAATATATGAAAAAAAATAACACAAAGACCAGGAGGAAAGAGATGAAAGTATAGTATGGCAAGATAATTATACTATAGGTGACAAGTCAGAGGTGTATAATCTAAAGCTTAAGGTAACCACTAAAAAAAAAAAAAAAAACTAACTAATGGAAAAACCAAAGATCAAAAATTTATGGCCACTAAGCCTACAAATAAAACAAATTAGAGTTACAGAAAGTACTAATTCCAAAAGAAGTTAAGAAAATAGGAAAAAGAGGAGGAAAAAGAACAGATGGGACAAATAGAAAACAAATAGCAAAATGACAGACTTAAACCTAATGATACCAATGATCACTTTAAATGTCATTTGTCTAAACATTCTAATTAAGAGGCAGATATAGTTACATTGGATAAAGAAAGATTCACAGGAAGTCTCTCACTTGAAAACTAAACAACATACTTTTATATAATTCATGAGTCACAGTGGAAGTCCCTAGTAGCATAAAAATTACATTGAACCCAATGCAAATGAAAATACAACATATAAAAGTTTGTCGAATATTGCTAAATAAGGTTTTGATTGAGTCTTCTTCCAATCCTGATGTCTAGTTCTTCTTTATATAGTCCAGCTTCTCAGATTATTTTCTCGGCATACAGATTGAATAAGTATGTTGAAAGGATACAACCTGACACACACCTTGTTTGATTTTAAATCACCCAGCATCCTCTTATTCTGTCCAAACTGCCTCTTGGTCTATGCAAAGGTTCTACATAAGCGCAATTAAGTGTTCTGGAATTCCCATTCTTCCCAAAGTTATGCATAATTTACTATGATTCACACGGTTAAATGCATTTGCATAGTCAATAAGACATAGGTATACATGTATATGGAGATGCAAAGGACCTAAAATAGTCAAAAAATTTTGAGAAAGCAAAAGAAAGAAAAAAAGGTTGAAAGACTAATATTTCCTGATATGAAGACTTATTATAAAGCTATAGTTATCAAGATAGCATGATATTAATGATGTAAGGTAGACAAATAGATCAATGAAGAAACATAGAATGTGTATATATTTGACAAAGCTACAAAGCAGATTCAGTGGAGATTAATTTTCATCTTTTCAATAATTGATACTGGAAAAATTGGATAGCCGTAAGCAAAAAAAAAAAAATCATGAATCTCAACCACACTTTGTCCCAAATACAAAAATGGATCGTAACCTAAATTTAAAACCTTAACATTTCTAGAATAAAACATAAAAAAATGACTTTGAGCTAGGCAAAAATTTGTTAGCTACAACATCAAAAGCATGATAATAGAAGATCAAAGAAGAATTAGTACATTTGAACTGTGATGTTGGTGAAGAATACTGACTATTCCATGGGCTGCCAGAAGACTAAACAAATCAGATTTCTAGGAAGTACAGTCAGAATGCTGCTTTGAAGGGAGGATGGCGAGACTTTGTTTTGCTTTCTTTGGCCACATCATAGCTTACTTTCAGCACATCATTGTGAAAAACCAATCGCTAGAAAAGAACATGTTTGGTAAAGTGAAGGGTCAGTGAAAATGAGGGAAACCCTCCATGAGATGGATTAACATGATGGCATCTGCAACAATGGGATCGAACATACCAAAGATTGTGAGGATGACACATGACCAGGCAGTGTTTTGTTCTGTTATACATAAGGCCACCATGAGTTGAAGCCAAATTGACGGCAATTGACTAGGTTATTACACTAATTGGCATGGTTAAGGGTCAACATAAATATGATGAATAAAAGCAGCCAAACAGAAAAAGAATACCTACTATATGATACTATTTATATAAAACTTTGTAAAATGCAAACTAATCTATAGTAATGGAATAGTTCGTTCCTACGGTAGGTATGTTCCTGGGTGGTGCAGATGGTTAATATACTCAGCTTCTAACTGAAAGGTTGGATGTTCGGGTCCACCCAGAGGTGCCTTGAAAGAAAGGCCTGGTGGTCTACTTCCAAAAAATCAGCCATTGAAAATGCTATGATGTAGAGGTCTACTCGGACATACGTGGGGCGACCATGAGCAATATGGAGCACAATTCTGTTCTGACATACATGGCATTGTCATGAGTCAAAACTGACTCAACAGAAACTAGTTTTGTTTGATTTTATACTAGGTACCCCTTTGGTGACCCTATTATTTTCTGATTTGAATTTTTTTTGGATACCATGTGTTTTCATTAATGAAGTATGCTGAGTCATGAGGTGTGTTTAAATTTGTGGTTGGTAATACAGATTTTGAGAAGTACTATCTGGGATTACATGGTTACCACTGAACTTTTTGCCTTCTCAAGCCTGCTGACTGATGGGCAACAGTATGTCCCAACGAACCTTGGTTGCTGAAAATATGGTGGGGTACCTTCCATTAGGTTACATGGGGAAACTGTTTTCCAAATACCACACACACACACACACACACACACACACACACACACACACACAAAACCAAGCCCACCAGGGCTCTGTAACTACCACACAGGAAACCATAAATATGCTTACAAGGCTTATCTAGAGGTACAAAAGCCAAATAAACAAAATTTTTACCCAATCACACTTCCTGGTTGCACTGCCTTACTTTCAAGCCTCATACTCCAGCTATTTTGCTTCAACTAACGTTTCTTTTCCCTTTTGCCATTATGTAAGTCCCCGCTGAATGGCAGCAAATACTTTCAGTGGGAAAAGTATACTGCCAAAGAACTCCAGAGGCATAAAAATTAGTTAGGATACCATGTGTCCATGGGTCGCTAAAAGGGTGTAAAGTTCCCAACTCTTGATCTGCTAATATTATATTGTTTCTTTTAAATTTTGATGATTTATTTTCTTTTGTTGGGACAGGTTAAACTTGATTGACAACTGGACATTTTACTAGAAAAATTTAAAAAGGGTCCTGGATGAGTTTATCCTCCACAGAGAATTAAATTTTGTTTCTAGGAGGCAGTTATGCGAGGACAGGTCATCTCTATTCATTCAAGAATTAAAATTATACAAACTGTGCTTCAGTCTTGTCAGGGCTGTTTTGTTTTGTTTCACTCTTTGTCCTTGAAGATAGCACTTCTAAGTATAAATAAAACTTAAGGTGTCTACCAGAGTCCCTCCTTCTTGACAGGCTCTTAAATAAAATTTTAGTTTCTCGAGCCCTCTGATAATATTGAAAGTTAGCATATTAATTTCTCAGACACCACTTCTGTTTCCATAATTAAAACTATCCAGGTAACAAAAGAACTCCAAATGCCAGATCACCTCACTTGACTTCTCTCTTCTTCGAGATCTTGGTCTTACACATTCCCACTCCCTTCATAACTCTCCAGTGTCTTCAGTCTTTCCTTTTTTTCTTTTCAAAGGCTTTTCTTGGTCCTCCATTGCCAGAAGTAGAACTTACTTAATGGATTTTGCAGCATTTTTGAATTTAGAATATAAGAATATTTTGATTAACATTGGGTAAAATTTTAAAGTCATCAATTTTTGCATTTTTCTCTTTCTACTTTCATATTCTCTTACCTTTTTTTACAACTAGAAATTTCTCTTTGTTCTTTTGTTCTGTTTTCCTTTTTACCCTCTCCACTCCTCTGCTTTCCACTATCTCTGCTTGTCTATTTCTCCCCTATCTATGCCCTAAATTTATCTTCCTTTAATCTCTTACTAAAATCTGCTCTTAGGAAAGGTCTGATAATATCATCCAAAGCTGATAATATATCAGTTCCAAATATGGATCATGCAATATTCTCATGAAGTGGAATATTCAGTGTAACTGAGCCCATTTTTACCTATCTTGTACATGGATTTATTATGGAGCTAGGAGATATGAGCTTACCTGAACTTTTTCGAATGTCTTTTATAGTATTAAAAAAGCTTATAGAGTGTTCTAGAATCCTTTTTCAAGTTATAGGAATTCCTCGTAGGTAAAATGAAACACAATGAAGAATGATGTAGTAATTAACATATGCACATTTATGTATACTAATACCTCCCTGTATAATAAAAGGATTCTTTTCTTAAAATGCCTACTATGCAATAGCTTTCTACTTCTCTGCAGTCTTGGTGCTAAGCATGAGTATTTCATAGCCAAAACCACTGGGAAAATACTAACGAAAGGGAACTAATAGAAGAGGTGGGAGATAATTATTTGTGATGCTAAGCAGCTAATCAACTCCAATACTGTGTTCTTGAACTTCTCCTGCTTCTGGGGAAAGGAAAACTAATAAACACTAGTAAAATAAAATTAATATAACCTATTTATAGAGATGAATACTGGGGTGAGATGTTTTCCACATTTTAATTTTTTAATACACAAATACAGAATAAATTGGGAAAATATCAGATTGATGTATAAATTCTAGGTATCCATAGAATGAGGAGTGTTTGTACTTGATCTTGAAAAATAATGAAGATGGAAATGAGGGAAGGTGGTGTAAACTACATTCCAGGAAGAGATATCAATACGAGCAAAGACTCAAAAACTGAGGAATGCAGAGTATGGATAAATACTAGTGATAAATTTGACATGAGGCGAGAAGAGTAATATAGAAGAAAAGACAGGAAAGAAACATTGCTTGGCCAGATTGTATCAGAGAACCTATATATGGATGATAAAAGAAGAGTTTTTGCCAGTTTGTGTACAATAGAGAGCCACTGGAAAATTCTGAACAAAAATTGGATATCAAATAGATAGTTCACACACCACGCAGTTTAAAGTGGAGACTGGTAGCAGCATCACTAAGTGAGGAGTCTCACCTCTCCTGTGTTGCAAGCCACTCACAATTTGAAGCTTCCTTTTAGAGAATGATCTTATTACCTGGGGTCAACTTTCAAACTCGGTGTATATCAAACCTTAACAATGCACATCAGTTTTAATTTTACTTGTGATTTTCTAAAAATAGATTGCCTATAGCTTTCAATGGGAGTCCCTGTGTGGCACAAATGGTTAAGTGTTTGACTACTAGCTGAAAGGTTGGTGATTCAAATTCAACCAGAGGTGCCTCAGAAGATAGGCCGGGTGATTTGCTTCTGAAAGGTCACAGTTCTACTTTATGCACATGGGGTCGTCATGAGTTGGAATCGACTTGACGTCAACTAATAACAACATAGTGTTCATTAAACTCTTAGTGAGGTTCATGACCCCAAATACCTTGACAAATCCCTTTATAACAAATAATTGGAGAATATGCTTTTTGAAGAGTTTATGTGTTAGAACTTGATAGAATTTACCAAGAAAATACTGATGGCACTAGGCATAAGTCACAGAGAACTCTTGTAGATAGTTTGTGTGTTTTAGTTGGGGCTGCTAGAAATAGATGCTGAGATAGTTAGGAGTGCAAGAAATTTATTGGGGATTAATGTCTGTGGAAGTGAAAAGAGGGGAGGAAGTAGAACTGGGCAAGATTGGTGCAGCCTGAGATGCAGTTCTGAAAAAGTCTTGGTCAACCTAATTGGGGGCCACAGAGAAGAGGTTGCCCATTAGAGAAATCCCAGTGTAAACAGAAAGGGCCAGGATATGTTACCCCAGCATTTGACTCTTTGTGTGAGAGCTGCCCCAGAAAAGCATAAAAACAAACAAACAAAAGCAAACTTGTTGTCGTCAGGCCAATTCTTCGTAGCGAATCTATAGGACAGAGTAGAACTGCCCCATTGGGTTTCCAAGGAGCTGCTGGTAGATTCAAACTGCCAACCTTTTGGTTAACAAACGAGCTCGTAACCACTATGCCACCAGGGATCCATGAAGGCATAGTATGGCTCAAAAGCCGTGGTGGATACTAAAGGCACTAACATCTAGAAGATGTTAGCTCACTGCATTTCTTGCAGTGAAAGAGTAAGTTCTTCCTTGAAGGGAGAGCCAAGCAGCACACCTCCATGGCTGATGCAGTTGACATAGTGCATGTGTGTGTTAATTTTGTTTGCTCTTAAGGAACGTAAGATAATATTCATCTTACCCATTCAGTTTTGATGAAGTCGCAGAGTCATAGAAGTCATAGAAGTAATGTAACTTTTCAGCAAGTAAAAAATAAGGTCTTAACTCATTTGAATGTTGAAATTGATTTCATGGGGACTTAGTTCTTAGGAATGGCTTGAATGATGCAGTCCAGACCAAAGTTTCAATTTATGGAGAGCAGTGATCCCATGTAGATTCTTTCTTTTATTACAACACATGAATCCACCAAAACCTGTTGCTGTTGAGTTGATTCCCGACTCATAGCAACCATGAATACACAGTCAACTCTAACTTTCTTCAGCAGCTTATTGGTAATCATGGAAAGGATTAAATGTCCACATGTTGAGCAAAAATTCTATTTACAGAGCAAAGATTTTGTGTGATCCCTGAGTCATCACTGACCCGGGTGAGCTTATATTAGAATTGGGAGGAAACATAGGAATATCAGTAGAAAGTGGTACAAGTATTTTGGTGAGGGCTAAAATTATCATAAAAGATGATTTTTTTATTCATGCTGTTACTTTGTTCTCTGAGGGGAAATTGATCACATTGGATATTATGTTGGATCCTCACACCTGGAGCCACATTTATATCTGTCAGAAGATTTATCATTAACCTTATTCTTTGAGAACAAAAATGATAGACAAATGTGTGTTAGTCATATTAAAATTTCTGGTAGACTATTAATTTTTTGATATCTCACCACTGAGTGTATATCTAAGGTCACTAAGCACTCATGCATTTTTCTTTTTTCTCACAGCATCAGTTATATATATCAGAGGCTCAGTGATAGTGAAACAGTTGTGTTAATCTCTTTATACTTTCAGGAAGATGCTAGTTAAGCACCCACACCCATTCCTGTTCATTCCCTAACTCTGATTTAGGTGAGTCTGCCAGTCTTACGAGCTTTGGATACACAGCAGAGAGTATATGTTACCTTATAGGAAAAAAATGCACTCCAGAGCAGTTGGTTGTGGATAAAGTAATTAATTATTCCAGGTTGCCTGGTTAGTCCCAGTTTATGCCTGTTGTCCTGAAATAATAATTAATGGCTCCACATTTCACTCTTAAAAGTGTCCTGGTCAGTTTAGTTATAGAGCCAATCACACATTTCCTTTGTTTTCAATTGTAAAAATAATTGTATTTCCATAGGGGAAGCATACTCCTTGATATGTTTAAAACCACATTAGAGCCCAAAGATCAGAGACTATATTTTACTCATTTTGTTGTCGTTGTTACTCATAAGGCTTTACAGCTGGCAGGTACTCATCATAGTGAACTGGATTAAAGAATAAAATAAAGCAATTGAGAATAAACTTGAAGGAATAAAATGTGATTCTGACAAAGCATTAAAAATAACAGTAAAAATCTGTTAAAGAGTAATTGGTATCTTCTGAAACAAGACACAGTTAATTTGATATGGCTTTACATTGGTAGTGTTTCCAGTGTATTTCTTGATCTTTTTTCTTGGTTCTGAGGTTCCATCTTAATCTCCAACAAACTTTCCTTCTGAAGCACTTTATCTTCTCCAAATGGTTAGATAAGTGTCTAGTCTTACTCTATTTACTATAATACCTATTCATCGTCACAGTTAAAGCTATTAATGTGTATTTATTTACTTTTTGTGTACTGGAATATCATGGAATATTGTAATGATTAGGATTTATTTGTGTACTGGAATATCATGGAATATTGTAATGTATTAGGATTTATTTGTGTACTGGAATATCATGGAATATTGTAATGTATTAGGATTTATTATTTGCAGGTTCAGATTCAGGGTTTCACATACTTCTAATTGCATATAGCAACTGGAGTACTTTCCTCCCCTGTTTTTCCAGCACCATATTTAAGTGAATCTTAGAACATAAAAACTGTAACTACCAAGAAAAATAAAAGACATTATCCTTCCCAAAAGGAAATTAGTAAAGAAGATGTTCTTGAAGATATCTACAAAAAAATGTTACTTTACCTGTACACAAATAAAGCAACAATAATATTCTAGTACCTTTGTTTAACCGAGGCATGCAAAGAAAAGGAAATAAAATTAAAAATGTGTGAAAAAAATAAGAGAAGTAGAACCTTCAGCTACATACACTGTAGTATATGGAGGCAGGAATAGCAGATGAGTTAAGGGTATTTGTGGAAGTCATATAAGCTAAATTGGGGGACTAATTTGCAACTAGTCATCTGCTTCTCTAATTCTTTAATTTCTTTACTTAGTTCAGGGTTTTTTCCCAGCAACAACCAGTGATGTAGGATCTCCCTAAAAGGAATCGGCTCTAACCAGTTTGTACCACATTTCAGAATCCCTTGAAAGGAAGGACAGGCTATAACAAGAGAGCAATAACCATACATATTTAAATGGATACAAGCTACGGAGTATTTTTTTTTTCTTCTAAAGAAAGAAAGAAAAAAGTTTCAAAGATCTCTGTGGATCTGTATGGTTGCCATGGATTGCTGTATCTGTCTCTATCTAGTGGTGCTATGATCTCTGGAAGGTTTTGAATGCAGAGTAGCAAAGTATCAATTATTTAAACACATTTCCTTAGTCCTGTGTTTAGTATTTTTATAAACGAGGTTGTCTTAAGCTGAGTTCTCTAAAGAAGCAAAACCAGTAAGTATATATACATATATATGTGTATACACACACACACACACACACACACACACACCTATATATATATAGAGAGAGGTTTATCTCAAGGAGATGACTCATTCGGTTGTAGAGGCTGGCAAGTCCCAAGTCCGTGGGATTCTCCTGATTCATGCAGCTGCAGGGCCTGATGAACCCAAGATTGGCAGGGGATATGGCATGACGCTGGCTCAAGTTCCAAGAATTGAGGTCAGATGATGACAAGTTGAACACAGGATCCAAAGTGAGTAAAAGCCAGCGAGCTTTGCCAAAACATCCATATATATTAGATACAGGTCAAATCCCCAAAGGAACTCTCCTTATAACTGATTGGCTATTTGCATATGATCATATTCTGGAAGTGATTACATCATTACATAACTGCCAAATTGCATCATTACATTACTACTAAACTACATTATTACATAACTGCCAAACCACTGAGAATCATGGCCCAGCCAAATTGACACACTATCTTAACCATCATAGATAGTCCACACCTTGTCACCTTGGCACCTGTACATATCTTCTTTAAATCATACACAATCTCTAAATAAAGACAATTATGAATTCATACTTGTGTCTAATATGATAAACTGACGTGAACAACTGAAAATGCACTAGCCCTGTCTACATCTTATGTTTTATAAGGGGGGAAAACAAAAAAAATTTGATGTACACATACAAGGAAAAAATACTCATAACAATTATAGTTCTCATTTCTGCAAGTGGTCACATGGTTGTAACTGGTATCTAGTTCTACCTTCCTCCACCACCCATTCTGCTTTCCCTTTGCCCTCAGTAAGCACCTCAGCTGGTCGTGGTTCTTTGCCTGGTATGGTGACCCAAACATTCATTCCTCAAGGGTCTGGGACTTTAGTAGTCATGTCAGAATTTGGTTGCTGTAGTTTTCCATTGACATTAATCACAGGGCATGGTAGTACTAAGAAATGCCCTAAGGAATCTCCTGTATTCCAGACATACTCTTTTTACTTCCATTATGTAATATCAATCCGATTTCCCCTTAGTAACCAGGATCAATCACAGCAGCCAATACAGTAACTCTCTTCTTTGCCTGTTGATCCAGAGAAATGAAGATCACAAAGTGTCCAGGTGGCATTAACTTCCAATTCAATGGAATCAGTGTTGTGTCTCCTGGTAGTAGCATTCCTCCCTTTGAAACTAGGATATCTTGACTCACAGAGCATAAGGTCTTGGGGACAGGAAGAAAAAATTTTGAAAGTGAGTCACTAGGGGTAATAGTGAGTGGTGCCACTCCCATTTCCACCTTTTTATTCTTGAACTCATGAATCCTGGCTATGGGAGAAATAGCATCATATATTGGATGCTGGTTTAGAGAAAATACAATCTCCTAGAGAACATTGCTCCAATCCTCCAAGGAATTGCCACCTAGCTGATGCCATACTTGTGTCTTTAGAAGGCAGTTCCATCATGCTATCAAGCCAGGTGTGGAATATGGTAAGGCCAGTGAATTCCAGGAGCACAAGCCCTTTTCCACGTCTCATTTGCTGTGAAGTGAGCTTCTTGATCCGAGGCGATGCTGTTTGGGATACCATGATGGTGGATGAGGTATTATGTAAGTCCACGAATGGTAGTTTTGACAGAAGCATTGCTTGCAGGGAAGGCAAATCCATATACAGAGTAAGTGTCTATCCCAGGAAGAATGAAACACTGCACTTTTCATGACGGAAGTTGTGGTGGTTAAAATTGTATGCCAACTTGGCTAGGTCATGATTCTCAGTGTTTTGGCAGTTGTATAATATTGTGATCACTTCCTTGTTGAAATTTGATATGTGATCACCACCCTTATGCAATCTGCTGAGTGGTACTGGCAGGCGTGGGGCCTGTGGTGGCTCACCACCCCCTCAGCTTCCTCTCTCTGCCCTCCACCAGCTACTTCCTTCCTGCTCACCTTGCCAAAGTTTTTGGCTTGTTCCAGACCCAGCAGCTGCCTCTTGTCTCACCACCAGTTCTTGGGACTTGAGCTAGCAGCTTACCTGTTGATCTTGGAATTTGTCGACCTTCACAGCCTGTGAGCACAAGCCATGCTGTCTGACCTGCCGACCTTGGGTTCGCCAGCTTCTGCAGCTCAGTGAATTGGGAGAGGCCTCTACTCTGATCCACAGCCTTGGGACATTTTAGCCTCTACAATTGCGTGAGCTATTTCCTAGATATAACTCTATATATTTATATGCTTTATTGGTTTTGCTTCTGTAGAGAACCCAGCCTAAGACAGACGTGATCCAATGTAATCAACCTGTCCCCAGGTTGCTGGCTGATCACCTCAAGGAATGGTGGCATATTGTGGTCTCAATGTTGATCTCTGCTGCTGGCAGATTGGACATTCAGCAGTGGCGGTAACCAAGCTGGCCTTTGTGAGTGGAAGTCTATGTTGCTGGGCCCACGCATAACTTCGATCCTTGACAACATGGTCACTTTGTTCATGAACTCATTGGCAGTGACAGGAGCAGCTTGGGAAAGAGGATGACCGATTTCCATAGAATGCGTCATATTATCCACTTGATTGTTAAAGTCCTCTTCTGCTGAGGTCAAACTTTGTTGAGCATTCACATGAGGCACAAATATCTTCACTTCACTGCATCTTCCATTCAGAGAGGTCTGTTCAGTTGCCTCTTCCCCATACCTCCTTGTCACAAATTTTCCAATCATGTTCTTTCCAAGTGCCTGACCATCCAGCCAAACCATTGACCACAGCCCATGAATCAGTTTACAATTGCACATCTGGCCATTTCTCCTGCCAAGCAAAGTGAACATCCAGGTACACTGCTCAAAGTTCTGCCCACTGGGAGGATTTTCCTTCACAGCTGTCCTTCAGGAAGTTCCCAGAAAGGGGCTGCAGTTGTTCTGCTGTCTACTTTTGAGTGGTGCCTGCAAGTCTTGCAGAACCATCTGTAAACAAGACATAGGTTTTCTCTTCCTCAGACAACTGATTACACACAACTCTCTATGAGGCCATAGGTGCTGACTGTGAGCAAACAGGTAATATGACAGGAGTGGAAACCATGGGCATTTGGGCCACTTCCTCCTATAACTTACATGTGCCTTCAGGTCCTGCTCAAGGCGGATCTTGTATATACCACCTCCATTTAATGATGGAGTGCTGCTGTGCCCACCCAATATTATGGCTTTGTGGGTCAGATGACACCCAGTCCATGATGGGTAGCTCATGCTGCATGTTGACTTGGTGGCCCTTGGTTAAGCATTCAGTCTCTACTAAGGCCCAGTAACAAGCCAAAAGCTGTTTTTCAAAAGATGTTATCTGCGGAGTATGGCAGGGCTTTACTCCAAAATCCTAAGAGTTTGTACTGTGATTCACCACTAGGGGCCTGCAAAGATTCCAAATAGGATGAATCATATGGCCCAAGTGGCAGAGAAATTTGCATGGTAGCCTGAACCTGTTGCAGAGCCTTCTCTTTTTCTGGGCTGTACTCAAAACTAGCATCTTTTTGAGTGACTTGATAAGTAGGCTGGAATAACATACCCAAATGAGGGATATGTTGCCTTTGAAATCTAAAGAGACCCATCAGGCATTTTGCCTCCTTTAGAGTTGTAGAAGGGGCCAGATGCAATCATTTATCCTTCACTTTAGAAGAAATAGCTCAACATGCCCCACATCACTGGTCTCTTAGAAATTTCACTGAGGTGGAAAGTGCCTGAAATTTTGTGAGATTAATTTTCCATTTTTGAGCATGCAAATGTTTTATCAGTAAGTCCAGAGTCATTGACACTTCTTTCTTATTAGGTTCAATCATCATAATGTCATCAGTGTAACAAACCAGTGTGACCTCTTTTGGAAGGGAAAGGCAATCTCAAGTTCCCTTGTAGTAAATTATGACATAGCGCTGGAGAATTGATATACCTTCGAGGCAGGACAGTGAACGTGCATTGCTGCCCTTGCCCGCTGAACACAAGCTACTTCTGGTGTCCCTTCAAAACTGTAATTGAGAAAAAGGCATTGGCCAGATCAAAAGCTTCATACCAGATACCAGGAGACATATTAATTTGATCAAGCAATGACACTACATCTGGAACAGCAGCTACAACTGGTGTCATCACCTAGTTAAGTTTACCATAATCCACTGTCATTTTCGAAGATCCATCCTTTTTTAGCACAAGCCAAATATGCGAGTTGAAAGGAGATGTGGTAGATATCACCACCCCTGCATCCCGCAAGTCTGTGATGGTGGCAGTAATCTCCACAATCCTTCCAGGAATGTAGTATTGCTTTTGGTATACTATTGTCCTAGGTAGGAACAGTTCTAATGGCTTCCACTTGTCTCTTCCTACAATAATATCCCTTACTCCACTTGTCAGAGATCCAATGTGGGGGTTCTGCCAGTTGCTGAGTATATCTATTCCAATTATGCATTCTGGAACTGGGAAATCACTACAGAATGGGTTCATGCACCCACTGGAACCACAGTGTGATGAACCTGAGATAAGACTCCATTAACCTGATCTCCATGTGCCCCCACTCTGACTGATGGGTCACAGTGACATTTTAGGTCTCCTGGAATTAGTGTCAGTTTAGAGCCAGTGTCCAGTAATCCCCAAAAAGTCTGATTATTTTCTTTCCTCAATGAACGTCACTCTCATAACAGGCCTTAGATCCCTCTGGGGAAGGCTGGGATAAGTATTAAAGGTATAAATTTTTGGCAGTGTAGAGGGGTCCTTCCTCAAGGGGACTGAGCTTCTTCTTCATCCAAGGGGTTGTGTGTCTGTAAACTCTCTCTCTCTGAAGTCTGGGAATCAATTGAAGGCCCTTGAGTATTCTGGTGATTTGAGTTAGGCTGCCATTCACTTGACCTAGAATTCTTATGCTTTTACAGATCAAGTAAATATTTAGTAGATTTTCTATTTCACTCCTACAGACATCATGACTAAGTAGCCAGCACCATATGGCCATATGAATCAGACTATTCTGATTACTGCTTTGACTCTGCTGTCAATTACAGTGACCACCCCACCTTGTCTTTGTTGATTAATTGCCTCCACTTGGCCCCTACCATCATAAGGTCCAATCAGCCCCATTGTAGTTATGTGCCTTAGTTCAGTTAGGGCAGTTCTCACAGTCAAATCTAACTTACATAAAATAGCAATGCAAGCAATCTTCAAGGATGCTGGGCTCCCTTTCTTAATTTGTTCCT
Source organism: Trichechus manatus latirostris (assembly GCF_000243295.1). Lineage (NCBI taxonomy): Eukaryota > Metazoa > Chordata > Mammalia > Sirenia > Trichechidae > Trichechus > Trichechus manatus. The sequence goes on along the minus strand of NW_004443940.1, from coordinate 613,875 downwards.
CACTGCTGTGGTAAAAATTGTGTCCTCTGGGCACTCTATGTATGGGTTTGTGGTTCTAACCTGATAAATCCACTCTAGCATGCCAATTTCTCTAAGCCTTCTTCTACAGTATACCAAGGCAGGTCTGGTACTACAACTTGATTTAGTGCAGGTCACTGCATAATCCATGCTTCAGCAAACCAATGAAATAAACTGTTAGAACCTTTCCTAACCTCTCAAGCTGAAACATTGAATGAAGAATCAGTGCTTAGTGGGCCCATGTCAATAAACTTAGACTGATCTAAGTTTATGTTCCTTGCACCCTTATCCCACCCTTAGTAGCCACTCTCATACATATTCCCCAGGTTTCTGTTTGTACATATTAGAGAAATCAAGCAGTTCTTTTGGAGTGTAGAGTACCTCATCCTGGGTCACACTTTGTACTTCAGCTTTTGGGGCTTGCTCAGACTTGAGTCTAGTTATAGGTCTAGCAGCAAAAATGGGTGGTAAGGATATGTTCTGAGAACATTCAGCAATGTCTTGTAAGGCATCTGTCTCAGGAGATGCCCCAGATTATGACTCAGATGCCTTCACAGGGGATGACTCAGACAAACATTCTTCAGACACAGCTGGGTTTATCTCATCAGGTGGTGGCAGAGGGCTAATGGTTATACTGGGAAGGGTGGCTTAGCAGAGAAAGATGGAGCAATCTCTTCAGATGGTAGTGAGAGCATTAATTCTGTTGGCAGGAGTGATTCAACAGAATTTAGAGGCTCAGTGTCCCCAGCTTCTTGATTATCTGCTCATAGGTCTCCATCCCAAGTATCAGGATCCCATTTTTTCCCTGTCAATACCTTCACTTTAACTTCAGACACTATTCGAGGTTGAGAATTCAATTGGTGTTGTAATTAAGCCACTCTTATGATAGGACTTTGAGTTTGGTTTTTGGCAATATCAGCTCTGATACTACAAGAAATAAGGTCTCCATTCAGTGGCAACTTTGAGGTTGTTTATGAGGCACTTGAACTGTCACTCTGAAGCCCTGAGCTCGTTTCTTTCTTTCACCACTTTTTCTAGCAAATGTAGGACCAACCAACCAGCTTCCTTAGACTTCTCATTCTGACAAAATTGTAGAAAAGTATCAAACATGAGATCACTCAGACTGCATCTCACCAATACTTGATCTATTTTTGGTGATATTTTGCATATTTCTATAGCCACCTCATGCCATGGATTAACAGTGCCTTCTTTACTACTGGAAGCAGAGTCATCAACATCTTTTGAACTAACCAGACTTGAGAACCAATTTAGAAAATGCATCCTTACAATTTTGCTTCTCTAGAACCACTCTCGGTACCAAATGTCTTAGGTTGGGCTCTCTAGAGAAGCAAAACCAGTGAAGTGTGTTTATATATATATAGATGCTGGCAAGTCCCCAACTCTAGGGTCAGGTATTACGCTGAAGTTTTCTCCCTACTCATGTAACTGTAGCGACTGACAAACCCAAGATTGGCAGGTAAGACAGCAGGCTGCTGGCTCAAGTTCCGAGAATCAGAAGTCAGATGACGACAAACCAGATGTAGGATCCTGAGTGAGCCAAAGCCAATGAGTTTTGCCAGAATATCCATATATATTGGATGCAGGCCACACCCTCAAGGAAATTCACCTTAAAATTGATTGGCTGTTCACATTAGATTACATCACAAAGGTGATTATATCATTACATAACTGCCAAACTACATCATTACATAACTGCCAAACCACTGAGAATCATAGCCCAGCCAAATTGAAACAGAACCTTAACCATCACAAAGTTAATGTGACAGTTTGGGCCCTGCAAGAAGTAGCTTTCAAGACAAAAGTAAATGTGCAAGAAATTTATTGTAGGAAATACCCCTGAAAGGTATTGAGGAGAAGGAACAGGCACAAGCAAGGAGTGTTTTCAAACCACAATGTGCTCTCATTATGATGTTGGACAAAAAGAGAGGTGAGGGAGGAGGATGGTGTATGGAGACTAAGTCTTGGCCAGGTATAAGGGGAGACCCTAGAATAAAGCTTCCCATCAGAGAAGTCCTCTGTCGGGTGAGAATTGCCCAGTTCTAGTCTTTCTGCAATACTCGGTCATTGACTGGGAGCAGTCTGAGTCAGCATGGCTTTATCTCAAGTTTTCTGTTGGATCCTGAAGTTGAGGTAGCTGGAGGCTGTCAGCTAACCGCTCCCCTTGTAGAAGGTTCTTTTGAAGGGGGAGGAGTAGCCCACAACCTTGGCTGCCCAATTAAGTTTACCAGTTGCCATGGAGTTTATTATAATGAACCCACATGTGCCAAAGTAGAACTATGCACCATAGGGTTTTCAATTTCTTTTGAGGTGCCTCTGGGTGGACTCAAACTGGCAACCTTTTAGTTAGCATCCAAGTGATTAACTGTTTGTACCTACAGGGACTCCACTTTCATAATTTTGTGAACTCTAGTTCCTGGTAAAAATTCCAAGAAAATCTTGATACAGATCTCCTTAACTCTTTCCCCCTCCTCATAACTGTCTTGAAGCCAGAGGGAAAACAACAGAAAGAAAGCTTGGCCTCAGATTCAAAAGTATTCTCAAGATACTAAAAATTGAGAAATATTCCTTATATATCTTCCATGATCCCAAAGGATGAAAAATTTTCCACTGTGAACCTTGTAAAATCTTAGCATCCAACTATTCTTTACCACCTCTTTAACTTAATTCCAGTTGTCTGTCCAAATGCTGCTAAACGGTGACCCTAGTCACCTTGCCCTTTTTTCTTCTGAGATGCCCCATAGTGTCTGAGAATCCAAACAGTGAACAGCTCTCAGAACAAAACTGAACCTTGACTGACCTTCCTTAATCTGTTCTATAAAATCTTTTGATCTCTTACTCTCCCTCAAATGTTCACCTTAGAGTTATTCTCTCATTATTATGTTTTAATAAAAGCTTTAGCTATTGATTTGGTTGTTTTGTTTTTTCTATCCACAATCTTTTATGCAATGCCATTTCTCTTTCTGTGTCTAATTATGTTTTTGTTCATTCATTTTTCTGTCTGATTTCAAAATATTCTGCCCTCTCTGACTGCATTGCTAGCGGTTAAAGAGTGCTTTCTTGAAACCTCTTCAGGATTTTGCTGTTTAACAGTTTATTCTCCACAGTATGAGGGTTATATTCCTACCTTATGGAGTTTCCAAAATTGCATAGATGATCTGTTGGAATCTGTTTATGATTGGAGAAGACTAAACAGTATATGATTAAGAACCTCTCATTTCTCAAGCTGACTTATAAACAGAATTTAGAAATCACTACTGATTTCAAAGGTAGGTGAGTAGTGGAGAACGTATTTGCTGGGTTCTCCTATAGGTTTCTTAAATAGTTACAAACTTACTGTTTCTATAAATTTAGGTTTGTGTGAGAAAAAAAGTATAAAAATATAATGGCATTGTTAAGAGATGATAGAGTAATTCAAAGAATCTTCTCTCATACAATTAATCTGTATGCTGTTTCTCATATTATTTTGATGGAGGGTATCTAAAACCAACAGTGTTCCATTTTACTTGTTGGTTATAAATAAGTATATTGACAGAAAAATTAGATTTGGTATTTCAGATTGTTTTAGCCCCTGAATCAGAAGCCTGGAAGTAGAACCCCTAGATTCTTGCATTAGCTTCATTAATTGTTCCTGGGTTTGCATATTTTATACAGTACAGAGCTTGGACCAGTTATACAATTAGATTTAACGAGTGGAACACAAAGTACCTGGGGCAGGATTTTAGAATTTGGGAAGGGCCTAGAACAATCAATTCAGGGATGCAGGTGTTGCTAAGATACTAGACAGATTGTTGTATGAGGAGTTTAGAAAGCAGACCAAAATAAAATAGAAACCCAGTTATATGAGTTACAAACAAATGGAGAGGGATTTAGGCTAGGAATTGGCTCTAGGATGCTGATAAATGAGCTTTGAATTTTGAAAGGAATACTGTTTCGCGGAAGTTGTGAGTAGAGGAGAGAAAACCGTACCATTAAAAAAAAAAAAGAAAAAAAAAAAAGGAAGGAAACACCGTGAGTTCGCACTGTTGGTTATATATAGTAAATACCCAACATTGAACACTTATGTGTCAGGCTATGCTAAGAACGTTATGCACGTTAATTACTTCATTTTCACTCTGACTCTGAGTTATGTGCTGTCTTCGTCAGAGTTCTCTACTGAGATCGACCAATTGATTGATCGATCGATCGATCCATCCATCCATCCATCCATCCATCCACCTATCTTTTTATTTCAAGGTACTGACGTATGCCCTTGTAAGGGCTGGGAAGACCAAAATCCGTAGGTCAGATGGCAGGCTGGAGACTTCCCTAGGCTTATGTCCCCGGATCTATAGGTCAGGTGACTGGAAGAGTGCAGATTCAAGAGAGACAGCAAGTTCTGCCAAAATGTCTATTTGTAGTGTGAAGGCAGGCCACACCCTAAGTAACTCCCTTTCTAATGAATTGATTCATTACGTTACATTCAGTTACGTTATGGAGCATGATTACATTACATTGCTTTAGATTACGTTACGGACAGCAACTACTCTTCTGTTTGGTGACACCACTGGGAACCATAGTCTATCCAAGTTGACACATAAAATTAACCATTACATATACTATCAATGCAGTTTTATGGAGTGGATGCTCTGGTGTGTGGTGGTCCAGGACATCGTTTCTGAGCCAGACTGTCTGCATTTAATTCCTGGCTCTCATTTCTTAGCTGTGGATCTTGAGCTAGTTAATTAAATTTTCACTGGGATGTTTCAAAGGTCAAATGAGCTAGTATCTGGAATAGTATGTATTGAGTTCACAATAAAGACACAACATCCAAGGCTCAAAGTTTAACTTGCTGAAATTGTTAAGTTTGTAATTCTAGTTACCCCCCTGCTCACACTGTGTCATTTTAACCTGTGTCCTGTGGGACGTGTTATGCAAGTCACACTCCCAAGCAGCACAGGCACGGCCTACTGGAACCTTCCCTGCACTGACTCCCGGTCCACACTGTCAGCACTGGTACGTGCCAGAAACAACCTATCCCAGCAACTCCTCTTCAACTGGACTTCCCCTGCTGTACCATACCTGAGTGACTGACCCTGCCCATTAGAGAAGGAGGTGAAAAGTATCGTGTCCACAGACGAGCAAACAACAAAGAACTCATAGCCCACTGGCTCAGATATAACAAAATAAAACAAAAATGCAGGACAAAACAAACAAATCTACAATCAATAAAGGAGGAAAATAACCACTGAATGCCCTGAAGGCAGCAGACAATATCAAAGCATTTACAAAAACAGGACAGGATGGTTCCAGTAGGCATCCAAAATAAAACATCAGATGACTTTCCACTAGAAGAAAAGACACTAGACCTAACTGATAGGGAATTCAAATCTCTAATAGACTGGTTCAAATCTAGGAAGAGAAGGGTAAATTTCAAGGTAATCGCAAAGAAAGTTAACAAACCTACTCATCCAAATGAAGAAGAAAAACACGAAGTCTCAGTAAAAACAAAACCTACAAAAACAAAAGAAATGAAAAAAAATCCACAAACAAAAAGAATTCAGCACAGGAGAATAAGAGTAACAAAGATAATGCCAGCACCCAGAAAAAAAGCACTATAAAATGCAATCCCACTCCTAGGAATATATCCTAGAGAAATAAGAGCCATCACACGAATAGACATATGCACACCCATATTCATTGCAGCACTGCTCACAATAGCAAAAAGATGGAAACAACCTAGATGCCCATCAACAGATGAATGGATAAACAAACTATGGTATATACACACAATGGAATACTATGCAACATTAAAGAACCATGATGAATCTGTGAAGCATCTCATAACATGGATGAAACTGGAGGACATTATGCTGAGTAAAATAAGTCAATTACAAAAGGACAAATATTGTATAAGACCTATACTTCAAAAACTCATGTGAAAGTTTACACTCAAAAAGAAACAATCTTTGTTGGTTACGAGGGATGGTAGGTGTGTGTGGGGGAAAAAAACAGACAATAGATAAGTGTTAACTTTGGTGAAGGGTTAAAACAGTACACAATACTAGGGAAGCTGGCACAACTTGTACAAGGAAAGGTCATGGAAGCTCCATAGACACTTCCAAACTCACTGAGGGACTGAATTGCTGGGCAGAGGACTGTGGGGACCATGGTCTCAGGGAACATCTAGCTCAATTGGCATAACACAGTTTATAAAGACAATGTTCTACATTCTACCTTGGTGAGTAGCGTC